>NW_026906959.1:0-600000 GCF_033978795.1 Nerophis ophidion | reverse complement strand
GTTTAGTGTATAAATATTTAATACATGTTTACTGTATTAATATTAAATATATGTTTAGTTTATTAAAATTAGATACCTGTTTTTGTATTAATATTAAATACATATTAAGTGTAAGAATAATAACTACATGTTTACTGTATTGATATTAAATACATGTTTAGTGTATGAATAATAACTACATGTTTAGAATATGAATATTAAATACATGTTTAGTGTATGAATATTAAATACATGTTTAGTGTATTAATATTAAATATATGTTTAATTTATCAAAAATTAAATACATTTTTAGTGTATGAATATTAAATACATGTTTAGTGTATAAATGTTAAATACATGTTTAGTTCATGAATATTAAATACATGTTTAGTGTATTAATATTAAATATATATTTAGTTTATTAAAATTAAATACATGTTTTTGTATTAATATTAAATACATGTTTAATGTATAAATAATAACTACATGTTTAGTGTATGAATATTAAATACATGTTTAGTGTATAAATATTAAATACATGTTTAGTGTATTGATATTAAATATATGTTTAGTTTATTAAAATTAAATACACGTTTTTGTATAAATATTAAATACATGTTTAGTGTATGAATATTAAATACATGTTTAGTGTATGAATATTAAACTCATGTTTAGTGTATGAATATTAAATACATGTTTAATGTATGAATATTAAATACATGTTTGGTGTATAAATATTAAATACATGTTTCGTGTACGAATATTAAATACATGTTGAGTGTATGAATATTAAATACATGTTTAATGTATGAATATTAAATACAAGTTTAGTGTATGAATATTAAATACATTTTTAATGTATGAATATTAAATACATGTTTAGTGTATAAATATTAAATACATGTTTCGTGTATAAATATTAAATACATGTTAAGTGTATAAATATTAAATACATATTTAGTGTATGAATATTAAATACATGATTAGTGTATTAATATTAAATACATGATTAGTGTATAACTATTAAATACATGTTCAGTGTATAAATATTAAATACATGTTTAGTGTGATAATATTAAATATATGTTTAGTTTATTAAAATTAAATACATGTTTTTGTATTAATATTAAATACATGTTTAGTGTATAAATATTAAATACATGTTTAGTGTATGAATATTAAATGCATGTTTAGTGTATAATATTAAATACATGTTTAGTGTATGAATATTCAATACATTTTTAATGTATGAATATTAAATACATGTTTAGTGTATGAATATTAAATACATATTTATTTTATGAATATTAAATACATGATTAGTGTATTAATATTAAATACATGTTTAGTGTATGAATGTTAAATACACGTTTAGTGTATGAATATTAAATATATATTCAGTTTATTAAAATTAAATACATGTTTTTGTATTAATATTAAATACATGCTTAGTGTATTAATATTAAATACATGTTTACTGTATTAATATTAAATACATGTTTAGTGTATAAATAATATCTACATGTTTAGTGTATGAATATTAAAAACATGTTTAGTGTATAAATGTTAAATACATGTTTAGTTTATGAATATTAAATACATGTTTAGTGTATAAATATTAAATACATGTTTAGTGTATTAATATTAAATACATGTTTAGTGTATGAATATTAAATACACTTTTAGTGTATAAATATTAAATACACAATTAGTGTAAAGATATTAAATACATGTTTAGTGTATGAATATTAAATATGCATTTAATATTCATACACTAAACATGTATTTAATATTAATACAAAAACATGTATTTAATTTTAATAAACTAAACATATATTTAATATTATTACACTAAACATGTATTTAATATTTATACACTGAACATGTATTTAATAGGTATACACTAATCATGTATTTAATATTAATACACTAATCATGTATTTAATATTCATACACTTAACATGTATTTAATATTTATTCACGAAACATGTATTTAATATTTATACACTAAACATGTATTTAATATTAATACACTGAACATGTATTTAATTTTTAATAAACTAAACATATATTTAATATTAATACACTAAACATGTATTTAATATTAATACACTAAACATGTATTTAATATTCATACACTAAACATGTATTTAATATTAATACAGTAAACATGTATTAAATATTTATACACTAAACATGTATTTAATATTCATTCAATAAACATGTAGTTATTATTCTTACACTTAATATGTATTTAATATTAATACAAAAACATGTATCTAATTTTAATAAACTAAACATATATTTAATATTAATACAGTAAACATTAATTAAATATTTATACACTAAACATGTATTTAATATTAATACAAAAACATGTATTTAATTTTAATAAACTAATCATATATTTAATATTAATACACTAAACATGTATTTAATATTTTTACACTAAACGTGTATTTAATATTTATACACTAAAAGTGTATTTAATATTAATACACTAAACATGTATTTAATATTAATACACTAAACATGTATTTAATATTTATACACTAAACATGTATTTAATATTCATAAACTAAACATGTATTTAACATTCATACACTAAACATGTATTTAATATTCATACACTAAACATGTAGTTATTATTTATACACTAAACATGTATTTAATATTAATACACTAAACATGTATTTAATATTTATACACTAAACATGTATTTAATATTAATACACTAAAGATGTATTTATTATATATCCACTAAACATTTATTTAATATTCATAAACTAAACATGTATTTAATATTTATACACTAAACATGTATTTAATATTAATACAAAACATGTATTTACGTTTAATAAACTAAGCATATATTTAATATTAATACACTAAACATGTATTTAATATGTATACAGTAAACATGTATTGAATATTCATACACTAAACATGTATTTAATATTATACACTAAACATGCATTTAATATTCATACACTAAACATGTATTTAATATTCATACACTAAACATGTATTTAATATTAATAAACTAAACATATATTTAATATTATTACACTAAACATGTATTAAATATTTATACACTGAACATGTATTTAAAAGTTATACACTAATCATGTATTTAATATTAATACACTAATCATGTATTTAATATTCATACACTTAACATGTATTTAATATTTATTCACAAAACATGTATTTAATATTCATACATTAAACATGTATTTAATATTTATACACTAAACATGTATTTAATATTCGTACACGAAACATGTATTTAATATTTATACACTAAACATGTATTTAATATTCATTCAATAAACATGTAGTTATTATTCTTACATATAATATGTATTTAATATTAATACAAAAACATGTATTCAATATTAATAAACTAAACATATATTTAATATTAATACAGTAAACATGTATTAAATATTTATACACTAAACATGTATTTATTATTAATACAAAAACATGTATTTAATTTTAATAAACTAATCATATATTTAATATTAATACACTAAACATGTATTTAATATCTTTACACTAATTGTGTATTTAATATTTATACACTAAAAGTGTATTTAATATTAATACACTAAACATGTATTTAATATTAATATACTAAACATGTATTTAATATTTATACACTAAACATGTATTTAATATTCATAAACTAAACATGTATTTAACATTTATACACTAAACATGTATTTAATATTCATACACTAAACATGTAGTTATTATTTATACACTAAACATGTATTTAATATTAATACACTAAACATGTATTTAATATTTATACACTAAACATGTATTTAATATTAATACACTAAATATGTATTTATTATATATCCACTAAACATGTATTTAATATTCATAAACTAAACATGTATTTAATATTTATACACTAAACATGTATTTAATATTAATACAAAACATGTATTTATGTTTAATAAACCAAACATATATGTAATATTAATACACTAAACATGTATTTAATATTTATACGGTAAACATGTATTGAATATTCATACACTAAACATGTATTTAATTTTATACACTAAACATGCATTTATTATTCATACACTAAACATGTATTCAATATTTATACACTAAACATGTATTTAATATTAATACAGAAACATGTATTTAATATTTATACACTAAACATGTATTTAATATTCATTCAATAAACATGTAGTTATTATTCTTACACTTAATATGTATTTAATATTAATACAAAAACATGTATCTAATTTTAATAAACTAAACATATATTTAATATTAATACAGTAAACATTAATTAAATATTTATACACTAAACATGTATTTAATATTAATACAAAAACATGTATTTAATTTTAATAAACTAATCATATATTTAATATTAATACACTAAACATGTATTTAATATTTTTACACTAAACGTGTATTTAATATTTATACACTAAAAGTGTATTTAATATTAATACACTAAACATGTATTTAATATTAATACACTAAACATGTATTTAATATTTATACACTAAACATGTATTTAATATTCATAAACTAAACATGTATTTAACATTCATACACTAAACATGTATTTAATATTCATACACTAAACATGTAGTTATTATTTATACACTAAACATGTATTTAATATTAATACACTAAACATGTATTTAATATTTATACACTAAACATGTATTTAATATTAATACACTAAAGATGTATTTATTATATATCCACTAAACATTTATTTAATATTCATAAACTAAACATGTATTTAATATTTATACACTAAACATGTATTTAATATTAATACAAAACATGTATTTACGTTTAATAAACTAAGCATATATTTAATATTAATACACTAAACATGTATTTAATATGTATACAGTAAACATGTATTGAATATTCATACACTAAACATGTATTTAATATTATACACTAAACATGCATTTAATATTCATACACTAAACATGTATTTAATATTCATACACTAAACATGTATTTAATATTAATACAAAAACATGTATTTAATTTTAATAAACTAAACATATATTTAATATTATTACACTAAACATGTATTAAATATTTATACACTGAACATGTATTTAAAAGTTATACACTAATCATGTATTTAATATTAATACACTAATCATGTATTTAATATTCATACACTTAACATGTATTTAATATTTATTCACAAAACATGTATTTAATATTCATACATTAAACATGTATTTAATATTTATACACTAAACATGTATTTAATATTCGTACACGAAACATGTATTTAATATTTATACACTAAACATGTATTTAATATTCATTCAATAAACATGTAGTTATTATTCTTACATATAATATGTATTTAATATTAATACAAAAACATGTATTCAATATTAATAAACTAAACATATATTTAATATTAATACAGTAAACATGTATTAAATATTTATACACTAAACATGTATTTATTATTAATACAAAAACATGTATTTAATTTTAATAAACTAATCATATATTTAATATTAATACACTAAACATGTATTTAATATCTTTACACTAATTGTGTATTTAATATTTATACACTAAAAGTGTATTTAATATTAATACACTAAACATGTATTTAATATTAATATACTAAACATGTATTTAATATTTATACACTAAACATGTATTTAATATTCATAAACTAAACATGTATTTAACATTTATACACTAAACATGTATTTAATATTCATACACTAAACATGTAGTTATTATTTATACACTAAACATGTATTTAATATTTATACACTAAACATGTATTTAATATTAATACACTAAATATGTATTTATTATATATCCACTAAACATGTATTTAATATTCATAAACTAAACATGTATTTAATATTTATACACTAAACATGTATTTAATATTAATACAAAACATGTATTTATGTTTAATAAACCAAACATATATGTAATATTAATACACTAAACATGTATTTAATATTTATACGGTAAACATGTATTGAATATTCATACACTAAACATGTATTTAATTTTATACACTAAACATGCATTTATTATTCATACACTAAACATGTATTCAATATTTATACACTAAACATGTATTTAATATTAATACAAAAACATGTATTTAATTTTAATAAACTAAACATATATTTAATATTATTACACTAAACATGTATTTAATATTTATACACTGAACATGTATTTAATAGTTATACACTAATCATGTATTTAATATTAATACACTAATCATGTATTTAATATTCATACACTTAACATGTATTTAATATTTATTCACGAAACATGTATTTAATATTTATACACTAAACATGTATTTAATATTAATACACTGAACATGTATTTAATTTTTAATAAACTAAACATATATTTAATATTAATACACTAAACATGTATTTAATATTAATACACTAAACATGTATTTAATATTCATACACTAAACATGTATTTAATATTAATACAGTAAACATGTATTAAATATTTATACACTAAACATGTATTTAATATTCATTCAATAAACATGTAGTTATTATTCTTACACTTAATATGTATTTAATATTAATACAAAAACATGTATCTAATTTTAATAAACTAAACATATATTTAATATTAATACAGTAAACATTAATTAAATATTTATACACTAAACATGTATTTAATATTAATACAAAAACATGTATTTAATTTTAATAAACTAATCATATATTTAATATTAATACACTAAACGTGTATTTAATATTTATACACTAAAAGTGTATTCAATATTAATACACTAAACATGTATTTAATATTAATACACTAAACATGTATTTAATATTTATACACTAAACATGTATTTAATATTCATAAACTAAACATGTATTTAACATTTATACACTAAACATGTATTTAATATTCATACACTAAACATGTAGTTATTATTTATACACTAAACATGTATTTAATATTAATACACTAAACATGTATTTAATATTTATACACTAAACATGTATTTAATATTAATACACTAAAGATGTATTTATTATATATCCACTAAACATGTATTTAATATTCATAAACTAAACATGTATTTAATATTTATACACTAAACATGTATTTAATATTAATACAAAACATGTATTTACGTTTAATAAACTAAACATATATTTAATATTAATACACTAAACATGTATTTAATATGTATACAGTAAACATGTATTGAATATTCATACACTAAACATGTATTTAATATTATACACTAAACATGCATTTAATATTCATACACTAAACATGTATTTAATATTTATACACTAAACATGTATTTAATATTAATACAAAAACATGTATTTAATTTTAATAAACTAAACATATATTTAATATTATTACACTAAACATGTATTTAATATTTATACACTGAACATGTATTTAAAAGTTATACACTAATCATGTATTTAATATTAATACACTAATCATGTATTTAATATTCATACACTTAACATGTATTTAATATTTATTCACAAAACATGTATTTAATATTCATACATTAAACATGTATTTAATATTTATACACTAAACATGTATTTAATATTCGTACACGAAACATGTATTTAATATTTATACACTAAACATGTATTTAATATTCATTCAATAAACATGTAGTTATTATTCTTACATATAATATGTATTTAATATTAATACAAAAACATGTATTCAATATTAATAAACTAAACATATATTTAATATTAATACACTAAACATGTATTTAATATTTATACACTAAACATTTAGTTATTATTCATAAACTAAACATATATTTACTATTAATACACTAAACATGTATTTAATATTTATACACTAAACATGTATTTAATATTTATACACTAAACATGTATTTAATATTCATACACTAAACATGTATTTAATATTAATACACTGAACATGTATTTAATAATCATATACTAAACGTATATGTAATCATATACTAATCATATATTTAATATTCATTTAGTAAACATGTATTTCTTATCCTCTAAATAAGGCACACTTGGAAATAATGAATTTCTTTATGTGTGCAGTTGCGGAAAAACTCCACAGGAGGGCGCACGTTCCCTCTTAATAAGTCCGGTCCTCTCCGTCTCTCTCTCTCTCTTTTTTTTTCCTTTTTTTTTGTTTCTTTTATTTTTTTTACATAAGTTTGGTTTCTCATACACTTATATTTATACACTAAACATGTATTTAATATTAATACACTAAACATGTATTTAATATTAATACACTAAACATGTATTTAATATTAGTACAAAAGCATGTATTTAATTTTAATAAACTAAACATATATTTAATATTAATGCACTAAACATGTATTTAATATTAATACGAAAGCATGTATTTAATTTTAAACATATATTTAATATTAATACACTAAACATGTATTACATATTCATACACTAAACATTTATTTAATATTCATTCAATAAACATGTAGTTATTATTCTTACACTTAATATGTATTTAATATTAATACAAAAACATGTATTTAATTTTAAAAAACTAATCATATATTTAATATTAATACACTAAACATGTATTTTATATTTATACACTAAACATGTATTTAATATTCATACACTAAACATGTATTTAATATTAATACACTAAACATGTATTTAATATTTATACACTGAACATGTATTTAAAAGTTATACACTAATCATGTATTTAATATTAATACACTAATCATGTATTTAATATTCATACACTTAACATGTATTTAATATTTATTCACAAAACATGTATTTAATATTCATACATTAAACATGTATTTAATATTCATACACTAAACGTGTATTTAATATTCATACACTAAACATGTATTTAATATTAATACAAAACATGTATTTAAGTTGAATAAACTAAACATATATTTAATATTAATACACTAAACATATATTTAATATTCATACACTAAACATGCATTTAATATTCATACACTAAACATGTATTTAATATTTTACACTAAACATGCATTTAATATTCATACACTAAACATGTATTTAATATTTATACACTAAACATGTATTTAATATTAATACAAAAACATGTATTTAATTTTAATAAACTAAACATATATTTAATATTCATACATTAAACATGTATTTAATATTTATACACTAAACATGTATTTAATATTCATACACTAAACATGTAGTTATTATTCATACACTAAACATGTATTTAATATTAATACACTAAACCTGTATTTAATATTTATACACTAAACATGTATTTAATATTCATACACTAAACATGTATTTAATATTAATACACTAAATATGTATTTATTATATATCAACTAAACATGTATTTAATATTCATAAACTAAACATGTATTTAATATTCATACACTAAACGTGTATTTAATATTCATACACTAAACATGTATTTAATATTAATACGAAAACATGTATCTAAGTTTAATAAACTAAACATATATTTAATATCAATACACTAAACATGTATTTAATATTTATACACTAAACATGTATTTAATATTAACACACTAAATATGTATTTATTATATATCAACTAAACATGTATTTAATATTCATAAACTAAACATGTATTTAATATTCATACACTAAACGTGTATTTAATATTCATACACTAAACATGTATTTAATATTAATACAAAAACATGTATTTAAGTTTAATAAACTAAACATGTATTTAATATTAATTCACTAAACATGTATTTAATATGTATACAGTAAACATGTATTGAATATTCATACACTAAACATGTATTTAATATTCATACACTAAACATGTATTTAATATTCATACACTAAACATGTATTTAATATTAATACACTAAACATGTATTTAATATTTATACACTAAACATGTATTTAATATTAATACAAAAACATGTATTTAATTTTAATAAACTAAACATGTATTTAATATTCATACACTAAACATATATTTAACATTCATACACTAAACATGAATCTAATATTAATACACTAAACATGTATTTAATATTTATACACTTAACATGTATTTAATATTAATACAAAAACATGTATTTAATTTTAATAAACTAAACATATATTTAATATTATTACACTAAACATGTATTTAATATTTATACACTAAACATGTATTTAATATTAATACACCAAACATGTAATATTTATACACTAATCATGTATTTAATATTAATACTCTAATCATGTATTTAATATTTATACACTAAATATGTATTTAATATTCATACACTTAACATGTATTTAATATTTATTCACGAAACATGTATTTAATATTTATACACTAAACATGTATTTAATATTAATACACTGAACATGTATTTAATTTTTAATAAACTAAACATATATTTAATATTAATACACTAAACATGTATTTAATATTCATACACTAAACATGTATTTAATATTAATACAGTAAACATGTATTAAATATTTATACACTAAACATGTATTTAATATTCATACACTAAACATGTATTTAATATTCATACATTAAACATGTATTTAATATTTATACACTAAACATGTATTTAATATTCGTACACGAAACATGTATTTAATATTTCTACAAAAACATGTATTTAATTTTAATAAACTAAACATATATTTAATATTAATACACTAAACATGTATTTAATATTCATACACTAAACATGTATTTAATATTAATACAAAAACATGTATTTAATTTTAATAAACTAAACATGTATTTAATATTCATACACTAAACATATATTTAACATTCATACACTAAACATGAATCTAATATTAATACACTAAACATGTATTTAATATTTATACACTTAACATGTATTTAATATTAATACAAAAACATGTATTTAATTTTAATAAACTAAACATATATTTAATATTATTACACTAAACATGTATTTAATATTTATACACTAAACATGTATTTAATATTAATACACCAAACATGTAATATTTATACACTAATCATGTATTTAATATTAATACTCTAATCATGTATTTAATATTTATACACTAAATATGTATTTAATATTCATACACTTAACATGTATTTAATATTTATTCACGAAACATGTATTTAATATTTATACACTAAACATGTATTTAATATTAATACACTGAACATGTATTTAATTTTTAATAAACTAAACATATATTTAATATTAATACACTAAACATGTATTTAATATTCATACACTAAACATGTATTTAATATTAATACAGTAAACATGTATTAAATATTTATACACTAAACATGTATTTAATATTCATACACTAAACATGTATTTAATATTCATACATTAAACATGTATTTAATATTTATACACTAAACATGTATTTAATATTCGTACACGAAACATGTATTTAATATTTCTACAAAAACATGTATTTAATTTTAATAAACTAAACATATATTTAATATTAATACACTAAACATGTATTTAATATTCATACACTAAACATGTATTTAATATTAATACACTAAACATGTATTTAATATTAATACAAAAACATGTATTTAATATTAATTAATACACTAAACATGTGTTTAATATTTATACAAAAAACATGTATTTAATTTTAATAAACTAAACATATATTTAATATTAATACACTAAACATGTATTTAATATTTATACACTAAACATGTATTTAATATTCATACACTAAACATGTAGTTATTATTAATACACTAAACATGTATTTAATATGTATACACTAAATTTGTATTTAATATTCATACACTAAACATGTATTTAATATTAATACACTGAACATGTATTTAATAATCATATACTAAACGTATATGTAATCATGTACTAATCATATATTTAATATTCATTTAGTAAACATGTATTTATTATCCTCTAAATAAGGCACACTTGGAAATAATGAATTTCTTTATGTGTGCAGTTGCGGCAGAAGTCCACAGGAGGGCGCAGGTTCCCTCTTAATAAGTCCGGTCCTCTCCGCCTCTCTATCTCTCTTTTTCCTTTTTTTTGTTTCTTTTATTTTTTTTACATAAGTTTGGTTTCTCATACACTTATATTTATACACTAAACATGTATTTAATATTAATACACTAAACATGTATTTAATATTTATACACTAAACATGTATTTAATATTAGAACAAAAACATGTATTTAATTTTGATAAACTAAACATATATTTAATATTAATACACTAAACATGTATTTAATATTAATACAAAAACATGTATTTAATTTTAATAAACTAAATATATATTTAATATTAATACACTAAACATGTATTTAATATTCATAAACTAAACATGTATTTAATATTTATACACTAAACATGTATTTAATATTAATACACTAAACATGTATTTAATATTTATACACTAAACATGTATTTAATATTAGAACAAAAACATGTATTTAATATTTATACACTAAACATGTATTTAATATTCATACACTAAACATGTAGTTATTATTCATACACTAAACATGTATTTAATATTAATACACTAAACATGATTTAATATTTATACACTAAACATGTATTTAATATTCATAAACTAAACATGTATTTAACATTTATACACTAAACATGTATTTAATATTCATACACTAAACATGTAGTTATTATTTATACACTAAACATGTATTTAATATTAATACACTAAACATGTATTTAATATTTATACACTAAACATGTATTTAATATTAATACACTAAATATGTATTTATTATATATCCACTAAACATGTATTTAATATTCATAAACTAAACATGTATTTAATATTCATACACTAAACGTGTATTTAATATTCATACACTAAACATGTATTTAATATTAATACAAAACATGTATTTACGTTTAATAAACTAAACATATATTTAATATTATTAAACTAAACATGCATTTAATATTTATACACTGAACATGTATTTAATATTAATACACTAATCATTTATTTAATATTCATACACTAAATATGTATTTAATATTCATACACTTAACATGTATTTAATATTTATACAC
This sequence comes from Nerophis ophidion, assembly GCF_033978795.1. Lineage (NCBI taxonomy): Eukaryota > Metazoa > Chordata > Actinopteri > Syngnathiformes > Syngnathidae > Nerophis > Nerophis ophidion. Next base: position 586,940 of record NW_026906959.1, on the reverse strand, counting down.
GAAACATGTATTTAATATTTAAACACTAAACATGTATTTAATATTCATACATTAAACATGTACTTAATATTCATACACTAAACATGTATTTAATATTTATACACTAAACATGTATTTAATATTCATACATTAAACATGTATTTAATATTTATACACTAAACATGTATTTAATATTCATACACTAAACATGTAGTTATTATTTATACACTAAACATGTATTTAATATTAATACAGTAAACATGTATTTAATATTAATACACTAAGCATGTATTTAATATTAATACAAAAACATGTATTTAATTTTAATAAACTAAATATATATTTAATATTCATACACTAAACGTGTATTTAACATTCATACACTAAACATGTATTTAATATTAATACACTAATCATGTATTTAATATTCATAAACTAAATATGTATTTAATATTTATACACTAAACATGTATTTAATATTCATACATTAAAAATGTATTGAATATTCATACACTAAACATGTATTTAATATTCATACACTAAACATGTATTTAATATTTATACACTAAACATGTATTTAATATTAATACAAAAACATGTATTTAATTTGAATAAACTAAACATATATTTAATATTATTACACTAAACATGTATTTAATATTTATACACTGAACATGTATTTAATAGTTATACACGAAACATGTATTTAATATTTAAACACTAAACATGTATTTAATATTCATACATTAAACATGTACTTAATATTCATACACTAAACATGTATTTAATATTAATACACTGAACATGTATTTAATAATCATATACTAAACGTATATGTAATCATATACTAATCATATATTTAATATTCATTTAGTAAACATGTATTTATTATCCTCTAAATAAGGCACACTTGGAAATAATGAATTTCTTTATGCGTACAGTTGCGGCAGAAGTCCACAGGAGGGCGCACGTTACCTCTTAATAAGTCCGGTCCTCTCCGTCTCTCTATCTCTCTTTTTCCTTTTTTTTGTTTCTTTTATTTTTTTTACATAAGTTTGGTTTCTCATACACTTATATTTATACACTAAACATGTATTTAATATTCATAAACTAAACATGTATTTAATATTAGTACAAAAACATGTATTTATTTTAATAAACTAAACATATATTTAATATTAATACACTAAACATGTATTTAATATTTATACACTAAACATGTATTTAATATTCATAAACTAAACATGTATTTAATATTCATACACTAAACATGTAGTTATTATTTATACACTAAACATGTATTTAATATTCATAAACTAAACATGTATTTAACATTTATACACTAAACATGTATTTAATATTCATACACTAAACATGTAGTTATTATTTATACACTAAACATGTATTTAATATTAATACACTAAACATGTATTTAATATTTATACACTAAACATGTATTTAATATTAATACAAAACATGTATTTAAGTTTAATAAACTAAACATATATTTAATATTAATACACTAAACATGTATTTAATATTCATACACTAAACATGCATTTAATATTCATACACTAAACATGTATTTAATATTATACACTAAACATGCGTTTAATATTCATACACTAAACATGTATTTAATATTTATACACTAAACATGTATTTAATATTAATACAAAAACATGTATTTAATTTTAATAAACTAAACATATATTTAATATTATTACACTAAACATGTATTTAATATTTATACACTGAACATGTATTTAATAGTTATACACTAATCATGTATTTAATATTAATACACTAATCATGTATTTAATATTCATACACTAAATATGTATTTAATATTCATACACTTAACATGTATTTAATATTTATTCACGAAACATGTATTTAATATTTATACACTAAACATGTATTTAATATTAATACACTAAATATGTATTTATTATATATCCACTAAACATTTATTTAATATTCATAAACTAAATATATATTTAATATTAATACACTAAACATGTATTTAATATTAATACACTAAACATGTATTTAATATTTTTACACTAAACATGTATTTAATATTCATACAAAAACATGTATTTAATTTTAATAAACTAAACATATATTTAATATTATTACACTAAACATGTATTTAATATTTATACACTGAACATGTATTTAATATTCATACACTAAAAATTTAGTTATTATTTATACACTGAACATGTATTTAATATTTATTCACGAAACATGTTTTTAATATTTATACACTAAACATGTATTTAATATTCATACATTAAAAATGTATTTAATATTCATACACTAAACATGTATTTAATATTCATACATTAAACATGTATTTAATATTCATACACTAAACATGTATTTAATATTCGTACACGAAACATGTATTTAATATTTCTACAAAAACATGTATTTAATTTTAATAAACTAAACATATATTTAATATTAATACACTAAACATGTATTTAATATTCATACACTAAACATGTATTTAATATTAATACACTAAACATGTATTTAATATTAATACAAAAACATGTATTTAATATTAATACACTAAACATGTGTTTAATATTTATACAAAAAACATGTATTTAATTTTAGTAAACTAAACATATATTTAATATTAATACACTAAACATGTATTTAATATTTATACACTAAACATGTATTTAATATTCATACACTAAACATGTAGTTATTATTAATACACTAAACATGTATTTAATATGTATACACTAAATATGTATTTAATATTCATACACTAAACATGTATTTAATATTAATACACTGAACATGTATTTAATAATCATATACTAAACGTATATGTAATCATGTACTAATCATATATTTAATATTCATTTAGTAAACATGTATTTATTATCCTCTAAATAAGGCACACTTGGAAATAATGAATTTCTTTATGTGTGCAGTTGCGGCAGAAGTCCACAGGAGGGCGCACGTTCCCTCTTAATAAGTCCGGTCCTCTCCGCCTCTCTATCTCTCTTTTTCCTTTTTTTTGTTTCTTTTATTTTTTTTACATAAGTTTGGTTTCTCATACACTTATATTTATACACTAAACATGTATTTAATATTAATACACTAAACATGTATTTAATATTTATACACTAAACATGTATTTAATATTAGAACAAAAACATGTATTTAATTTTGATAAACTAAACATATATTTAATATTAATACACTAAACATGTATTTAATATTAATACAAAAACATGTATTTAATTTTAATAAACTAAATATATATTTAATATTAATACACTAAACATGTATTTAATATTCATAAACTAAACATGTATTTAACATTTATACACTAAACATGTATTTAATATTAATACACTAAACATGTATTTAATATTTATACACTAAACATGTATTTAATATTAGAACAAAAACATGTATTTAATATTTATACACTAAACATGTATTTAATATTCATACACTAAACATGTAGTTATTATTCATACACTAAACATGTATTTAATATTAATACACTAAACATGTATTTAATATTTATACACTAAACATGTATTTAATATTCATAAACTAAACATGTATTTAACATTTATACACTAAACATACTAAAGTATTGTCCGATCATTACCTTATAAAATTCGAGGTTCAGACGCATGTTCGTCAAACTAATAATAATAATAACTGCTATAGCAGCCGCAACATTAATACGGCCACAACGACAACTCTTGCTGACCTACTGCCCTCGGTAATGGCACCATTCCCAAAGTATGTAGGCTCTATTGATAACCTCACTAACAACTTTAACGACGCCCTGCGCGAAACCATTAATAACATAGCACCGCTAAAGTTAAAAAAGGCTCCAAAAAAGCGCACCCCGTGGTTTACAGAAGAAACTAGAGCTCAGAAATTATTATGCAGAAAGCTGGAACGCAAATGGCGCACGACTAAACTTGAGGTGCACCATCAAGCATTTAGTGATGGTTTAATAACTTATAAACGCATGCTTACCTTAGCTAAAGCTAATTATTACTCAAATCTCATCCACCGTAATAAAAACGATCCTAAATTTTTGTTTAGTACGGTAGCATCGCTTAACCAACAAGGGACTCCTTCCAGTAGCTCCACCCACTCAGCTGATGACTTTATGCAATTCTTTAGTAAGAAAATTGAAGTCATTAGAAAGGAGATTAAAGACAATGCGTCCCAGCTACAACGGGGTTCTATTAACACTGACACGATTGTATATACGGCGGATACTGCCCTCCAAAATACTTTCTCTCGTTTTGAGGAAATAACATTAGAGGAATTGTTACAACGTGTAAATGGAATAAAACAAACAACATGTTTACTTGACCCTCTTCCTGGGAAACTGATCAAGGAGCTCTTTGTATTATTAGGTCCATCAGTGCTAAATATTATAAACTTATCACTTTCCTCGGGCACTGTTCCCCTAGCATTCAAAAAAGCGGTTATTCATCCTCTTCTTAAAAGACCTAACCTCGATCCTGACCTCATGGTAAACTACCGACCGGTGTCTCACCTTCCCTTTATTTCAAAAATCCTCGAAAAAATTGTTGCGGAGCAGTTAAATGAACACTTAGCGTCTAACAATCTATGTGAAACCTTTCAATCCGGTTTCAGGGCAAATCACTCCACGGAGACAGCCCTCGCAAAAATGACTAATGATCTATTGCTAACGATGGATTCTGATGCGTCATCTATGTTGCTGCTCCTCGATCTTAGCGCTGCTTTCGATACCGTCGATCATAATATTTTATTAGAACGTATCAAAACACGAATTGGTATGTCAGACTTAGCCCTGTCTTGGTTTAACTCTTATCTTACTGATAGGATGCAGTGTGTCTCCCATAACAATGTGACCTCGGACTACGTTAAGGTAACGTGTGGAGTTCCCCAGGGTTCGGTCCTTGGCCCTGCACTCTTCAGCATCTACATGCTGCCGCTAGGTGACATCATACGCAAATACGGTGTTAGCTTTCACTGTTATGCTGATGACACCCAACTCTACATGCCCCTAAAGCTGACCAACACGCCGGATTGTAGTCAGCTGGAGGCGTGTCTTAATGAAATTAAACAATGGATGTCCGCTAACTTTTTGCAACTCAATGCCAAAAAAACGGAAATGCTGATTATCGGTCCTGCTAGACACCGAACTCTATTTAATAATACAACTCTAACATTTGACAACCAAACAATTAAACAAGGCGACACGGTAAAGAATCTGGGTATTATCTTCGACCCAACTCTCTCCTTTGAGGCACACATTAAAAGCGTTACTAAAACGGCCTTCTTTCATCTCCGTAATATCGCTAAAATTCGCTCCATTCTGTCCACTAAGGACGCTGAGATCATTATCCATGCGTTTGTTACGTCTCGCCTCGACTACTGTAACGTATTATTTTCGGGTCTCCCCATGTCTAGCATTAAAAGATTACAGTTGGTACAAAATGCGGCTGCTAGACTTTTGACAAGAACAAGAAAGTTTGATCACATTACGCCTGTACTGGCTCACCTGCACTGGCTTCCTGTGCACTTAAGATGTGACTTTAAGGTTTTACTACTTACGTATAAAATACTACACGGTCTAGCTCCATCCTATCTTGCCGATTGTATTGTACCATATGTCCCGGCAAGAAATCTGCGTTCAAAGGATTCCGGCTTGTTAGTGATTCCCAAAGCCCAAAAAAAGTCTGCGGGCTATAGAGCGTTTTCCGTTCGGGCTCCAGTACTCTGGAATGCCCTCCCGGTAACAGTTCGAGATGCCACCTCAGTAGAAGCATTTAAGTCTCACCTTAAAACTCATTTGTATACTGTAGCCTTTAAATAGACTCCCTTTTTAGACCAGTTGATCTGCTGTTTCTTTTCTTTTTCTTCTATGTCCCACTCTCCCCTGTGGAGGGGGTCCGGTCCGATCCGGTGGCCATGTACTGCTTGCCTGTGTATCGGCTGGGGACATCTCTGCGCTGCTGATCCGCCTCGACATCTCTGCGCTGCTGATCCGCCTCCGCTTGGGATGGTTTCCTGCTGGCTCCGCTGTGAACGGGACTCTCGCTGCTGAGTTGGAACCGCTTTGGACTGGACTCTCGCGACTGTGTTGGATCCATTGTGGATTGAACTTTCACAGTATCATGTTAGACCCGCTCGACATCCATTGCTTTCCTCCTCTCTAAGGTTCTCATAATCATTATTGTCACCGACGTCCCACTGGATCATTATTGTCACCGATGTCCCACTGGGTGTGAGTTTTCCTTGCCCTTATGTGGGCCTACCGAGGATGTCGTGGTGGTTTGTGCAGCCCTTTGAGACACTAGTGATTTAGGGCTATATAAGTAAACATTGATTGATTGATTGATTGAATATTCATACACTAAACATGTAGTTATTATTTATACACTAAACATGTATTTAATATTAATACACTAAACATGTATTTAATATTTATACACTAAACATGTATTTAATATTAATACACTAAATATGTATTTATTATATATCCACTAAACATGTATTTAATATTCATAAACTAAACATGTATTTAATATTCATACACTAAACGTGTATTTAATATTCATACACTAAACATGTATTTAATATTAATACAAAACATGTATTTACGTTTAATAAACTAAACATATATTTAATATTATTAAACTAAACATGTATTTAATATTAATACACTAATCATGTATTTAATATTCATACACTAAATATGTATTTAATATTCATACACTTAACATGTATTTAATATTTATACACGAAACATGTATTTAATATTTATACACTAAACATGTATTTAATATTCATACATTAAACATGTACTTAATATTCATACACTAAACATGTATTTAATATTCATACACTAAACATGTATTTAATATTCATACATTAAACATGTATTTAATATTTATACACTAAACATGTATTTAATATTCATACACTAAACATGTAGTTATTATTTATACACTAAACATGTATTTAATATTAATACAGTAAACATGTATTTAATATTAATACACTAAGCATGTATTTAATATTAATACAAAAACATGTATTTAATTTTAATAAACTAAATATATATTTAATATTCATACACTAAACGTGTATTTAATATTCATACACTAAACATGTATTTAATATTAATACACTAATCATGTATTTAATATTCATAAACTAAATATGTATTTAATATTTATACACTAAACATGTATTTAATATTCATACATTAAAAATGTATTGAATATTCATACACTAAACATGTATTTAATATTATACACTAAACATGCATTTAATATTCATACACTAAACATGTATTTAATATTTATACACTAAACATGTATTTAATATTAATACAAAAACATGTATTTAATTTTAATAAACTAAACATATTTAATATTATTACACTAAACATGTATTTAATATTTATACACTGAACATGTATTTAATAGTTATACACTAATCATGTATTTAATATTAATACACTAATCATGTATTTAATATTCATACACTAAATATGTATTTAATATTCATACACTTAACATGTATTTAATATTTATACACGAAACATGTATTTAATATTATACACTAAACATGTATTTAATATTCATACATTAAAAATGTATTTAATATTCATACACTAAACATGTATTTAATATTCATACATTAAACATGTATTTAATATTCATACACTAAACATGTATTTAATATTCGTACACGAAACATGTATTTAATATTTATACACTAAACATGTATTTAATATTCATACATTAAACATGTATTCAATATTCATACACTAAACATGTATTTAATATTTATACAAAAACGTGTATTTAATTTTAATAAACTAAACATATATTTAATATCAATACACTAAACATGTATTTAATATTTATACACTAAACATGTATTTAATATTCATACAAAAACATGTATTTAATTTTAATAAACTAAATATATATTTAATATTAATACACAAAACATGTATTTAATATTCATGAACTAAACATGTATTTAACATTTATACACTAAACATGTATTTAATATTCATACACTAAACATGTATTTAATTTTTGATAAATTAAACATATATTTAATATTAATACACTAAACATGTATTTAATATTAGAACAAAAACATGTATTTAATTTTGATAAACTAAACATATATTTAATATTATTACACTAAACATGTATTTAATATTTATACACTGAACATGTATTTAATAGTTATACACTAATCATGCATTTAATATTAATACACTAATCATGTATTTAATATTCATACACTAAATATGTATTTAATATTCATACACTTAACATGTATTTAATATTTATACACGAAACATGTATTTAATATTTATACACTAAACATGGATTTAATATTCATACATTAAAAATTTATTTAATATTCATACACTAAACATGTATTTAATATTCATACATTAAACATGTATTTAATATTCATACACTCAACATGTATTTAATATTCGTACACGAAACATGTATTTAATATTTATACACTAAACATGTATTTAATATTCATACATTAAACATGTATTTAATATTCATACACTAAACATGAGTTTAATATTCATACACCAAACATGTATTTAATATTCATACACTAAACATGTATTTAATATTTATACAAAAACGTGTATTTAATTTTAATAAACTAAACATATATTTAATATCAATACACTAAACATGTATTTAATATTTATACACTAAACATGTAGTTGATATTCATACACTAAACATGTAGTTATTATTTATACATTAAACATGTATTTAATATTAATACAAAAACATGTATTTAATTTTAATAAACTAAATATATATTTAATATTAATACACTAAACATGTATTTAATATTCATGAACTAAACATGTATTTAACATTTATACACTAAACATGTATTTAATATTCATACACTAAAAATGTATTTAATTTTTGATAAATTAAACATATATTTAATATTAATACACTAAACATGTATTTAATATTCATACACTAAACATGTATTTAATATTCATATTCTAAACATGCAGTTATTATTCATACACTAAACATGTATTTAATATCAATACAGTAAACATGTATTAAATATTTATACACTAAACATGTATTTAATATTCATTCAATAAACATGTAGTTATTATTCTTACACTTAATATGTATTTAATATTAATACAAAAACATGTATCTAATTTTAATAAACTAAACATATATTTAATATTAATACAGTAAACATGTATTAAATATTTATACACTAAACATGTATTTAATATTAATACAAAAACATGTATTTAATTTTAATAAACTAATCATATATTTAATATTAATACACTAAACATGTATTTAATATCTTTACACTAATTGTGTATTTAATATTTATACACTAAAAGTGTATTTAATATTCATACACTAAACATGTATTTAATATTAATACACTAAACATGTATTTAATATTTATACACTAAACATGTATTTAATATTCATAAACTAAACATGTATTTAACATTTATACACTAAACATGTATTTAATATTCATACACTAAACATGTAGTTATTATTTATACACTAAACATGTATTTAATATTAATACACTAAACATGTATTTAATATTTATACACTAAACATGTATTTAATATTAATACACTAAATATGTATTTATTATATATCCACTAAACATGTATTTAATATTCATAAACTAAACATGTATTTAATATTTATACACTAAACATGTATTTAATATTAATACAAAACATGTATTTATGTTTAATAAACCAAACATATATTTAATATTAATACACTAAACATGTATTTAATATTTATACAGTAAACATGTATTGAATATTCATACACTAAACATGTTTTTAATATTATACACTAAACATGCATTTAATATTCATATACTAAACATGTATTCAATATTTATACACTAAACATGTATTTAATATTAATACAAAAACATGTATTTAATTTTAATAAACTAAACATATATTTAATATTATTACACTAAACATGTATTTAATATTTATACACTGAACATGTATTTAATAGGTATACACTAATCATGTATTTAATATTAATACACTAATCATGTATTTAATATTCATACACTTAACATGTATTTAATATTTATTCACGAAACATGTATTTAATATTTATACACTAAACATGTATTTAATATTAATACACTGAACATGTATTTAATTTTTAATAAACTAAACATATATTTAATATTAATACACTAAACATGTATTTAATATTAATACACTAAACATGTATTTAATATTCATACACTAAACATGTATTTAATATTAATACAGTAAACATGTATTAAATATTTATACACTAAACATGTATTTAATATTCATTCAATAAACATGTAGTTATTATTCTTACACTTAATATGTATTTAATATTAATACAAAAACATGTATCTAATTTTAATAAACTAAACATATATTTAATATTAATACAGTAAACATTAATTAAATATTTATACACTAAACATGTATTTAATATTAATACAAAAACATGTATTTAATTTTAATAAACTAATCATATATTTAATATTAATACACTAAACATGTATTTAATTTTTTTACACTAAACGTGTATTTAATATTTATACACTAAAAGTGTATTTAATATTAATACACTAAACATGTATTTAATATTAATACACTAAACATGTATTTAATATTCATACACTAAACATGTATTTAATATTCATAAACTAAACATGTATTTAACATTCATACACTAAACATGTATTTAATATTCATACACTAAACATGTAGTTATTATTTATACACTAAACATGTATTTAATATTAATACACTAAACATGTATTTAATATTTATACACTAAACATGTATTTAATATTAATACACTAAAGATGTATTTATTATATATCCACTAAACATGTATTTAATATTCATAAACTAAACATGTATTTAATATTTATACACTAAACATGTATTTAATATTAATACAAAACATGTATTTACGTTTAATAAACTAAACATATATTTAATATTAATACACTAAACATGTATTTAATATGTATACAGTAAACATGTATTGAATATTCATACACTAAACATGTATTTAATATTATACACTAAACATGCATTTAATATTCATACACTAAACATGTATTTAATATTCATACACTAAACATGTATTTAATATTAATACAAAACATGTATTTAATTTTAATAAACTAAACATATATTTAATATTATTACACTAAACATGTATTAAATATTTATTTACTGAACATGTATTTAAAAGTTATACACTAATCATGTATTTAATATTAATACACTAATCATGTATTTAATATTCATACACTTAACATGTATTTAATATTTATTCACAAAACATGTATTTAATATTCATACATTAAACATGTATTTAATATTTATACACTAAACATGTATTTAATATTCGTACACGAAACATGTATTTAATATTCATACATTAAACATGTATTTAATATTCATTCAATAAACATGTAGTTATTACTCTTACATATAATATGTATTTAATATTAATACAAAAACATGTATTCAATATTAATAAACTAAACATATATTTAATATTAATACAGTAAACATGTATTAAATATTTATACACTAAACATGTATTTATTATTAATACAAAAACATGTATTTAATTTTAATAAACTAATCATATATTTAATATTAATACACTAAACATGTATTTAATATCTTTACACTAATTGTGTATTTAATATTTATACACTAAAAGTGTATTTAATATTAATACACTAAACATGTATTTAATATTAATACACTAAACATGTATTTAATATTTATACACTAAACATGTATTTAATATTCATAAACTAAACATGTATTTAACATTTATACACTAAACATGTATTTAATATTCATACACTAAACATGTAGTTATTATTCATACACTAAACATGTATTTAATATTAATACACTAAACATGTATTTAATATTTATACACTAAACATGTATTTAATATTAATACACTAAATATGTATTTATTATATATCCACTAAACATGTATTTAATATTCATAAACTAAACATGTATTTAATATTTATACACTAAACATGTATTTAATATTAATACAAAACATGTATTTATGTTTAATAAACCAAACATATATTTAATATTAATACACTAAACATGTATTTAATATTTATACGGTAAACATGTATTGAATATTCATACACTAAACATGTATTTAATTTTATACACTAAACATGCATTTATTATTCATACACTAAACATGTATTCAATATTTATACACTAAACATGTATTTAATATTAATACAAAAACATGTATTTATTTTAATAAACTAAACATATATTTAATATTAATACACTAAACATGTATTTAATATTTATACACTAAACATGTATTTAATATTCATAAACTAAACATGTATTTAATATTCATACACTAAACATGTAGTTATTATTTATACACTAAACATGTATTTAATATTCATAAACTAAACATGTATTTAACATTTATACACTAAACATGTATTTAATATTCATACACTAAACATGTAGTTATTATTTATACACTAAACATGTATTTAATATTAATACACTAAACATGTATTTAATATTTATACACTAAACATGTATTTAATATTAATACAAAACATGTATTTAAGTTTAATAAACTAAACATATATTTAATATTAATACACTAAACATGTATTTAATATTCATACACTAAACATGCATTTAATATTCATACACTAAACATGTATTTAATATTATACACTAAACATGCGTTTAATATTCATACACTAAACATGTATTTAATATTTATACACTAAACATGTATTTAATATTAATACAAAAACATGTATTTAATTTTAATAAACTAAACATATATTTAATATTATTACACTAAACATGTATTTAATATTTATACACTGAACATGTATTTAATAGTTATACACTAATCATGTATTTAATATTAATACACTAATCATGTATTTAATATTCATACACTAAATATGTATTTAATATTCATACACTTAACATGTATTTAATATTTATTCACGAAACATGTATTTAATATTTATACACTAAACATGTATTTAATATTAATACACTAAATATGTATTTATTATATATCCACTAAACATTTATTTAATATTCATAAACTAAATATATATTTAATATTAATACACTAAACATGTATTTAATATTAATACACTAAACATGTATTTAATATTTTTACACTAAACATGTATTTAATATTCATACAAAAACATGTATTTAATTTTAATAAACTAAACATATATTTAATATTATTACACTAAACATGTATTTAATATTTATACACTGAACATGTATTTAATATTCATACACTAAAAATTTAGTTATTATTTATACACTGAACATGTATTTAATATTTATTCACGAAACATGTTTTTAATATTTATACACTAAACATGTATTTAATATTCATACATTAAAAATGTATTTAATATTCATACACTAAACATGTATTTAATATTCATACATTAAACATGTATTTAATATTCATACACTAAACATGTATTTAATATTCGTACACGAAACATGTATTTAATATTTCTACAAAAACATGTATTTAATTTTAATAAACTAAACATATATTTAATATTAATACACTAAACATGTATTTAATATTCATACACTAAACATGTATTTAATATTAATACACTAAACATGTATTTAATATTAATACAAAAACATGTATTTAATATTAATACACTAAACATGTGTTTAATATTTATACAAAAAACATGTATTTAATTTTAGTAAACTAAACATATATTTAATATTAATACACTAAACATGTATTTAATATTTATACACTAAACATGTATTTAATATTCATACACTAAACATGTAGTTATTATTAATACACTAAACATGTATTTAATATGTATACACTAAATATGTATTTAATATTCATACACTAAACATGTATTTAATATTAATACACTGAACATGTATTTAATAATCATATACTAAACGTATATGTAATCATGTACTAATCATATATTTAATATTCATTTAGTAAACATGTATTTATTATCCTCTAAATAAGGCACACTTGGAAATAATGAATTTCTTTATGTGTGCAGTTGCGGCAGAAGTCCACAGGAGGGCGCACGTTCCCTCTTAATAAGTCCGGTCCTCTCCGCCTCTCTATCTCTCTTTTTCCTTTTTTTTGTTTCTTTTATTTTTTTTACATAAGTTTGGTTTCTCATACACTTATATTTATACACTAAACATGTATTTAATATTAATACACTAAACATGTATTTAATATTTATACACTAAACATGTATTTAATATTAGAACAAAAACATGTATTTAATTTTGATAAACTAAACATATATTTAATATTAATACACTAAACATGTATTTAATATTAATACAAAAACATGTATTTAATTTTAATAAACTAAATATATATTTAATATTAATACACTAAACATGTATTTAATATTCATAAACTAAACATGTATTTAACATTTATACACTAAACATGTATTTAATATTAATACACTAAACATGTATTTAATATTTATACACTAAACATGTATTTAATATTAGAACAAAAACATGTATTTAATATTTATACACTAAACATGTATTTAATATTCATACACTAAACATGTAGTTATTATTCATACACTAAACATGTATTTAATATTAATACACTAAACATGTATTTAATATTTATACACTAAACATGTATTTAATATTCATAAACTAAACATGTATTTAACATTTATACACTAAACATACTAAAGTATTGTCCGATCATTACCTTATAAAATTCGAGGTTCAGACGCATGTTCGTCAAACTAATAATAATAATAACTGCTATAGCAGCCGCAACATTAATACGGCCACAACGACAACTCTTGCTGACCTACTGCCCTCGGTAATGGCACCATTCCCAAAGTATGTAGGCTCTATTGATAACCTCACTAACAACTTTAACGACGCCCTGCGCGAAACCATTAATAACATAGCACCGCTAAAGTTAAAAAAGGCTCCAAAAAAGCGCACCCCGTGGTTTACAGAAGAAACTAGAGCTCAGAAATTATTATGCAGAAAGCTGGAACGCAAATGGCGCACGACTAAACTTGAGGTGCACCATCAAGCATTTAGTGATGGTTTAATAACTTATAAACGCATGCTTACCTTAGCTAAAGCTAATTATTACTCAAATCTCATCCACCGTAATAAAAACGATCCTAAATTTTTGTTTAGTACGGTAGCATCGCTTAACCAACAAGGGACTCCTTCCAGTAGCTCCACCCACTCAGCTGATGACTTTATGCAATTCTTTAGTAAGAAAATTGAAGTCATTAGAAAGGAGATTAAAGACAATGCGTCCCAGCTACAACGGGGTTCTATTAACACTGACACGATTGTATATACGGCGGATACTGCCCTCCAAAATACTTTCTCTCGTTTTGAGGAAATAACATTAGAGGAATTGTTACAACGTGTAAATGGAATAAAACAAACAACATGTTTACTTGACCCTCTTCCTGGGAAACTGATCAAGGAGCTCTTTGTATTATTAGGTCCATCAGTGCTAAATATTATAAACTTATCACTTTCCTCGGGCACTGTTCCCCTAGCATTCAAAAAAGCGGTTATTCATCCTCTTCTTAAAAGACCTAACCTCGATCCTGACCTCATGGTAAACTACCGACCGGTGTCTCACCTTCCCTTTATTTCAAAAATCCTCGAAAAAATTGTTGCGGAGCAGTTAAATGAACACTTAGCGTCTAACAATCTATGTGAAACCTTTCAATCCGGTTTCAGGGCAAATCACTCCACGGAGACAGCCCTCGCAAAAATGACTAATGATCTATTGCTAACGATGGATTCTGATGCGTCATCTATGTTGCTGCTCCTCGATCTTAGCGCTGCTTTCGATACCGTCGATCATAATATTTTATTAGAACGTATCAAAACACGAATTGGTATGTCAGACTTAGCCCTGTCTTGGTTTAACTCTTATCTTACTGATAGGATGCAGTGTGTCTCCCATAACAATGTGACCTCGGACTACGTTAAGGTAACGTGTGGAGTTCCCCAGGGTTCGGTCCTTGGCCCTGCACTCTTCAGCATCTACATGCTGCCGCTAGGTGACATCATACGCAAATACGGTGTTAGCTTTCACTGTTATGCTGATGACACCCAACTCTACATGCCCCTAAAGCTGACCAACACGCCGGATTGTAGTCAGCTGGAGGCGTGTCTTAATGAAATTAAACAATGGATGTCCGCTAACTTTTTGCAACTCAATGCCAAAAAAACGGAAATGCTGATTATCGGTCCTGCTAGACACCGAACTCTATTTAATAATACAACTCTAACATTTGACAACCAAACAATTAAACAAGGCGACACGGTAAAGAATCTGGGTATTATCTTCGACCCAACTCTCTCCTTTGAGGCACACATTAAAAGCGTTACTAAAACGGCCTTCTTTCATCTCCGTAATATCGCTAAAATTCGCTCCATTCTGTCCACTAAGGACGCTGAGATCATTATCCATGCGTTTGTTACGTCTCGCCTCGACTACTGTAACGTATTATTTTCGGGTCTCCCCATGTCTAGCATTAAAAGATTACAGTTGGTACAAAATGCGGCTGCTAGACTTTTGACAAGAACAAGAAAGTTTGATCACATTACGCCTGTACTGGCTCACCTGCACTGGCTTCCTGTGCACTTAAGATGTGACTTTAAGGTTTTACTACTTACGTATAAAATACTACACGGTCTAGCTCCATCCTATCTTGCCGATTGTATTGTACCATATGTCCCGGCAAGAAATCTGCGTTCAAAGGATTCCGGCTTGTTAGTGATTCCCAAAGCCCAAAAAAAGTCTGCGGGCTATAGAGCGTTTTCCGTTCGGGCTCCAGTACTCTGGAATGCCCTCCCGGTAACAGTTCGAGATGCCACCTCAGTAGAAGCATTTAAGTCTCACCTTAAAACTCATTTGTATACTGTAGCCTTTAAATAGACTCCCTTTTTAGACCAGTTGATCTGCTGTTTCTTTTCTTTTTCTTCTATGTCCCACTCTCCCCTGTGGAGGGGGTCCGGTCCGATCCGGTGGCCATGTACTGCTTGCCTGTGTATCGGCTGGGGACATCTCTGCGCTGCTGATCCGCCTCGACATCTCTGCGCTGCTGATCCGCCTCCGCTTGGGATGGTTTCCTGCTGGCTCCGCTGTGAACGGGACTCTCGCTGCTGAGTTGGAACCGCTTTGGACTGGACTCTCGCGACTGTGTTGGATCCATTGTGGATTGAACTTTCACAGTATCATGTTAGACCCGCTCGACATCCATTGCTTTCCTCCTCTCTAAGGTTCTCATAATCATTATTGTCACAGACGTCCCACTGGATCATTATTGTCACCGATGTCCCACTGGGTGTGAGTTTTCCTTGCCCTTATGTGGGCCTACCGAGGATGTCGTGGTGGTTTGTGCAGCCCTTTGAGACACTAGTGATTTAGGGCTATATAAGTAAACATTGATTGATTGATTGATTGAATATTCATACACTAAACATGTAGTTATTATTTATACACTAAACATGTATTTAATATTAATACACTAAACATGTATTTAATATTTATACACTAAACATGTATTTAATATTAATACACTAAATATGTATTTATTATATATCCACTAAACATGTATTTAATATTCATAAACTAAACATGTATTTAATATTCATACACTAAACGTGTATTTAATATTCATACACTAAACATGTATTTAATATTAATACAAAACATGTATTTACGTTTAATAAACTAAACATATATTTAATATTATTAAACTAAACATGTATTTAATATTAATACACTAAATATGTATTTAATATTCATACACTAAATATGTATTTAATATTCATACACTTAACATGTATTTAATATTTATACACGAAACATGTATTTAATATTTATACACTAAACATGCATTTAATATTCATACATTAAACATGTACTTAATATTCATACACTAAACATGTATTTAATATTCATACACTAAACATGTATTTAATATTCATACATTAAACATGTATTTAATATTTATACACTAAACATGTATTTAATATTCATACACTAAACATGTAGTTATTATTTATACACTAAACATGTATTTAATATTAATACAGTAAACATGTATTTAATATTAATACACTAAGCATGTATTTAATATTAATACAAAAACATGTATTTAATTTTAATAAACTAAATATATATTTAATATTCATACACTAAACGTGTATTTAATATTCATACACTAAACATGTATTTAATATTAATACACTAATCATGTATTTAATATTCATAAACTAAATATGTATTTAATATTTATACACTAAATATGTATTTAATATTCATACATTAAAAATGTATTGAATATTCATACACTAAACATGTATTTAATATTATACACTAAACATGCATTTAATATTCATACACTAAACATGTATTTAATATTTATACACTAAACATGTATTTAATATTAATACAAAAACATGTATTTAATTTTAATAAACTAAACATATTTAATATTATTACACTAAACATGTATTTAATATTTATACACTGAACATGTATTTAATAGTTATACACTAATCATGTATTTAATATTAATACACTAATCATGTATTTAATATTCATACACTAAATATGTATTTAATATTCATACACTTAACATGTATTTAATATTTATACACGAAACATGTATTTAATATTATACACTAAACATGTATTTAATATTCATACATTAAAAATGTATTTAATATTCATACACTAAACATGTATTTAATATTCATACATTAAACATGTATTTAATATTCATACACTAAACATGTATTTAATATTCGTACACGAAACATGTATTTAATATTTATACACTAAACATGTATTTAATATTCATACATTAAACATGTATTCAATATTCATACACTAAACATGTATTTAATATTTATACAAAAACGTGTATTTAATTTTAATAAACTAAACATATATTTAATATCAATACACTAAACATGTATTTAATATTTATACACTAAACATGTATTTAATATTCATACAAAAACATGTATTTAATTTTAATAAACTAAATATATATTTAATATTAATACACAAAACATGTATTTAATATTCATGAACTAAACATGTATTTAACATTTATACACTAAACATGTATTTAATATTCATACACTAAACATGTATTTAAATTTTGATAAATTAAACATATATTTAATATTAATACACTAAACATGTATTTAATATTAGAACAAAAACATGTATTTAATTTTGATAAACTAAACATATATTTAATATTATTACACTAAACATGTATTTAATATTTATACACTGAACATGTATTTAATAGTTATACACTAATCATGTATTTAATATTAATACACTAATCATGTATTTAATATTCATACACTAAATATGTATTTAATATTCATACACTTAACATGTATTTAATATTTATACACGAAACATGTATTTAATATTTATACACTAAACATGTATTTAATATTCATACATTAAAAATTTATTTAATATTCATACACTAAACATGTATTTAATATTCATACATTAAACATGTATCTAATATTCATACACTCAACATGTATTTAATATTCGTACACGAAACATGTATTTAATATTTATACACTAAACATGTATTTAATATTCATACATTAAACATGTATTTAATATTCATACACTAAACATGAGTTTAATATTCATACACCAAACATGTATTTAATATTCATACACTAAACATGTATTTAATATTTATACAAAAACGTGTATTTAATTTTAATAAACTAAACATATATTTAATATCAATACACTAAACATGTATTTAATATTTATACACTAAACATGTAGTTAATATTCATACACTAAACATGTAGTTATTATTTATACATTAAACATGTATTTAATATTAATACAAAAACATGTATTTAATTTTAATAAACTAAATATATATTTAATATTAATACACTAAACATGTATTTAATATTCATGAACTAAACATGTATTTAACATTTATACACTAAACATGTATTTAATATTCATACACTAAAAATGTATTTAATTTTTGATAAATTAAACAAATATTTAATATTAATACACTAAACATGTATTTAATATTCATACACTAAACATGTATTTAATATTCATATTCTAAACATGTAGTTATTATTCATACACTAAACATGTATTTAATATCAATACAGTAAACATGTATTAAATATTTATACACTAAACATGTATTTAATATTCATTCAATAAACATGTAGTTATTATTCTTACACTTAATATGTATTTAATATTAATACAAAAACATGTATCTAATTTTAATAAACTAAACATATATTTAATATTAATACAGTAAACATGTATTAAATATTTATACACTAAACATGTATTTAATATTAATACAAAAACATGTATTTAATTTTAATAAACTAATCATATATTTAATATTAATACACTAAACATGTATTTAATATCTTTACACTAATTGTGTATTTAATATTTATACACTAAAAGTGTATTTAATATTCATACACTAAACATGTATTTAATATTAATACACTAAACATGTATTTAATATTTATACACTAAACATGTATTTAATATTCATAAACTAAACATGTATTTAACATTTATACACTAAACATGTATTTAATATTCATACACTAAACATGTAGTTATTATTTATACACTAAACATGTATTTAATATTAATACACTAAACATGTATTTAATATTTATACACTAAACATGTATTTAATATTAATACACTAAATATGTATTTATTATATATCCACTAAACATGTATTTAATATTCATAAACTAAACATGTATTTAATATTTATACACTAAACATGTATTTAATATTAATACAAAACATGTATTTATGTTTAATAAACCAAACATATATTTAATATTAATACACTAAACATGTATTTAATATTTATACAGTAAACATGTATTGAATATTCATACACTAAACATGTATTTAATATTATACACTAAACATGCATTTAATATTCATATACTAAACATGTATTCAATATTTATACACTAAACATGTATTTAATATTAATACAAAAACATGTATTTAATTTTAATAAACTAAACATATATTTAATATTATTACACTAAACATGTATTTAATATTTATACACTGAACATGTATTTAATAGGTATACACTAATCATGTATTTAATATTAATACACTAATCATGTATTTAATATTCATACACTTAACATGTATTTAATATTTATTCACGAAACATGTATTTAATATTTATACACTAAACATGTATTTAATATTAATACACTGAACATGTATTTAATTTTTAATAAACTAAACATATATTTAATATTAATACACTAAACATGTATTTAATATTAATACACTAAACATGTATTTAATATTCATACACTAAACATGTATTTAATATTAATACAGTAAACATGTATTAAATATTTATACACTAAACATGTATTTAATATTCATTCAATAAACATGTAGTTATTATTCTTACACTTAATATGTATTTAATATTAATACAAAAACATGTATCTAATTTTAATAAACTAAACATATATTTAATATTAATACAGTAAACATTAATTAAATATTTATACACTAAACATGTATTTAATATTAATACAAAAACATGTATTTAATTTTAATAAACTAATCATATATTTAATATTAATACACTAAACATGTATTTAATATTTTTACACTAAACGTGTATTTAATATTTATACACTAAAAGTGTATTTAATATTAATACACTAAACATGTATTTAATATTAATACACTAAACATGTATTTAATATTCATACACTAAACATGTATTTAATATTCATAAACTAAACATGTATTTAACATTCATACACTAAACATGTATTTAATATTCATACACTAAACATGTAGTTATTATTTATACACTAAACATGTATTTAATATTAATACACTAAACATGTATTTAATATTTATACACTAAACATGTATTTAATATTAATACACTAAAGATGTATTTATTATATATCCACTAAACATGTATTTAATATTCATAAACTAAACATGTATTTAATATTTATACACTAAACATGTATTTAATATTAATACAAAACATGTATTTACGTTTAATAAACTAAACATATATTTAATATTAATACACTAAACATGTATTTAATATGTATACAGTAAACATGTATTGAATATTCATACACTAAACATGTATTTAATATTATACACTAAACATGCATTTAATATTCATACACTAAACATGTATTTAATATTCATACACTAAACATGTATTTAATATTAATACAAAACATGTATTTAATTTTAATAAACTAAACATATATTTAATATTATTACACTAAACATGTATTAAATATTTATACACTGAACATGTATTTAAAAGTTATACACTAATCATGTATTTAATATTAATACACTAATCATGTATTTAAT
The DNA here is from genome assembly GCF_033978795.1 of Nerophis ophidion. NCBI lineage: Eukaryota > Metazoa > Chordata > Actinopteri > Syngnathiformes > Syngnathidae > Nerophis > Nerophis ophidion. The sequence continues at coordinate 564,309 of NW_026906959.1, read as the reverse complement.
ATTCATACACTTAACATGTATTTAATATTTATTCACAAAACATGTATTTAATATTCATACATTAAACATGTATTTAATATTTATACACTAAACATGTATTTAATATTCGTACACGAAACATGTATTTAATATTCATACATTAAACATGTATTTAATATTCATTCAATAAACATGTAGTTATTATTCTTACATATAATATGTATTTAATATTAATACAAAAACATGTATTCAATATTAATAAACTAAACATATATTTAATATTAATACAGTAAACATGTATTAAATATTTATACACTAAACATGTATTTATTATTAATACAAAAACATGTATTTAATTTTAATAAACTAATCATATATTTAATATTAATACACTAAACATGTATTTAATATCTTTACACTAATTGTGTATTTAATATTTATACACTAAAAGTGTATTTAATATTAATACACTAAACATGTATTTAATATTAATACACTAAACATGTATTTAATATTTATACACTAAACATGTATTTAATATTCATAAACTAAACATGTATTTAACATTTATACACTAAACATGTATTTAATATTCATACACTAAACATGTAGTTATTATTCATACACTAAACATGTATTTAATATTAATACATTAAACATGTATTTAATATTTATACACTAAACATGTATTTAATATTAATACACTAAATATGTATTTATTATATATCCACTAAACATGTATTTAATATTCATAAACTAAACATGTATTTAATATTTATACACTAAACATGTATTTAATATTAATACAAAACATGTATTTATGTTTAATAAACCAAACATATATTTAATATTAATACACTAAACATGTATTTAATATTTATACACTAAACATGTATTTAATATTAATACACTAAATATGTATTTATTATATATCCACTAAACATGTATTTAATATTCATAAACTAAACATGTATTTAATATTTATACACTAAACATGTATTTAATATTAATACAAAACATGTATTTAATTTTAATAAACTAAATATATATTTAATGTTAATACATTAAACATGTATTTAATATTCATAAACTAAACATGTATTTAACATTTATACACTAAACATGTATTTAATATTAATACACTAAACATGTATTTAATATTTATACACTAAACATGTATTTAATATTAGAACAAAAACATGTATTTAATATTTATACACTAAACATGTATTTAATATTCATACACTAAACATGTAGTTATTATTCATACACTAAACATGTATTTAATATTAATACACTAAACATGTATTTAATATTTATACACTAAACATGTATTTAATATTAATACAGTAAGCATGTATTAAATATTTATACACTAAACATGTATTTAATATTCATTCAATAAACATGTAGTTATTATTCTTACACTTAATATGTATTTAATATTAATACAAAAACATGTATCTAATTTTAATAAACTAAACATATATTTAATATTAATACAGTAAACATTAATTAAATATTTATACACTAAACATGTATTTAATATTAATACAAAAACATGTATTTAATTTTAATAAACTAATCATATATTTAATATTAATACACTAAACATGTATTTAATATTTTTACACTAAACGTGTATTTAATATTTATACACTAAAAGTGTATTTAATATTAATACACTAAACATGTATTTAATATTAATACACTAAACATGTATTTAACATTCATACACTAAACATGTATTTAATATTCATACACTAAACATGTAGTTATTATTTATACACTAAACATGTATTTAATATTAATACACTAAACATGTATTTAATATTTATACACTAAACATGTATTTAATATTAATACACTAAAGATGTATTTATTATATATCCACTAAACATGTATTTAATATTCATAAACTAAACATGTATTTAATATTTATACACTAAACATGTATTTAATATTAATACAAAACATGTATTTACGTTTAATAAACTAAACATATATTTAATATTAATACACTAAACATGTATTTAATATGTATACAGTAAACATGTATTGAATATTCATACACTAAACATGTATTTAATATTATACACTAAACATGCATTTAATATTCATACACTAAACATGTATTTAATATTCATACACTAAACATGTATTTAATATTAATACAAAACATGTATTTAATTTTAATAAACTAAACATATATTTAATATTATTACACTAAACATGTATTAAATATTTATACACTGAACATGTATTTAAAAGTTATACACTAATCATGTATTTAATATTAATACACTAATCATGTATTTAATATTCATACACTTAACATGTATTTAATATTTATTCACAAAACATGTATTTAATATTCATACATTAAACATGTATTTAATATTTATACACTAAACATGTATTTAATATTCGTACACGAAACATGTATTTAATATTCATACATTAAACATGTATTTAATATTCATTCAATAAACATGTAGTTATTATTCTTACATATAATATGTATTTAATATTAATACAAAAACATGTATTCAATATTAATAAACTAAACATATATTTAATATTAATACAGTAAACATGTATTAAATATTTATACACTAAACATGTATTTATTATTAATACAAAAACATGTATTTAATTTTAATAAACTAATCATATATTTAATATTAATACACTAAACATGTATTTAATATCTTTACACTAATTGTGTATTTAATATTTATACACTAAAAGTGTATTTAATATTAATACACTAAACATGTATTTAATATTAATACACTAAACATGTATTTAATATTTATACACTAAACATGTATTTAATATTCATAAACTAAACATGTATTTAACATTTATACACTAAACATGTATTTAATATTCATACACTAAACATGTAGTTATTATTCATACACTAAACATGTATTTAATATTAATACATTAAACATGTATTTAATATTTATACACTAAACATGTATTTAATATTAATACACTAAATATGTATTTATTATATATCCACTAAACATGTATTTAATATTCATAAACAAAACATGTATTTAATATTTATACACTAAACATGTATTTAATATTAATACAAAACATGTATTTATGTTTAATAAACCAAACATATATTTAATATTAATACACTAAACATGTATTTAATATTTATACACTAAACATGTATTTAATATTAATACACTAAATATGTATTTATTATATATCCACTAAACATGTATTTAATATTCATAAACTAAACATGTATTTAATATTTATACACTAAACATGTATTTAATATTAATACAAAACATGTATTTAATTTTAATAAACTAAATATATATTTAATATTAATACACTAAACATGTATTTAATATTCATAAACTAAACATGTATTTAACATTTATACACTAAACATGTATTTAATATTAATACACTAAACATGTATTTAATATTTATACACTAAACATGTATTTAATATTAGAACAAAAACATGTATTTAATATTTATACACTAAACATGTATTTAATATTCATACACTAAACATGTAGTTATTATTCATACACTAAACATGTATTTAATATTAATACACTAAACATGTATTTAATATTTATACACTAAACATGTATTTAATATTCATAAACTAAACATGTATTTAACATTTATACACTAAACATGTATTTAATATTCATACACTAAACATGTAGTTATTATTTATACACTAAACATGTATTTAATATTAATACACTAAACATGTATTTAATATTTATACACTAAACATGTATTTAATATTAATACACTAAATATGTATTTATTATATATCCACTAAACATGTATTTAATATTCATAAACTAAACATGTATTTAATATTCATACACTAAACGTGTATTTAATATTCATACACTAAACATGTATTTAATATTAATACAAAACATGTATTTACGTTTAATAAACTAAACATATATTTAATATTATTAAACTAAACATGTATTTAATATTAATACACTAATCATGTATTTAATATTCATACACTAAATATGTATTTAATATTCATACACTTAACATGTATTTAATATTTATACACGAAACATGTATTTAATATTTATACACTAAACATGTATTTAATATTCATACACTAAACATGTATTTAATATTTATACACTAAACATGTATTTAATATTAATACACTAAATATGTATTTAATATTCATAAACTAAATATATATTTAATATTAATACACTAAACATGTATTTAATATTAATACACTAAACATGTATTTAATATTTTTACACTAAACATGTATTTATTATTCATACAAAAACATGTATTTAATTTTAATAAACTAAACATATATTTAATATTATTACACTAAACATGTATTTAATATTTATACACTGAACATGTATTTAATATTCATACACTAAACATGTAGTTATTATTTATACACTGAACATGTATTTAATATTTATTCACGAAACATGTTTTTAATATTTATACACTAAACATGTATTTAATATTCATACATTAAAAATGTATTTAATATTCATACACTAAACATGTATTTAATATTCATACATTAAACATGTATTTAATATTTATACACTAAACATGTATTTAATATTCGTACACGAAACATGTATTTAATATTTCTACAAAAACATGTATTTAATTTTAATAAACTAAACATATATTTAATATTAATACACTAAACATGTATTTAATATTCATACACTAAACATGTATTTAATATTAATACACTAAACATGTCCATCCATCCATCCATCATCTTCCGCTTATCCGAGGTCGGGTCGCGGGGGCAGCAGCCTAAGCAGGGAAGCCCAGACTTCCCTATCCCCAGCCACTTCGTCTAGCTCTTCCCGGGGGATCCCGAGGCGTTCCCAGGCCAGCCGGGAGACATAGTCTTTCCAACGTGTCCTGGGTCTTCCCCGTGGCCTCCTACCGGTTGGACGTGCCCTAAACACCTCCCTAGGGAGGCGTTCGGGTGGCATCCTGACCAGATGCCCGAACCACCTCATCTGGCTCCTCTCGATGTGGAGGAGCAGCGGCTTTACGTTGAGCTCCTCCCGGATGGCAGAGCTTCTCACCCTATCTCTAAGGGAGAGCCCCGCCACCCGGCGGAGGAAACTCATTTCGGCCGCTTGTACCCGTGATCTTATCCTTTCGGTCATGACCCAAAGCTCATGACCATAGGTGAGGATGGGAACGTAGATCGACCGGTAAATTGAGAGCTTTGCCTTCCGGCTCAGCTCCTTCTTCACCACAACGGATCGATACAACGTCCGCATTACTGAAGACGCCGCACCGATCCGCCTGTCGATCTCACGATCCACTCTTCCCCCACTCGTGAACAAGACTCCTAGGTACTTGAACTCCTCCACTTGGGGCAGGGTCTCCTCCCCAACCCGGAGATGGCACTCCACCCTTTTCCGGGCGAGAACCATGGACTCGGACTTGGAGGTGCTGATTCTCATTCCGGTCGCTTCACACTCGGCTGCGAACCGATCCAGTGAAAGCTGAAGATCCCGGCCAGATGAAGCCATCAGGACTACATCATCTGCAAAAAGCAGAGACCTAATCCCGTGGCCACCAAACCGGAACCCCTCAACGCCTTGACTGCGCCTAGAAATTCTGTCCATAAAAGTTATGAACAGAATCGGTGACAAAGGACAGCCTTGGCGGAGTCCAACCTTCACTGGAAAAGTGTCCGACTTACTGCCAGCAATGCGGACCAAGCTCTGACACTGATCATACAGGGAGCGGACCGCCACAATCAGACAGTCCGATACCCCATACTCTCTGAGCACTCCCCACAGGACTTCCCGAGGGACACGGTCGAATGCCTTCTCCAAGTCCACAAAGCACATGTAGACTGGTTGGGCAAACTCCCATGCACCCTCAAGAACCCTGCCGAGAGTATAGAGCTGGTCCACAGTTCCACGACCAGGACGAAAACCACACTGTTCCTCCTGAATCCGAGGTTCGACTATCCGGCGAAGCCTCCTCTCCAGTACACCTGAATAAACCTTACCGGGAAGGCTGAGGAGTGTGATCCCACGATAGTTGGAACACACCCTCCGGTCCCCCTTCTTAAAGAGAGGGACCACCACCCCGGTCTGCCAATCCAGAGGTACCGCCCCCGATGTCCACGCGATGCTGCAGAGTCTTGTCAACCAAGACAGCCCCACAGCATCCAGAGCCTTAAGGAACTCCGGGCGGATCTCATCCACCCCCGGGGCCTTGCCGCCGAGGAGCTTTTTAACTACCTCAGCGACCTCAGCCCCAGAAATAGGAGAGTCCACTACAGATTCCCCAGGCACCGCTTCCTCAAAGAAAGACGTGTTGGTGGGATTGAGGAGGTCTTCGAAGTATTCCCTCCACCGATCCACAACATCCGCAGTCGAAGTCAGCAGAACACCATCCGCACCATACACGGTGTTGATAGTGCACTGCTTCCCCTTCCTGAGGCGCCGTATGGTGGTCCAGAATCGCTTCGAAGCCGTCCGGAAGTCGTTTTCCATGGCTTCCCCGAACTCTTCCCATGTCCGAGTTTTTGCCTCCGCGACCGCTAAAGCTGCACACCGCTTGGCCCGTCGGTACCCGTCCACTGCCTCCGGAGTCCTATGAGCCAAAAGAACCCGATAGGACTCCTTCTTCAGCTTGACGGCATCCCTCACTGCTGGTGTCCACCAACGGGTTCTGGGATTACCGCCACGACAGGCACCAACAACCTTGCGGCCACAGCTCCAATCAGCCGCTAAATTAATTAAATTAATTAATACACTAATCATGTATTTAATATTCATACACTAAATATGTATTTAATATTCATACACTTAACATGTATTTAATATTTATACACGAAACATGTATTTAATATTTATACACTAAACATGTATTTAATATTTATACACTAAACATGTATTTAATATTAGAACAAAAACATGTATTTAATTTTGATAAACTAAACATATATTTAATATTAATACACTAAACATGTATTTAATATTAATACAAAAACATGTATTTAATTTTAATAAACTAAATATATATTTAATATTAATACACTAAACATGTATTTAATATTCATAAACTAAACATGTATTTAACATTTATACACTAAACATGTATTTAATATTAATACACTAAACATGTATTTAATATTTATACACTAAACATGTATTTAATATTAGAACAAAAACATGTATTTAATATTTATACACTAAACATGTATTTAATATTCATACACTAAACATGTAGTTATTATTCATACACTAAACATGTATTTAATATTAATACACTAAACATGTATTCAATATTTATACACTAAACATGTATTTAATATTCATAAACTAAACATGTATTTAACATTTATACACTAAACATGTATTTAATATTCATACACTAAACATGTAGTTATTATTTATACACTAAACATGTATTTAATATTAATACACTAAACATGTATTTAATATTTATACACTAAACATGTATTTAATATTAATACACTAAATATGTATTTATTATATATCCACTAAACATGTATTTAATATTCATAAACTAAACATGTATTTAATATTCATACACTAAACGTGTATTTAATATTCATACACTAAACATGTATTTAATATTAATACAAAACATGTATTTACGTTTAATAAACTAAACATATATTTAATATTATTAAACTAAACATGTATTTAATATTTATACACTGAACATGTATTTAATATTAATACACTGATCATGTATTTAATATTCATACACTAAATATGTATTTAATATTCATACACTTAACATGTATTTAATATTTATACACGAAACATGTATTTAATATTCATACATTAAACATGTATTTAATATTTATACACTAAGCATGTATTTAATATTCATACACTAAACATGTAGTTATTATTTATACACTAAACATGTATGTAATATTAATACAGTAAACATGTATTTAATATTAATACACTAAGCATGTATTTAATATTAATACAAAAACATGTATTTAATTTTAATAAACTAAATATATATTTAATATTCATACACTAAACGTGTATTTAACATTCATACACTAAACATGTATTTAATATTAATACACTAATCATGTGTTTAATATTCATAAACTAAATATGTATTTACTATTTATACACTAAACATGTATTTAATATTCATACATTAAAAATGTATTGAATATTCATACACTAAACATGTATTTAATATTATACACTAAACATGCATTTAATATTCATACACTAAACATGTATTTAATATTTATACACTAAACATGTATTTAATATTAATACAAAACATGTATTTAATTTTAATAAACTAAACATATATTTAATATTATTACACTAAAAATGTATTTAATATTTATACACTAAACATGTATTTAATATTAATACACTAAATATGTATTTATTATATATCCACTAAACATGTATTTAATATTCATACACTAAACATGTAGTTATTATTCATACACTAAACATGTATTTAATATTAATACACTAAACATGTATTTAATATTTATACACTAAACATGTATTTAATATTCAGAAACTAAACATGTATTTAACATTTATACACTAAACATGTATTTAATATTCATACACTAAACATGTAGTTATTATTTATACACTAAACATGTATTTAATATTAATACACTAAACATGTATTTAATATTTATACACTAAACATGTATTTAATATTAATACACTAAATATGTATTTATTATATATCCACTAAACATGTATTTAATATTCATAAACTAAACATGTATTTAATATTCATACACTAAACGTGTATTTAATATTCATACACTAAACATGTATTTAATATTAATACAAAACATGTATTTACGTTTAATAAACTAAACATATATTTAATATTATTAAACTAAACATGTATTTAATATTTATACACTGAACATGTATTTAATATTAATACACTGATCATGTATTTAATATTCATACACTAAATATGTATTTAATATTCATACACTTAACATGTATTTAATATTTATACACGAAACATGTATTTAATATTCATACATTAAACATGTATTTAATATTTATACACTAAGCATGTATTTAATATTCATACACTAAACATGTAGTTATTATTTATACACTAAACATGTATGTAATATTAATACAGTAAACATGTATTTAATATTAATACACTAAGCATGTATTTAATATTAATACAAAAACATGTATTTAATTTTAATAAACTAAATATATATTTAATATTCATACACTAAACGTGTATTTAACATTCATACACTAAACATGTATTTAATATTAATACACTAATCATGTGTTTAATATTCATAAACTAAATATGTATTTACTATTTATACACTAAACATGTATTTAATATTCATACATTAAAAATGTATTGAATATTCATACACTAAACATGTATTTAATATTATACACTAAACATGCATTTAATATTCATACACTAAACATGTATTTAATATTTATACACTAAACATGTATTTAATATTAATACAAAACATGTATTTAATTTTAATAAACTAAACATATATTTAATATTATTACACTAAAAATGTATTTAATATTTATACACTGAACATGTATTTAATAGTTATACACTAATCATGTATTTAATATTAATACACTAATCATGTATTTAATATTCATACACTAAATATGTATTTAATATTCATACACTTAACATGTATTTAATATTTATACACGAAACATGTATTTAATATTTATACACTAAACATGTATTTAATATTCATACATTAAAAATTTATTTAATATTCATACACTAAACATGTATTTAATATTCATACATTAAACATGTATTTAATATTCATACACTCAACATGTATTTAATATTCGTACACGAAACATGTATTTAATATTTATACACTAAACATGTATTTAATATTCATACATTAAACATGTATTTAATATTCATACACTAAACATGAGTTTAATATTCATACACCAAACATGTATTTAATATTCATACACTAAACATGTATTTAATATTTATACAAAAACGTGTATTTAATTTTAATAAACTAAACATATATTTAATATCAATACACTAAACATGTATTTAATATTTATACACTAAACATGTAGTTAATATTCATACACTAAACATGTAGTTATTATTTATACATTAAACATGTATTTAATATTAATACAAAAACATGTATTTAATTTTAATAAACTAAATATATATTTAATATTAATACACTAAACATGTATTTAATATTCATGAACTAAACATGTATTTAACATTTATACACTAAACATGTATTTAATATTCATACACTAAAAATGTATTTAATTTTTGATAAATTAAACATATATTTAATATTAATACACTAAACATGTATTTAATATTCATACACTAAACATGTATTTAATATTCATATTCTAAACATGTAGTTATTATTCATACACTAAACATGTATTTAATATCAATACAGTAAACATGTATTAAATATTTATACACTAAACATGTATTTAATATTCATTCAATAAACATGTAGTTATTATTCTTACACTTAATATGTATTTAATATTAATACAAAAACATGTATCTAATTTTAATAAACTAAACATATATTTAATATTAATACAGTAAACATGTATTAAATATTTATACACTAAACATGTATTTAATATTAATACAAAAACATGTATTTAATTTTAATAAACTAATCATATATTTAATATTAATACACTAAACATGTATTTAATATCTTTACACTAATTGTGTATTTAATATTTATACACTAAAAGTGTATTTAATATTCATACACTAAACATGTATTTAATATTAATACACTAAACATGTATTTAATATTTATACACTAAACATGTATTTAATATTCATAAACTAAACATGTATTTAACATTTATACACTAAACATGTATTTAATATTCATACACTAAACATGTAGTTATTATTTATACACTAAACATGTATTTAATATTAATACACTAAACATGTATTTAATATTTATACACTAAACATGTATTTAATATTAATACACTAAATATGTATTTATTATATATCCACTAAACATGTATTTAATATTCATAAACTAAACATGTATTTAATATTTATACACTAAACATGTATTTAATATTAATACAAAACATGTATTTATGTTTAATAAACCAAACATATATTTAATATTAATACACTAAACATGTATTTAATATTTATACAGTAAACATGTATTGAATATTCATACACTAAACATGTATTTAATATTATACACTAAACATGCATTTAATATTCATATACTAAACATGTATTCAATATTTATACACTAAACATGTATTTAATATTAATACAAAAACATGTATTTAATTTTAATAAACTAAACATATATTTAATATTATTACACTAAACATGTATTTAATATTTATACACTGAACATGTATTTAATAGGTATACACTAATCATGTATTTAATATTAATACACTAATCATGTATTTAATATTCATACACTTAACATGTATTTAATATTTATTCACGAAACATGTATTTAATATTTATACACTAAACATGTATTTAATATTAATACACTGAACATGTATTTAATTTTTAATAAACTAAACATATATTTAATATTAATACACTAAACATGTATTTAATATTAATACACTAAACATGTATTTAATATTCATACACTAAACATGTATTTAATATTAATACAGTAAACATGTATTAAATATTTATACACTAAACATGTATTTAATATTCATTCAATAAACATGTAGTTATTATTCTTACACTTAATATGTATTTAATATTAATACAAAAACATGTATCTAATTTTAATAAACTAAACATATATTTAATATTAATACAGTAAACATTAATTAAATATTTATACACTAAACATGTATTTAATATTAATACAAAAACATGTATTTAATTTTAATAAACTAATCATATATTTAATATTAATACACCAAACATGTATTTAATATTTTGACACTAAACGTGTATTTAATATTTATACACTAAAAGTGTATTTAATATTAATACACTAAACATGTATTTAATATTAATACACTAAACATGTATTTAATATTTATACACTAAACATGTATTTAATATTCATAAACTAAACATGTATTTAACATTTATACACTAAACATGTATTTAATATTCATACACTAAACATGTAGTTATTATTTATACACTAAACATGTATTTAATATTAATACACTAAACATGTATTTAATATTTATACACTAAACATGTATTTAATATTAATACACTAAATATGTATTTATTATATATCCACTAAACATGTATTTAATATTCATAAACTAAACATGTATTTAATATTTATACACTAAACATGTATTTAATATTAATACAAAACATGTATTTACGTTTAATAAACTAAACATATATTTAATATTAATACACTAAACATGTATTTAATATGTATACAGTAAACATGTATTGAATATTCATACACTAAACATGTATTTAATATTATACACTAAACATGCATTTAATATTCATACACTAAACATGTATTTAATATTTATACACTAAACATGTATTTAATATTAATACAAAAACATGTATTTAATTTTAATAAACTAAACATATATTTAATATTATTACACTAAACATGTATTTAATATTCATACACTGAACATGTATTTAAAAGTTATACACTAATCATGTATTTAATATTAATACACTAATCATGTATTTAATATTCATACACTTAACATGTATTTAATATTTATTCACAAAACATGTATTTAATATTCATACATTATACATGTATTTAATATTTATACACTAAACATGTATTTAATATTCGTACACGAAACATGTATTTAATATTTATACACTAAACATGTATTTAATATTCATTCAATAAACATGTAGTTATTATTCTTACATATAATATGTATTTAATATTAATACAAAAACATTTATTCAATATTAATAAACTAAACATATATTTAATATTAATACACTAAACATGTATTTAATATTTATACACTAAACATGTATTTAATATTCATACACTAAACATGTATCTAATATTAATACACTGAACATGTATTTAATAATCATATACTAAACGTATATGTAATCATATACTAATCATATATTTAATATTCATACTGTAAACATGTATTTCTTATCCTCTAAATAAGGCACACTTGGAAATAATGAATTTCTTTATGTGTGCAGTTGCGGCAAAACTCCACAGGAGGGCGCACGTTCCCTCTTAATAAGTCCGGTCCTCTCCGTCTCTCTCTCTCTCTCTTTTTCCTTTTTTTTTGTTTCTTTTATTTTTTTTACATAAGTTTGGTTTCTCATACACTTATATTTATACACTAAACATGTATTTAATATTAATACACTAAACATGTATTTAATATTAATACACTAAACATGTATTTAATATTAGTACAAAAACATGTATTTAATTTTAATAAACTAAACATATATTTAATATTAATGCACTAAACATGTATTTAATATTAATACGAAAGCATGTATTTAATTTTAAACATATATTTAATATTAATACACTAAACATGTATTACATATTCATACACTAAACATTTATTTAATATTCATTCAATAAACATGTAGTTATTATTCTTACACTTAATATGTATTTAATATTAATACAAAAACATGTATTTAATTTTAATAAACTAATCATATATTTAATATTAATACACTAAACATGTATTTTATATTTATACACTAAACATGTATTTAATATTCATACACTAAACATGTATTTAATATTAATACACTAAACATGTATTTAATATTTATACACTGAACATGTATTTAAAAGTTATACACTAATCATGTATTTAATATTAATACACTAATCATGTATTTAATATTCATACACTTAACATGTATTTAATATTTATTCACAAAACATGTATTTAATATTCATACATTAAACATGTATTTAATATTCATACACTAAACGTGTATTTAATATTCATACACTAAACATGTATTTAATATTAATACAAAACATGTATTTAAGTTGAATAAACTAAACATATATTTAATATTAATACACTAAACATATATTTAATATTCATACACTAAACATGCATTTAATATTCATACACTAAACATGTATTTAATATTTTACACTAAACATGCATTTAATATTCATACACTAAACATGTATTTAATATTTATACACTAAACATGTATTTAATATTAATACAAAAACATGTATTTAATTTTAATAAACTAAACATATATTTAATATTCATACATTAAACATGTATTTAATATTTATACACTAAACATGTATTTAATATTCATACACTTAACATGTATTTAATATTTATTCACGAAACATGTATTTAATATTTATACACTAAACATGTATTTAATATTAATACACTGAACATGTATTTAATTTTTAATAAACTAAACATATATTTAATATTAATACACTAAACATGTATTTAATATTAATACACTAAACATGTATTTAATATTCATACACTAAACATGTATTTAATATTAGTACAGTAAACATGTATTAAATATTTATACACTAAACATGTATTTAATATTCATACACTAAACATGTATTTAATAGTCATACATTAAACATGTATTTAATATTTATACACTAAACATGTATTTAATATTCGTACACGAAACATGTATTTAATATTTCTACAAAAACATGTATTTAATTTTAATAAACTAAACATATATTTAATATTAATACACTAAACATGTATTTAATATTCATACACTAAACATGTATTTAATATTAATACACTAAACATGTATTTAATATTAATACAAAAACATGTATTTAATATTAATTAATACACTAAACATGTGTTTAATATTTATACAAAAAACATGTATTTAATTTTAATAAACTAAACATATATTTAATATTAATACACTAAACATGTATTTAATATTTATACACTAAACATGTATTTAATATTCATACACTAAACATGTAGTTATTATTAATACACTAAACATGTATTTAATATGTATACACTAAATTTGTATTTAATATTCATACACTAAACATGTATTTAATATTAATACACTGAACATGTATTTAATAATCATATACTAAACGTATATGTAATCATGTACTAATCATATATTTAATATTCATTTAGTAAACATGTATTTATTATCCTCTAAATAAGGCACACTTGGAAATAATGAATTTCTTAATGTGTGCAGTTGCGGCAGAAGTCCACAGGAGGGCGCACGTTCCCTCTTAATAAGTCCGGTCCTCTCCGCCTCTCTATCTCTCTTTTTCCTTTTTTTTGTTTCTTTTATTTTTTTTACATAAGTTTGGTTTCTCATACACTTATATTTATACACTAAACATGTATTTAATATTAATACACTAAACATGTATTTAATATTTATACACTAAACATGTATTTAATATTAGAACAAAAACATGTATTTAATTTTGATAAACTAAACATATATTTAATATTAATACACTAAACATGTATTTAATATTAATACAAAAACATGTATTTAATTTTAATAAACTAAATATATATTTAATATTAATACACTAAACATGTATTTAATATTCATAAACTAAACATGTATTTAATATTTATACACTAAACATGTATTTAATATTAATACACTAAACATGTATTTAATATTTATACACTAAACATGTATTTAATATTAGAACAAAAACATGTATTTAATATTTATACACTAAACATGTATTTAATATTCATACACTAAACATGTAGTTATTATTCATACACTAAACATGTATTTAATATTAATACACTAAACATGTATTTAATATTTATACACTAAACATGTATTTAATATTCATAAACTAAACATGTATTTAACATTTATACACTAAACATGTATTTAATATTCATACACTAAACATGTAGTTATTATTTATACACTAAACATGTATTTAATATTAATACACTAAACATGTATTTAATATTTATACACTAAACATGTATTTAATATTAATACACTAAATATGTATTTATTATATATCCACTAAACATGTATTTAATATTCATAAACTAAACATGTATTTAATATTCATACACTAAACGTGTATTTAATATTCATACACTAAACATGTATTTAATATTAATACAAAACATGTATTTACGTTTAATAAACTAAACATATATTTAATATTATTAAACTAAACATGCATTTAATATTTATACACTGAACATGTATTTAATATTAATACACTAATCATGTATTTAATATTCATACACTAAATATGTATTTAATATTCATACACTTAACATGTATTTAATATTTATACACGAAACATGTATTTAATATTTAAACACTAAACATGTATTTAATATTCATACATTAAACATGTACTTAATATTCATACACTAAACATGTATTTAATATTTATACACTAAACATGTATTTAATATTCATACATTAAACATGTATTTAATATTTATACACTAAACATGTATTTAATATTCATACACTAAACATGTAGTTATTATTTATACACTAAACATGTATTTAATATTAATACAGTAAACATGTATTTAATATTAATACACTAAGCATGTATTTAATATTAATACAAAAACATGTATTTAATTTTAATAAACTAAATATATATTTAATATTCATACACTAAACGTGTATTTAACATTCATACACTAAACATGTATTTAATATTAATACACTAATCATGTATTTAATATTCATAAACTAAATATGTATTTAATATTTATACACTAAACATGTATTTAATATTCATACATTAAAAATGTATTGAATATTCATACACTAAACATGTATTTAATATTATACACTAAACATGCATTTAATATTTATACACTAAACATGTATTTAATATTAATACAAAAACATGTATTTAATTTTAATAAACTAAACATATATTTAATATTATTACACTAAACATGTATTTAATATTTATACACTGAACATGTATTTAATAGTTATACACGAAACATGTATTTAATATTTAAACACTAAACATGTATTTAATATTCATACATTAAACATGTACTTAATATTCATACACTAAACATGTATTTAATATTTATACACTAAACATGTATTTAATATTCATACATTAAACATGTATTTAATATTTATACACTAAACATGTATTTAATATTCATACACTAAACATGTAGTTATTATTTATACACTAAACATGTATTTAATATTAATACAGTAAACATGTATTTAATATTAATACACTAAGCATGTATTTAATATTAATACAAAAACATGTATTTAATTTTAATAAACTAAATATATATTTAATATTCATACACTAAACGTGTATTTAACATTCCTACACTAAACATGTATTTAATATTAATACACTAATCATGTATTTAATATTCATAAACTAAATATGTATTTAATATTTATACACTAAACATGTATTTAATATTCATACATTAAAAATGTATTGAATATTCATACACTAAACATGTATTTAATATTATACACTAAACATGCATTTAATATTCATACACTAAACATGTATTTAATATTTATACACTAAACATGTATTTAATATTAATACAAAAACATGTATTTAATTTTAATAAACTAAACATATATTTAATATTATTACACTAAACATGTATTTAATATTTATACACTGAACATGTATTTAATAGTTATACACTAATCATGTATTTAATATTAATACACTAATCATGTATTTAATATTCATACACTAAATATATATTTAATATTCATACACTTAACATGTATTTAATATTTATACACGAAACATGTATTTAATATTTATACACTAAACATGTATTTAATATTCATACATTAAAAATGTATTTAATATTCATACACTAAACATGTATTTAATATTCATACATTAAACATGTATTTAATATTCATACACTAAACATGTATTTAATATTCGTACACGAAACATGTATTTAATATTTATACACTAAACATGTATTTAATATTTATACACTAAACATGTATTTAATATTAGAACAAAAACATGTATTTAATTTTGATAAACTAAACATATATTTAATATTAATACACTAAACATGTATTTAATATTAATAAAAAAAACATGTATTTAATTTTAATAAACTAAATATATATTTAATATTAATACACTAAACATGTATTTAATATTCATAAACTAAACATGTATTTAACATTTATACACTAAACATGTATTTAATATTAATACACTAAACATGTATTTAATATTTATACACTAAACATGTATTTAATATTAGAACAAAAACATGTATTTAATATTTATACACTAAACATGTATTTAATATTCATACACTAAACATGTAGTTATTATTCATACACTAAACATGTATTTAATATTAATACACTAAACATGTATTTAATATTTATACACTAAACATGTATTTAATATTCATAAACTAAACATGTATTTAACATTTATACACTAAACATGTATTTAATATTCATACACTAAACATGTAGTTATTATTTATACACTAAACATGTATTTAATATTAATACACTAAACATGTATTTAATATTTATACACTAAACATGTATTTAATATTAATACACTAAATATGTATTTATTATATATCCACTAAACATGTATTTAATATTCATAAACTAAACATGTATTTAATATTCATACACTAAACGTGTATTTAATATTCATACACTAAACATGTATTTAATATTAATACAAAACATGTATTTACGTTTAATAAACTAAACATATATTTAATATTATTAAACTAAACATGTATTTAATATTTATACACTGAACATGTATTTAATATTAATACACTGATCATGTATTTAATATTCATACACTAAATATGTATTTAATATTCATACACTTAACATGTATTTAATATTTATACACTAAACATGTATTTAATATTCATACACTAAACATGTAGTTATTATTTATACACTAAACATGTATTTAATATTAATACAGTAAACATGTATTTAATATTAATACACTAAGCATGTATTTAATATTAATACAAAAACATGTATTTAATTTTAATAAACTAAATATATATTTAATATTCATACACTAAACGTGTATTTAACATTCATACACTAAACATGTATTTAATATTAATACACTAATCATGTATTTAATATTCATAAACTAAATATGTATTTAATATTTATACATTAAACATGTATTTAATATTCATACATTAAAAATGTATTGAATATTCATACACTAAACATGTATTTAATATTATACACTAAACATGCATTTAATATTCATACACTAAACATGTATTTAATATTTATACACTAAACATGTATTTAATATTAATACAAAAACATGTATTTAATTTTAATAAACTAAACATATATTTAATATTATTACACTAAACATGTATTTAATATTTATACACTGAACATGTATTTAATAGTTATACACTAATCATGTATTTAATATTAATACACTAATCATGTATTTAATATTCATGCACTAAATATGTATTTAATATTCATACACTTAACATGTATTTAATATTTATACTCGAAACATGTATTTAATATTTATACACTAAACATGTATTTAATATTCATACATTAAAAATTTATTTAATATTCATACACTAAACATGTATTTAATATTCATACATTAAACATGTATTTAATATTCATACACTCAACATGTATTTAATATTTGTACACGAAACATGTATTTAATATTTATACACTAAACATGTATTTAATATTCATACATTAAACATGTATTTAATATTCATACACTAAACATGAGTTTAATATTCATACACTAAACATGTATTTAATATTCATACACTAAACATGTATTTAATATTTATACAAAAACGTGTATTTAATTTTAATAAACTAAACATATATTTAATATCAATACACTAAACATGTATTTAATATTTATACACTAAACATGTATTTAATATTCATACACTAAACATGTAGTTATTATTTATACATTAAACATGTATTTAATATTAATACAAAAACATGTATTTAATTTTAATAAACTAAATTTATATTTAATATTAATACACTAAACATGTATTTAATATTCATGAACTAAACATGTATTTAACATTTATACACTAAACATGTATTTAATATTCATACACTAAAAAATTATTTAATTTTTGATAAATTAAACATATATTTAATATTAATACACTAAACATGTATTTAATATTCATACACTAAACATGTATTTAATATTCATATTCTAAACATGTAGTTATTATTCATACACTAAACATGTATTTAATATCAATACAGTAAACATGTATTAAATATTTATACACTAAACATGTATTTAATATTCATTCAATAAACATGTAGTTATTATTCTTACACTTAATATGTATTTAATATTAATACAAAAACATGTATCTAATTTTAATAAACTAAACATGTATTTAATATTAATACAGTAAACATGTATTAAATATTTATACACTAAACATGTATTTAATATTAATACAGTGTATGAATATTAAATACATGTTTAGTGTATTAATATTAAATACATGTTTAGTGTATAAATATAAGT
Source organism: Nerophis ophidion (assembly GCF_033978795.1). Lineage (NCBI taxonomy): Eukaryota > Metazoa > Chordata > Actinopteri > Syngnathiformes > Syngnathidae > Nerophis > Nerophis ophidion. Next base: position 543,680 of record NW_026906959.1, on the reverse strand, counting down.
GTATGAGAAACCAAACTTATGTAAAAAAAATAAAAGTAACAAAAAAAAAGGAAAAAGAGAGAGAGAGAGAGACGGAGAGGACCGGACTTATTAAGAGGGAACGTGCGCCCTCCTGTGGAGTTTTGCCGCAACTGCACACATAAAGAAATTCATTATTTCCAAGTGTGCCTTATTTAGAGGATAAGAAATACATGTTTACAGTATGAATATTAAATATATGATTAGTATATGATTACATATACGTTTAGTATATGATTATTAAATACATGTTCAGTGTATTAATATTAGATACATGTTTAGTGTATGAATATTAAATACATGTTTAGTGTATAAATATTAAATACATGTTTAGTGTATAAATATTAAATACATGTTTAGTGTATTAATAGTAAATATATGTTTAGTTTATGAATAATAACTACATGTTTAGTGTATGAATATTAAATACATGTTTAGTGTATAAATATTAAATACATGTTTAGTGTATTAATATTAAATATATGTTTAGTTTATTAATATTGAATACATGTTTTTGTATTAATATTAAATACATATTATATGTAAGAATAATAACTACATGTTTATTGAATGAATATTAAATACATGTTTAGTGTATAAATATTAAATACATGTTTCGTGTACGAATATTAAATACATGTTTAGTGTATACATATTAAATACATGTATAATGTATGAATATTAAATACATGTTTTGTGAATAAATATTAAATACATGTTAAGTGTATGAATATTAAATACATGATTAGTGTATAACTTTTAAATACATGTTCAGTGTATGAATATTAAATACATGTTTAGTGTAATAATATTAAATATATGTTTAGTTTATTAAAATTAAATACATGTTTTTGTATTAATATTAAATACATGTTTAGTGTATAAATATTAAATACATGTTTAGTGTATGAATATTAAATGCATGTTTACTGTATACATATTAAATACATGTTTAGTGTATTAATATTAAATATATGTTTATCTTATTAAACGTAAATACATGTTTTGTATTAATATTAAATACATGTTTAGTGTATAAATATTAAATACATGTTTAGTTTATGAATATTAAATACATGTTTAGTGGATATATAATAAATACAAATTTAGTGTATTAATATTAAATACATGTTTAGTGTATGAATATTAAATACATGTTTAGTGTATTAATATTAAATACATGTTTAGTGTATGAATAATAACTACATGTTTAGTGTATGAATATTAAATACATGTTTAGTGTATAAATGTTAAATACATGTTTATTTTATGAATATTAAATACATGTTTAGTGTATAAATATTAAATACATGTTTAGTGTATTAATATTAAATACATGTTTAGTGTATTAATATTAAATACACTTTTAGTGTATAAATATTAAATACACGTTTAGTGTAAAAATATTAAATACATGTTTGGTGTATTAATATTAAATATATGATTAGTTTATTAAAATTAAATACATGTTTTTGTATTAATATTAAATAAATGTTTAGTGTATAAATATTTAATTAATGTTTACTGTATTAATATTAAATATATGTTTAGTTTATTAAAATTAGATACATGTTTTTGTATTAATATTAAATACATATTAAGTGTAAGAATAATAACTACATGTTTATTGAATGAATATTAAATACATGTTTAGTGTATAAATATTTAATACATGTTTACTGTATTAATATTAAATACATGTTTAGTGTATGAATATTAAATACATGTTTAGTGTATTAATATTAAATACATGTTTAGTGTATTAATATTAAATATATGTTTAGTTTATTAAAAATTAAATACATGTTCAGTGTATTAATATTAAATACATGTTTAGTGTATAAATATTAAATACATGTTTCGCGAATAAATATTAAATACATGTTAAGTGTATGAATATTAAATACATGATTAGTGTATTAATATTAAATACATGATTAGTGTATAACTATTAAATACATGTTCAGTGTATAAATATTAAATACATGTTTAGTGTAATAATATTAAATATATGTTTAGTTTATTAAAATTAAATACATGTTTTTGTATTAATATTAAATACATGTTTATTGTATAAATATTGAATACATGTTTAGTGTATGAATAATAAATGCATGTTTAGTGTATAAAATTAAATACATGTTTAGTGTATGAATATTCAATACATGTTTACCGTATAAATATTAAATACATGTTTAGTGTATTAATATTAAATATATGTTTGGTTTATTAAACATAAATACATGTTTTGTATTAATATTAAATACATGTTTAGTGTATAAATATTAAATACATGTTTAGTTTATGAATATTAAATACATGTTTAGTGGATATATAATAAATACATATTTAGTGTATTAATATTAAATACATGTTTAGTGTATAAATATTAAATACATGTTTAGTGTATTAATATTAAATACATGTTTAGTGCATAAATAATAACTACATGTTTAGTGTATGAATATTAAATACATGTTTAGTGTATAAATGTTAAATACATGTTTAGTTTATGAATATTAAATACATGTTTAGTGTATAAATATTAAATACATGTTTAGTGTATTAATATTAAATACATGTTTAGTGTATTAATATTAAATACACTTTTAGTGTATAAATATTAAATACACAATTAGTGTAAAGATATTAAATACATGTTTAGTGTATTAATATTAAATATATGATTAGTTTATTAAAATTAAATACATGTTTTTGTATTAATAATAAATACATGTTTAGTGTATAAATATTTAATACATGTTTACTGTATTAATATTAAATATATGTTTAGTTTATTAATATTGAATACATGTTTTTGTATTAATATTAAATACATATTATATGTAAGAATAATAACTACATGTTTATTGAATGAATATTAAATACATGTTTAGTGTATAAATATTAAATACATGTTTCGTGTACGAATATTAAATACATGTTTAGTGTATAAATATTAAATACATGTTTAATGTATGAATATTAAATACATGTTTTGTGAATAAATATTAAATACATGTTAAGTGTATGAATATTAAATACATGATTAGTGTATTAATATTAAATACATGATTAGTGTATAACTTTTAAATACATGTTCAGTGTATAAATATTTAATACATGTTTAGTGTAATAATATTAAATATATGTTTAGTTTATTAAAATTAAATACATGTTTTTGTATTAATATTAAATACATGTTTAGTGTATGAATATTAAATACATGTTTAGTGTATGAATATTAAATGCATGTTTAGTGTATAATATTAAATACATGTTTAGTGTATGAATATTCAATACATGTTTACTGTATACATATTAAATACATGTTTAGTGTATTAATATTAAATATATGTTTAGTTTATTAAACGTAAATACATGTTTTGTATTAATATTAAATACATGTTTAGTGTATAACTATTAAATACATGTTTAGTTTATGAATATTAAATACATGTTTAGTGGATATATAATAAATACATCTTTAGTGTATTAATATTAAATACAGGTTTAGTGTATAAATATTAAATACATGTTTAGTGTATTAATATTAAATACATGTTTAGTGTATAAATAATAACTACATGTTTAGTGTATGAATATTAAATACATGTTTAGTGTATGAATGTTAAATACATGTTTAGTTTATGAATATTAAATACATGTTTAGTGTATAAATATTAAATACATGTTTAGTGTATTAATATTAAATACATGTTTAGTGTATTAATATTAAATACACTTTTAGTGTATAAATATTAAATACACGTTTAGTGTAAAAATATTAAATACATGTTTAGTGTATTAATATTAAATATATGATTAGTTTATTAAAATTAAATACATGTTTTTGTATTAATATTAAATACATGTTTAGTGTATAAATATTTAATTAATGTTTACTGTATTAATATTAAATATATGTTTAGTTTATTAAAATTAGATACATGTTTTTGTATTAATATTAAATACATATTAAGTGTAATAATAATAACTACATGTTTATTGAATGAATATTAAATACATGTTTAGTGTATAAATATTTAATACATGTTTACTGTATTAATATTAAATACATGTTTAGTGTATGAATATTAAATACATGTTTAGTGTATTACTATTAAATACATGTTTAGTGCATTAATATTAAATATATGTTTAGTTTATTAAAAATTAAATACATGTTCAGTGTATTAATATTAAATACATGTTTAGTGTATAAATATTAAATACATGTTTCGTGAATAAATATTAAATACATGTTAAGTGTATGAATATTAAATACATGATTAGTGTATTAATATTAAATACATGATTAGTGTATACCTATTAAATACATGTTCAGTGTATAAATATTAAATACATGTTTAGTGTAATAATATTAAATATATGTTTAGTTTATTAAAGTTAAATACATGTTTTTGTATTAATATTAAATACATGTTTAGTGTATAAATATTGAATACATGTTTAGTATATGAATATTAAATGCATGTTTAGTGTATAATATTAAATACATGTTTAGTGTATGAATATTCAATACATGTTTACTGTATAAATATTAAATACATGTTTAGTGTATTAATATTAAATATATGTTTGGTTTATTAAACATAAATACATGTTTTGTATTAATATTAAATACATGTTTAGTGTATAAATAATAACTACATGTTTAGTGTATGAATATTAAATACATGTTTAGTGGATATATAATAAATACATATTTAGTGTATTAATATTAAATACATGTTTAGTGTATAAATATTAAATACATGTTTAGTGTATTAATATTAAATACATGTTTAGTGTATAAATAATAACTACATGTTTAGTGTATGAATATTAAATACATGTTTAGTGTATAAATGTTAAATACATGTTTAGTTTATGAATATTAAATACATGTTTAGTGTATAAATATTAAATATATGTTTAGTGTATTAATATTAAATACATGTTTAGTGTATGAATATTAAATACACTTTTAGTGTATAAATATTAAATACACAATTAGTGTAAAGATATTAAATACATGTTTAGTGTATTAATATTAAATATATGATTAGTTTATTAAAATTAAATACATGTTTTTGTATTAATATTAAATACATGTTTAGTGTATAAATATTTAATACATGTTTACTGTATTAATATTAAATATATGTTTAGTTTATTAAAATTAGATACCTGTTTTTGTATTAATATTAAATACATATTAAGTGTAAGAATAATAACTACATGTTTACTGTATTGATATTAAATACATGTTTAGTGTATGAATAATAACTACATGTTTAGAATATGAATATTAAATACATGTTTAGTGTATGAATATTAAATACATGTTTAGTGTATTAATATTAAATATATGTTTAATTTATCAAAAATTAAATACATTTTTAGTGTATGAATATTAAATACATGTTTAGTGTATAAATGTTAAATACATGTTTAGTTCATGAATATTAAATACATGTTTAGTGTATTAATATTAAATATATATTTAGTTTATTAAAATTAAATACATGTTTTTGTATTAATATTAAATACATGTTTAATGTATAAATAATAACTACATGTTTAGTGTATGAATATTAAATACATGTTTAGTGTATAAATATTAAATACATGTTTAGTGTATTGATATTAAATATATGTTTAGTTTATTAAAATTAAATACACGTTTTTGTATAAATATTAAATACATGTTTAGTGTATGAATATTAAATACATGTTTAGTGTATGAATATTAAACTCATGTTTAGTGTATGAATATTAAATACATGTTTAATGTATGAATATTAAATACATGTTTGGTGTATAAATATTAAATACATGTTTCGTGTACGAATATTAAATACATGTTGAGTGTATGAATATTAAATACATGTTTAATGTATGAATATTAAATACAAGTTTAGTGTATGAATATTAAATACATTTTTAATGTATGAATATTAAATACATGTTTAGTGTATAAATATTAAATACATGTTTCGTGTATAAATATTAAATACATGTTAAGTGTATAAATATTAAATACATATTTAGTGTATGAATATTAAATACATGATTAGTGTATTAATATTAAATACATGATTAGTGTATAACTATTAAATACATGTTCAGTGTATAAATATTAAATACATGTTTAGTGTAATAATATTAAATATATGTTTAGTTTATTAAAATTAAATACATGTGTTTGTATTAATATTAAATACATGTTTAGTGTATAAATATTAAATACATGTTTAGTGTATGAATATTAAATGCATGTTTAGTGTATAATATTAAATACATGTTTAGTGTATGAATATTCAATACATTTTTAATGTATGAATATTAAATACATGTTTAGTGTATGAATATTAAATACATATTTAGTTTATGAATATTAAATACATGATTAGTGTATTAATATTAAATACATGTTCAGTGTATGAATGTTAAATACACGTTTAGTGTATGAATATTAAATATATATTCAGTTTATTAAAATTAAATACATGTTTTTGTATTAATATTAAATACATGCTTAGTGTATTAATATTAAATACATGTTTACTGTATTAATATTAAATACATGTTTAGTGTATAAATAATAACTACATGTTTAGTGTATGAATATTAAAAACATGTTTAGTGTATAAATGTTAAATACATGTTTAGTTTATGAATATTAAATACATGTTTAGTGTATAAATATTAAATACATGTTTAGTGTATTAATATTAAATACATGTTTAGTGTATGAATATTAAATACACTTTTAGTGTATAAATATTAAATACACAATTAGTGTAAAGATATTAAATACATGTTTAGTGTATGAATATTAAATATGCATTTAATATTCATACACTAAACATGTATTTAATATTTATACACTAAACATGTATTTAATATTAATACAAAAACATGTATTTAATTTTAATAAACTAAACATATATTTAATATTATTACACTAAACATGTATTTAATATTTATACACTGAACATGTATTTAATAGGTATACACTAATCATGTATTTAATATTAATACACTAATCATGTATTTAATATTCATACACTTAACATGTATTTAATATTTATTCACGAAACATGTATTTAATATTTATACACTAAACATGTATTTAATATTAATACACTGAACATGTATTTAATTTTTAATAAACTAAACATATATTTAATATTAATACACTAAACATGTATTTAATATTAATACACTAAACATGTATTTAATATTCATACACTAAACATGTATTTAATATTAATACAGTAAACATGTATTAAATATTTATACACTAAACATGTATTTAATATTCATTCAATAAACATCTAGTTATTATTCTTACACTTAATATGTATTTAATATTAATACAAAAACATGTATCTAATTTTAATAAACTAAACATATATTTAATATTAATACAGTAAACATTAATTAAATATTTATACACTAAACATGTATTTAATATTAATACAAAAACATGTATTTAATTTTAATAAACTAATCATATATTTAATATTAATACACTAAACATGTATTTAATATTTTTACACTAAACGTGTATTTAATATTTATACACTAAAAGTGTATTTAATATTAATACACTAAACATGTATTTAATATTAATACACTAAACATGTATTTAATATTTATACACTAAACATGTATTTAATATTCATAAACTAAACATGTATTTAACATTCATACACTAAACATGTATTTAATATTCATACACTAAACATGTAGTTATTATTTATACACTAAACATGTATTTAATATTAATACACTAAACATGTATTTAATATTCATACACTAAACATGTATTTAATATTAATACACTAAAGATGTATTTATTATATATCCACTAAACATTTATTTAATATTCATAAACTAAACATGTATTTAATATTTATACACTAAACATGTATTTAATATTAATACAAAACATGTATTTACGTTTAATAAACTAAGCATATATTTAATATTAATACACTAAACATGTATTTAATATGTATAGAGTAAACATGTATTGAATATTCATACACTAAACATGTATTTAATATTCATACACTAAACATGTATTTAATATTAATACAAAAACATGTATTTAATTTTAATAAACTAAACATATATTTAATATTATTACACTAAACATGTATTAAATATTTATACACTGAACATGTATTTAAAAGTTATACACTAATCATGTATTTAATATTAATACACTAATCATGTATTTAATATTCATACACTTAACATGTATTTAATATTTATTCACAAAACATGTATTTAATATTCATACATTAAACATGTATTTAATATTTATACACTAAACATGTATTTAATATTCGTACACGAAACATGTATTTAATATTTATACACTAAACATGTATTTAATATTCATTCAATAAACATGTAGTTATTATTCTTACATATAATATGTATTTAATATTAATACAAAAACATGTATTCAATATTAATAAACTAAACATATATTTAATATTAATACAGTAAACATGTATTAAATATTTATACACTAAACATGTATTTATTATTAATACAAAAACATGTATTTAATTTTAATAAACTAATCATATATTTAATATTAATACACTAAACATGTATTTAATATCTTTACACTAATTGTGTATTTAATATTTATACACTAAAAGTGTATTTAATATTAATACACTAAACATGTATTTAATATTAATATACTAAACATGTATTTAATATTTATACACTAAACATGTATTTAATATTCATAAACTAAACATGTATTTAACATTTATACACTAAACATGTATTTAATATTCATACACTAAACATGTAGTTATTATTTATACACTAAACATGTATTTAATATTAATACACTAAACATGTATTTAATATTTATACACTAAACATGTATTTAATATTAATACACTAAACATGTATTTATTATATATCCACTAAACATGTATTTAATATTCATAAACTAAACATGTATTTAATATTTATACACTAAACATGTATTTAATATTAATACAAAACATGTATTTATGTTTAATAAACCAAACATATATGTAATATTAATACACTAAACATGTATTTAATATTTATACGGTAAACATGTATTGAATATTCATACACTAAACATGTATTTAATTTTATACACTAAACATGCATTTATTATTCATACACTAAACATGTATTCAATATTTATACACTAAACATGTATTTAATATTAATACAAAAACATGTATTTAATTTTAATAAACTAAACATATATTTAATATTATTACACTAAACATGTATTTAATATTTATACACTGAACATGTATTTAATAGTTATACACTAATCATGTATTTAATATTAATACACTAATCATGTATTTAATATTCATACACTTAACATGTATTTAATATTTATTCACGAAACATGTATTTAATATTTATACACTAAACATGTATTTAATATTAATACACTGAACATGTGTTTAATTTTTAATAAACTAAACATATATTTAATATTAATACACTAAACATGTATTTAATATTAATACACTAAACATGTATTTAATATTCATACACTAAACATGTATTTAATATTAATACAGGAAACATGTATTAAATATTTATACACTAAACATGTATTTAATATTCATTCAATAAACATGTAGTTATTATTCTTACACTTAATATGTATTTAATATTAATACAAAAACATGTATCTAATTTTAATAAACTAAACATATATTTAATATTAATACAGTAAACATTAATTAAATATTTATACACTAAACATGTATTTAATATTAATACAAAAACATGTATTTAATTTTAATAAACTAATCATATATTTAATATTTATACACTAAACATGTATTTAATATTCATACACCAAACATGTATTTAATATTTTTACACTAAACGTGTATTTAATATTTATACACTAAAAGTGTATTTAATATTAATACACTAAACATGTATTTAATATTAATACACTAAACATGTATTTAATATTTATACACTAAACATGTATTTAATATTCATAAACTAAACATGTATTTAACATTTATACACTAAACATGTATTTAATATTCATACACTAAACATGTAGTTATTATTTATACACTAAACATGTATTTAATATTAATACACTAAACATGTATTTAATATTTATACACTAAACATGTATTTAATATTAATACACTAAATATGTATTTATTATATATCCACTAAACATGTATTTAATATTCATAAACTAAACATGTATTTAATATTTATACACTAAACATGTATTTAATATTAATACAAAACATGTATTTACGTTTAATAAACTAAACATATATTTAATATTAATACACTAAACATGTATTTAATATGTATACAGTAAACATGTATTGAATATTCATACACTAAACATGTATTTAATTTTATACACTAAACATGCATTTAATATTCATACACTAAACATGTATTTAATATTTATACACTAAACATGTATTTAATATTAATACAAAAACATGTATTTAATTTTAATAAACTAAACATATATTTAATATTATTACACTAAACATGTATTTAATATTCATACACTGAACATGTATTTAAAAGTTATACACTAATCATGTATTTAATATTAATACACTAATCATGTATTTAATATTCATACACTTAACATGTATTTAATATTTATTCACAAAACATGTATTTAATATTCATACATTATACATGTATTTAATATTCATACACTAAACATGTATTTAATATTCGTACACGAAACATGTATTTAATATTTATACACTAAACATGTATTTAATATTCATTCAATAAACATGTAGTTATTATTCTTACATATAATATGTATTTAATATTAATACAAAAACATATATTCAATATTAATAAACTAAACATATATTTAATATTAATACACTAAACATGTATTTAATATTTATACACTAAACATGTATTTAATATTCATACACTAAACATGTAGTTATTATTCATAAACTAAACATATATTTACTATTAATACACTAAACATGTATTTAATATTTATACACTAAACATGTATTTAATATTTATACACTAAACATGTATTTAATATTCATACACTAAACATGTATCTAATATTAATACACTGAACATGTATTTAATAATCATATACTAAACGTATATGTAATCATATACTAATCATATATTTAATATTCATACTGTAAACATGTATTTCTTATCCTCTAAATAAGGCACACTTGGAAATAATGAATTTCTTTATGTGTGCAGTTGCGGCAAAACTCCACAGGAGGGCGCACGTTCCCTCTTAATAAGTCCGGTCCTCTCCGTCTCTCTCTCTCTCTCTTTTTCCTTTTTTTTTGTTTCTTTTATTTTTTTTACATAAGTTTGGTTTCTCATACACTTATATTTATACACTAAACATGTATTTAATATTAATACACTAAACATGTATTTAATATTAATACACTAAACATGTATTTAATATTAGTACAAAAACATGTATTTAATTTTAATAAACTAAACATATATTTAATATTAATGCACTAAACATGTATTTAATATTAATACGAAAGCATGTATTTAATTTTAAACATATATTTAATATTAATACACTAAACATGTATTACATATTCATACACTAAACATTTATTTAATATTCATTCAATAAACATGTAGTTATTATTCTTACACTTAATATGTATTTAATATTAATACAAAAACATGTATTTAATTTTAATAAACTAATCATATATTTAATATTAATACACTAAACATGTATTTTATATTTATACACTAAACATGTATTTAATATTCATACACTAAACATGTATTTAATATTAATACACTAAACATGTATTTAATATTTATACACTGAACATGTATTTAAAAGTTATACACTAATCATGTATTTAATATTAATACACTAATCATGTATTTAATATTCATACACTTAACATGTATTTAATATTTATTCACAAAACATGTATTTAATATTCATACATTAAACATGTATTTAATATTTATACACTAAACATGTATTTAATATTCATACACTTAACATGTATTTAATATTTATTCACGAAACATGTATTTAATATTTATACACTAAACATGTATTTAATATTAATACACTGAACATGTATTTAATTTTTAATAAACTAAACATATATTTAATATTAATACACTAAACATGTATTTAATATTAATACACTAAACATGTATTTAATATTCATACACTAAACATGTATTTAATATTAATACAGTAAACATGTATTAAATATTTATACACTAAACATGTATTTAATATTCATTCAATAAACATGTAGTTATTATTTATACACTAAACATGTATTTAATATTAATACACTAAACATGTATTCAATATTTATACACTAAACATGTATTTAATATTAATACACTAAACATGTATTTAATATCTTTACACTAATTGTGTATTTAATATTTATACACTAAAAGTGTATTTAATATTAATACACTAAACATGTATTTAATATTAATATACTAAACATGTATTTAATATTTATACACTAAACATGTATTTAATATTCATAAACTAAACATGTATTTAACATTTATACACTAAACATGTATTTAATATTCATACACTAAACATGTAGTTATTATTTATACACTAAACATGTATTTAATATTAATACACTAAACATGTATTTAATATTTATACACTAAACATGTATTTAATATTAATACACTAAATATGTATTTATTATATATCCACTAAACATGTATTTAATATTCATAAACTAAACATGTATTTAATATTTATACACTAAACATGTATTTAATATTAATACAAAACATGTATTTATGTTTAATAAACCAAACATATATGTAATATTAATACACTAAACATGTATTTAATATTTATACGGTAAACATGTATTGAATATTCATACACTAAACATGTATTTAATTTTATACACTAAACATGCATTTATTATTCATACACTAAACATGTATTCAATATTTATACACTAAACATGTATTTAATATTAATACAAAAACATGTATTTAATTTTAATAAACTAAACATATATTTAATATTATTACACTAAACATGTATTTAATATTTATACACTGAACATGTATTTAATAGTTATACACTAATCATGTATTTAATATTCATACACTAATCATGTATTTAATATTCATACACTTAACATGTATTTAATATTTATTCACGAAACATGTATTTAATATTTATACACTAAACATGTATTTAATATTAATACACTGAACATGTATTTAATTTTTAATAAACTAAACATATATTTAATATTAATACACTAAACATGTATTTAATATTAATACACTAAACATGTATTTAATATTCATACACTAAACATGTATTTAATATTAATACAGTAAACATGTATTAAATATTTATACACTAAACATGTATTTAATATTCATTCAATAAACATGTAGTTATTATTCTTACACTTAATATGTATTTAATATTAATACAAAAACATGTATCTAATTTTAATAAACTAAACATATATTTAATATTAATACAGTAAACATTAATTAAATATTTATACACTAAACATGTATTTAATATTAATACAAAAACATGTATTTAATTTTAATAAACTAATCATATATTTAATATTAATACACTAAACATGTATTTAATATTTATACACTAAAAGTGTATTCAATATTAATACACAAAACATGTATTTAATATTAATACACTAAACATGTATTTAATATTTATACACTAAACATGTATTTAATATTCATAAACTAAACATGTATTTAACATTTATACACTAAACATGTATTTAATATTCATAAACTAAACATGTATTTAATATTTATACACTAAACATGTATTTAATATTAATACAAAACATGTATTTACGTTTAATAAACTAAACATATATTTAATATTAATACACTAAACATGTATTTAATATGTATACAGTAAACATGTATTGAATATTCATACACTAAACATGTATTTAATATTCATACACTAAACATGTATTTAATATTTATACACTAAACATGTATTTAATATTAATACAAAAACATGTATTTAATTTTAATAAACTAAACATATATTTAATATTATTACACTAAACATGTATTTAATATTTATACACTGAACATGTATTTAAAAGTTATACACTAATCATGTATTTAATATTAATACACTAATCATGTATTTAATATTCATACACTTAACATGTATTTAATATTTATTCACAAAACATGTATTTAATATTCATACATTAAACATGTATTTAATATTTATACACTAAACATGTATTTAATATTCGTACACGAAACATGTATTTAATATTTATACACTAAACATGTATTTAATATTCATTCAATAAACATGTAGTTATTATTCTTACATATAATATGTATTTAATATTAATACAAAAACATGTATTCAATATTAATAAACTAAACATATATTTAATATTAATACACTAAACATGTATTTAATATTTATACACTAAACATGTATTTAATATTCATACACTAAACATTTAGTTATTATTCATAAACTAAACATATATTTACTATTAATACACTAAACATGTATTTAATATTTATACACTAAACATGTATTTAATATTTATACACTAAACATGTATTTAATATTCATACACTAAACATGTATTTAATATTAATACACTGAACATGTATTTAATAATCATATACTAAACGTATATGTAATCATAAACTAATCATATATTTAATATTCATACTGTAAACATGTATTTCTTATCCTCTAAATAAGGCACACTTGGAAATAATGAATTTCTTTATGTGTGCAGTTGCGGAAAAACTCCACAGGAGGGCGCACGTTCCCTCTTAATAAGTCCGGTCCTCTCCGTCTCTCTCTCTCTCTTTTTTTTTCCTTTTTTTTTGTTTCTTTTATTTTTTTTACATAAGTTTGGTTTCTCATACACTTATATTTATACACTAAACATGTATTTAATATTAATACACTAAACATGTATTTAATATTAATACACTAAACATGTATTTAATATTAGTACAAAAACATGTATTTTATTTTAATAAACTAAACATATATTTAATATTAATGCACTAAACATGTATTTAATATTAATACGAAAGCATGTATTTAATTTTAAACATATATTTAATATTAATACACTAAACATGTATTACATATTCATACACTAAACATTTATTTAATATTCATTCAATAAACATGTAGTTATTATTCTTACACTTAATATGTATTTAATATTAATACAAAAACATGTATTTAATTTTAATAAACTAATCATATATTTAATATTAATACACTAAACATGTATTTTATATTTATACACTAAACATGTATTTAATATTCATACACTAAACATGTATTTAATATTAATACACTAAACATGTATTTAATATTTATACACTGAACATGTATTTAAAAGTTATACACTAATCATGTATTTAATATTAATACACTAATCATGTATTTAATATTCATACACTTAACATGTATTTAATATTTATTCACAAAACATGTATTTAATATTCATACATTAAACATGTATTTAATATTCATACACTAAACGTGTATTTAATATTCATACACTAAACATGTATTTAATATTAATACAAAACATGTATTTAAGTTGAATAAACTAAACATATATTTAATATTAATACACTAAACATATATTTAATATTCATACACTAAACATGCATTTAATATTCATACACTAAACATGTATTTAATATTTTACACTAAACATGCATTTAATATTCATACACTAAACATGTATTTAATATTTATACACTAAACATGTATTTAATATTACTACAAAAACATGTATTTAATTTTAATAAACTAAACATATATTTAATATTCATACATTAAACATGTATTTAATATTTATACACTAAACATGTATTTAATATTCATACACTAAACATGTAGTTATTATTCATACACTAAACATGTATTTAATATTAATACACTAAACCTGTATTTAATATTTATACACTAAACATGTATTTAATATTCATACACTAAACATGTATTTAATATTAATACACTAAATATGTATTTATTATATATCAACTAAACATGTATTTAATATTCATAAACTAAACATGTATTTAATATTCATACACTAAACGTGTATTTAATATTCATACACTAAACATGTATTTAATATTAATATGAAAACATGTATCTAAGTTTAATAAACTAAACATATATTTAATATCAATACACTAAACATGTATTTAATATTTATACACTAAACATGTATTTAATATTAACACACTAAATATGTATTTATTATATATCAACTAAACATGTATTTAATATTCATAAACTAAACATGTATTTAATATTCATACACTAAACGTGTATTTAATATTCATACACTAAACATGTATTTAATATTAATACAAAAACATGTATTTAAGTTTAATAAACTAAACATGTATTTAATATTAATTCACTAAACATGTATTTAATATGTATACAGTAAACATGTATTGAATATTCATACACTAAACATGTATTTAATATTCATACACTAAACATGTATTTAATATTCATACACTAAACATGTATTTAATATTAATACACTAAACATGTATTTAATATTTATACACTAAACATGTATTTAATATTAATACAAAAACATGTATTTAATTTTAATAAACTAAACATGTATTTAATATTCATACACTAAACATATATTTAACATTCATACACTAAACATGAATCTAATATTAATACACTAAACATGTATTTAATATTTATACACTTAACATGTATTTAATATTAATACAAAAACATGTATTTAATTTTAATAAACTAAACATATATTTAATATTATTACACTAAACATGTATTTAATATTTATACACTAAACATGTATTTAATATTAATACACCAAACATGTAATATTTATACACTAATCATGTATTTAATATTAATACTCTAATCATGTATTTAATATTTATACACTAAATATGTATTTAATATTCATACACTTAACATGTATTTAATATTTATACACGAAACATGTATTTAATATTTATACACTAAACATGTATTTAATATTCATACATTAAACATGTATTTAATATTCATACACTAAACATGTATTTAATATTCATACATTAAACATGTATTTAATATTTATACACTAAACATGTATTTAATATTCATACACTAAACATGTATTTAATATTAATACACTGATTATGTATTTAATATTAATACACTGATTATGTATTTAATAATAATATACTAAACGTATATGTAATTACACACTAATCATATATTT
Organism: Nerophis ophidion; assembly: GCF_033978795.1. Lineage (NCBI taxonomy): Eukaryota > Metazoa > Chordata > Actinopteri > Syngnathiformes > Syngnathidae > Nerophis > Nerophis ophidion. Next base: position 526,302 of record NW_026906959.1, on the reverse strand, counting down.
AATTTTCATACAGTAAACATGTATTTAATATTTATACACTAAACATGTATTTAATATTCATACACTAAACATGTATTTAATATTAATACACTGAACATGTATTTAATAATCATATACTAAACGTATATGTAATCATATACTAATCATATATTTAATATTCATACTGTAAACATGTATTTATTATCCTCTAAATAAGGCACACTTGGAAATAATGAATTTCTTTATGTGTGCAGTTGCGGCAAAACTCCACAGGAGGGCGCACGTTCCCTCTTAATAAGTCCGGTCCTCTCCGTCCCTCTCCGTCTCTCTCTCTCTCTCTTTTTCCTTTTTTTTTGTTTCTTTTATTTTTTTTACATAAGTTTGGTTTCTCATACACTTATATTTATACACTAAACATGTATTTAATATTAATACACTAAACATGTATTTAATATTAATACACTAAACATGTATTTAATATTAGTACAAAAACATGTATTTAATTTTAATAAACTAAATATATATTTAATATTAATGCACTAAACATGTATTTAATATTAATACGAAAGCATGAATTTAATTTTAATAAATTAAACATATATTTAATATTAATACACTAAACATGTATTACATATTCATACACTAAACATTTATTTAATCTTCATTCAATAAACTTGTAGTTATTATTCTTACACTTAATATGTATTTAATTTTAATACAAAAACATGTATTTAATTTTAATAAACTAATCATATATTTAATATTAATACACTAAACATGTATTTTATATTTATACACTAAACATGTATTTAATATTCATACACTAAACATGTATTTAATATTAATACACTAAACATGTATTTAATATTTATACACTAAACATGTATTTAATATTCATAAACTAAACATGTATTTAACATTTATACACTAAACATGTATTTAATATTCATACACTAAACATGTAGTTATTATTTATACACTAAACATGTATTTAATATTATTACACTAAACATGTATTTAATATTTATACACTAAACATGTATTTAATATTAATACACTAAATATGTATTTATTATACATCCACTAAACATGTATTTAATATTCATAAACTAAACATGTATTTAATATTCATACACTAAACGTGTATTTAATATTCATACACTAAACATGTATTTAATATTAATACAAAACATGTATTTAAGTTGAATAAACTAAACATATATTTAATATTAATGCGCTAAACATATATTTAATATTCATACACTAAACATGCATTTAATATTCATACACTAAACATGTATTTAATATTTTACACTAAACATGCATTTAATATTAATACACTAAACATGTATTTAATATTTATACACTAAACATGTATTTAATATTAATACAAAAACATGTATTTAATTTTAATAAACTAAACATATATTTAATAGTATTACACTAAACATGTATTTAATATTTATACACTGAACATGTATTTAATAGTTATACACTAATCATGTATTTAATATTAATACACTAATCATGTATTTAAAATTCATACACTAAATATGTATTTAATATTCATACACTTAACATGTATTTAATATTTATTCACGAAACATGTATTTAATATTTATACACTAAACATGTATTTAATATTCATACATTAAACATGTATTTAATATTTATACACTAAACATGTATTTAATATTCGTACACGAAACATGTATTTAATATTTATACACTAAACGTGTATTTAATATTCATACATTAAACATGTATTTAATATTCATACACTAAACATGTATTTAATATTTGTACACTAAACATGTATTTAATATTTATACAAAAACATGTATTTAGTTTTAATAAACTAAACATATATTTAATATTAATACACTAAACATGTATTTAATATTTATACACTAAACATGTATTTAATATTCATACACTAAACATGTAGTTATTATTCATACACTAAACATGTATTTAATATTAATACAGTAAACATGTATTAAATGTTTATACACTAAACATGTATTTAATATTCATTCAATAAACATGTAGTTATTATTCTTACACTTAATATGTATTTAATATTAATACAAAAACATTATTTAATTTTAATAAAGTAAACACATATTTAATATTAATACACTAAACATGTATTTAATATTTATACACTAAACATGTATTTAATATTAATACACTAAATATTTATTTATTATTCATCCACTAAACCTGTATTTAATATTTATACACTAAACATGTATTTAATATTAATACAAAAACATGTATTTAAGTTTAATAAACTAAACATATATTTAATATTAATACACTAAACATGTATTTAATATTTATACACAAACATGTATTTAATATTCATACACTAAACATGTATTTAATATTTATACACAAACATGTATTTAATATTCATACACTAAACATGTATTTAATATTCATACACTGAACATGTATTTCATAATCATATACCAAACATATATGTAATTATATACTAATCATATATTTAATATTCATACAGTAAACATGTATTTATTATCCTCTAAATAAGGCACACTTGGAAATAATGAATTTCTTTATGTGTGCAGTTGCGGCAAAACTCCACAGGAGGGCGCACGTTCCCTCTTAATAAGTCCGGTCCTCTCCGTCTCTCTCTCTCTCTCTTTTTCCTTTTTTTTTGTTTCTTTTATTTTTTTTTACATAAGTTTGGTTTCTCATACACTTATATTCATACACTAAACATGTATTTAATATTAGTACAAAAACATGTATTTAATTTTAATAAACTAAACATATATTTAATATTAACACACTAAACATGTATTTAGTATTTATACACTAAACATGTATTTAATATTAATACACTGAACATGTATTTAATTTTTAATAAACTAAACATATATTTAATATTAATACACTAAACATGTATTTAATATTAATACACTAAACATGTATTTAATATTCATACACTAAACATGTATTTAATATTAATACAGTAAACATGTATTAAATATTTATACACTAAACATGTATTTAATATTCATTCAATAAACATGTAGTTATTATTCTTACACTTAATATGTATTTAATATTAATACAAAAACATGTATCTAATTTTAATAAACTAAACATATATTTAATATTAATACAGTAAACATTAATTAAATATTTATACACTAAACATGTATTTAATATTAATACAAAAACATGTATTTAATTTTAATAAACTAATCATATATTTAATATTAATACACTAAACATGTATTTAATATTTTTACACTAAACGTGTATTTAATATTTATACACTAAAAGTGTATTTAATATTAATACACTAAACATGTATTTAATATTAATACACTAAACATGTATTTAATATTTATACACTAAACATGTATTTAATATTCATAAACTAAACATGTATTTAACATTCATACACTAAACATGTATTTAATATTCATACACTAAACATGTAGTTATTATTTATACACTAAACATGTATTTAATATTAATACACTAAACATGTATTTAATATTCATACACTAAACATGTATTTAATATTAATACACTAAAGATGTATTTATTATATATCCACTAAACATTTATTTAATATTCATAAACTAAACATGTATTTAATATTTATACACTAAACATGTATTTAATATTAATACAAAACATGTATTTACGTTTAATAAACTAAGCATATATTTAATATTAATACACTAAACATGTATTTAATATGTATAGAGTAAACATGTATTGAATATTCATACACTAAACATGTATTTAATATTCATACACTAAACATGTATTTAATATTAATACAAAAACATGTATTTAATTTTAATAAACTAAACATATATTTAATATTATTACACTAAACATGTATTAAATATTTATACACTGAACATGTATTTAAAAGTTATACACTAATCATGTATTTAATATTAATACACTAATCATGTATTTAATATTCATACACTTAACATGTATTTAATATTTATTCACAAAACATGTATTTAATATTCATACATTAAACATGTATTTAATATTTATACACTAAACATGTATTTAATATTCGTACACGAAACATGTATTTAATATTTATACACTAAACATGTATTTAATATTCATTCAATAAACATGTAGTTATTATTCTTACATATAATATGTATTTAATATTAATACAAAAACATGTATTCAATATTAATAAACTAAACATATATTTAATATTAATACAGTAAACATGTATTAAATATTTATACACTAAACATGTATTTATTATTAATACAAAAACATGTATTTAATTTTAATAAACTAATCATATATTTAATATTAATACACTAAACATGTATTTAATATCTTTACACTAATTGTGTATTTAATATTTATACACTAAAAGTGTATTTAATATTAATACACTAAACATGTATTTAATATTAATATACTAAACATGTATTTAATATTTATACACTAAACATGTATTTAATATTCATAAACTAAACATGTATTTAACATTTATACACTAAACATGTATTTAATATTCATACACTAAACATGTAGTTATTATTTATACACTAAACATGTATTTAATATTAATACACTAAACATGTATTTAATATTTATACACTAAACATGTATTTAATATTAATACACTAAATATGTATTTATTATATATCCACTAAACATGTATTTAATATTCATAAACTAAACATGTATTTAATATTTATACACTAAACATGTATTTAATATTAATACAAAACATGTATTTATGTTTAATAAACCAAACATATATGTAATATTAATACACTAAACATGTATTTAATATTTATACGGTAAACATGTATTGAATATTCATACACTAAACATGTATTTAATTTTATACACTAAACATGCATTTATTATTCATACACTAAACATGTATTCAATATTTATACACTAAACATGTATTTAATATTAATACAAAAACATGTATTTAATTTTAATAAACTAAACATATATTTAATATTATTACACTAAACATGTATTTAATATTTATACACTGAACATGTATTTAATAGTTATACACTAATCATGTATTTAATATTAATACACTAATCATGTATTTAATATTCATACACTTAACATGTATTTAATATTTATTCACGAAACATGTATTTAATATTTATACACTAAACATGTATTTAATATTAATACACTGAACATGTGTTTAATTTTTAATAAACTAAACATATATTTAATATTAATACACTAAACATGTATTTAATATTAATACACTAAACATGTATTTAATATTCATACACTAAACATGTATTTAATATTAATACAGTAAACATGTATTAAATATTTATACACTAAACATGTATTTAATATTCATTCAATAAACATGTAGTTATTATTCTTACACTTAATATGTATTTAATATTAATACAAAAACATGTATCTAATTTTAATAAACTAAACATATATTTAATATTAATACAGTAAACATTAATTAAATATTTATACACTAAACATGTATTTAATATTAATACAAAAACATGTATTTAATTTTAATAAACTAATCATATATTTAATATTTATACACTAAACATGTATTTAATATTCATACACCAAACATGTATTTAATATTTTTACACTAAACGTGTATTTAATATTTATACACTAAAAGTGTATTTAATATTAATACACTAAACATGTATTTAATATTAATACACTAAACATGTATTTAATATTTATACACTAAACATGTATTTAATATTCATAAACTAAACATGTATTTAACATTTATACACTAAACATGTATTTAATATTCATACACTAAACATGTAGTTATTATTTATACACTAAACATGTATTTAATATTAATACACTAAACATGTATTTAATATTTATACACTAAACATGTATTTAATATTAATACACTAAATATGTATTTATTATATATCCACTAAACATGTATTTAATATTCATAAACTAAACATGTATTTAATATTTATACACTAAACATGTATTTAATATTAATACAAAACATGTATTTACGTTTAATAAACTAAACATATATTTAATATTAATACACTAAACATGTATTTAATATGTATACAGTAAACATGTATTGAATATTCATACACTAAACATGTATTTAATTTTATACACTAAACATGCATTTAATATTCATACACTAAACATGTATTTAATATTTATACACTAAACATGTATTTAATATTAATACAAAAACATGTATTTAATTTTAATAAACTAAACATATATTTAATATTATTACACTAAACATGTATTTAATATTCATACACTGAACATGTATTTAAAAGTTATACACTAATCATGTATTTAATATTAATACACTAATCATGTATTTAATATTCATACACTTAACATGTATTTAATATTTATTCACAAAACATGTATTTAATATTCATACACTAAACATGTATTTAATATTCGTACACGAAACATGTATTTAATATTTATACACTAAACATGTATTTAATATTCATTCAATAAACATGTAGTTATTATTCTTACATATAATATGTATTTAATATTAATACAAAAACATATATTCAATATTAATAAACTAAACATATATTTAATATTAATACACTAAACATGTATTTAATATTTATACACTAAACATGTATTTAATATTCATACACTAAACATGTAGTTATTATTCATAAACTAAACATATATTTACTATTAATACACTAAACATGTATTTAATATTTATACACTAAACATGTATTTAATATTTATACACTAAACATGTATTTAATATTCATACACTAAACATGTATCTAATATTAATACACTGAACATGTATTTAATAATCATATACTAAACGTATATGTAATCATATACTAATCATATATTTAATATTCATACTGTAAACATGTATTTCTTATCCTCTAAATAAGGCACACTTGGAAATAATGAATTTCTTTATGTGTGCAGTTGCGGCAAAACTCCACAGGAGGGCGCACGTTCCCTCTTAATAAGTCCGGTCCTCTCCGTCTCTCTCTCTCTCTCTTTTTCCTTTTTTTTTGTTTCTTTTATTTTTTTTACATAAGTTTGGTTTCTCATACACTTATATTTATACACTAAACATGTATTTAATATTAATACACTAAACATGTATTTAATATTAATACACTAAACATGTATTTAATATTAGTACAAAAACATGTATTTAATTTTAATAAACTAAACATATATTTAATATTAATGCACTAAACATGTATTTAATATTAATACAAAAACATGTATTTAATTTTAATAAACTAATCATATATTTAATATTAATACACTAAACATGTATTTTATATTTATACACTAAACATGTATTTAATATTCATACACTAAACATGTATTTAATATTAATACACTAAACATGTATTTAATATTTATACACTGAACATGTATTTAAAAGTTATACACTAATCATGTATTTAATATTAATACACTAATCATGTATTTAATATTCATACACTTAACATGTATTTAATATTTATTCACAAAACATGTATTTAATATTCATACATTAAACATGTATTTAATATTTATACACTAAACATGTATTTAATATTCATACACTTAACATGTATTTAATATTTATTCACGAAACATGTATTTAATATTTATACACTAAACATGTATTTAATATTAATACACTGAACATGTATTTAATTTTTAATAAACTAAACATATATTTAATATTAATACACTAAACATGTATTTAATATTAATACACTAAACATGTATTTAATATTCATACACTAAACATGTATTTAATATTAATACAGTAAACATGTATTAAATATTTATACACTAAACATGTATTTAATATTCATTCAATAAACATGTAGTTATTATTTATACACTAAACATGTATTTAATATTAATACACTAAACATGTATTTAATATTTATACACTAAACATGTATTTAATATTAATACACTAAACATGTATTTAATATCTTTACACTAATTGTGTATTTAATATTTATACACTAAAAGTGTATTTAATATTAATACACTAAACATGTATTTAATATTAATATACTAAACATGTATTTAATATTTATACACTAAACATGTATTTAATATTCATAAACTAAACATGTATTTAACATTTATACACTAAACATGTATTTAATATTCATACACTAAACATGTAGTTATTATTTATACACTAAACATGTATTTAATATTAATACACTAAACATGTATTTAATATTTATACACTAAACATGTATTTAATATTAATACACTAAATATGTATTTATTATATATCCACTAAACATGTATTTAATATTCATAAACTAAACATGTATTTAATATTTATACACTAAACATGTATTTAATATTAATACAAAACATGTATTTATGTTTAATAAACCAAACATATATGTAATATTAATACACTAAACATGTATTTAATATTTATACGGTAAACATGTATTGAATATTCATACACTAAACATGTATTTAATTTTATACACTAAACATGCATTTATTATTCATACACTAAACATGTATTCAATATTTATACACTAAACATGTATTTAATATTAATACAAAAACATGTATTTAATTTTAATAAACTAAACATATATTTAATATTATTACACTAAACATGTATTTAATATTTATACACTGAACATGTATTTAATAGTTATACACTAATCATGTATTTAATATTAATACACTAATCATGTATTTAATATTCATACACTTAACATGTATTTAATATTTATTCACGAAACATGTATTTAATATTTATACACTAAACATGTATTTAATATTAATACACTGAACATGTATTTAATTTTTAATAAACTAAACATATATTTAATATTAATACACTAAACATGTATTTAATATTAATACACTAAACATGTATTTAATATTCATACACTAAACATGTATTTAATATTAATACAGTAAACATGTATTAAATATTTATACACTAAACATGTATTTAATATTCATTCAATAAACATGTAGTTATTATTCTTACACTTAATATGTATTTAATATTAATACAAAAACATGTATCTAATTTTAATAAACTAAACATATATTTAATATTAATACAGTAAACATTAATTAAATATTTATACACTAAACATGTATTTAATATTAATACAAAAACATGTATTTAATTTTAATAAACTAATCATATATTTAATATTAATACACTAAACATGTATTTAATATTTATACACTAAAAGTGTATTCAATATTAATACACAAAACATGTATTTAATATTAATACACTAAACATGTATTTAATATTTATACACTAAACATGTATTTAATATTCATAAACTAAACATGTATTTAACATTTATACACTAAACATGTATTTAATATTCATACACTAAACATGTAGTTATTATTTATACACTAAACATGTATTTAATATTAATACACTAAACATGTATTTAATATTTATACACTAAACATGTATTTAATATTAATACACTAAAGATGTATTTATTATATATCCACTAAACATGTATTTAATATTCATAAACTAAACATGTATTTAATATTTATACACTAAACATGTATTTAATATTAATACAAAACATGTATTTACGTTTAATAAACTAAACATATATTTAATATTAATACACTAAACATGTATTTAATATGTATACAGTAAACATGTATTGAATATTCATACACTAAACATGTATTTAATATTCATACACTAAACATGTATTTAATATTTATACACTAAACATGTATTTAATATTAATACAAAAACATGTATTTAATTTTAATAAACTAAACATATATTTAATATTATTACACTAAACATGTATTTAATATTTATACACTGAACATGTATTTAAAAGTTATACACTAATCATGTATTTAATATTAATACACTAATCATGTATTTAATATTCATACACTTAACATGTATTTAATATTTATTCACAAAACATGTATTTAATATTCATACATTAAACATGTATTTAATATTTATACACTAAACATGTATTTAATATTCGTACACGAAACATGTATTTAATATTTATACACTAAACATGTATTTAATATTCATTCAATAAACATGTAGTTATTATTCTTACATATAATATGTATTTAATATTAATACAAAAACATGTATTCAATATTAATAAACTAAACATATATTTAATATTAATACACTAAACATGTATTTAATATTTATACACTAAACATGTATTTAATATTCATACACTAAACATTTAGTTATTATTCATAAACTAAACATATATTTACTATTAATACACTAAACATGTATTTAATATTTATACACTAAACATGTATTTAATATTTATACACTAAACATGTATTTAATATTCATACACTAAACATGTATTTAATATTAATACACTGAACATGTATTTAATAATCATATACTAAACGTATATGTAATCATATACTAATCATATATTTAATATTCATACTGTAAACATGTATTTCTTATCCTCTAAATAAGGCACACTTGGAAATAATGAATTTCTTTATGTGTGCAGTTGCGGAAAAACTCCACAGGAGGGCGCACGTTCCCTCTTAATAAGTCCGGTCCTCTCCGTCTCTCTCTCTCTCTTTTTTTTTCCTTTTTTTTTGTTTCTTTTATTTTTTTTACATAAGTTTGGTTTCTCATACACTTATATTTATACACTAAACATGTATTTAATATTAATACACTAAACATGTATTTAATATTAATACACTAAACATGTATTTAATATTAGTACAAAAACATGTATTTTATTTTAATAAACTAAACATATATTTAATATTGGGCTTCACGGTGGCAGAGGGGTTAGTGCGTCTGCCTCACAATACGAAGGTCCTGCAGTCCTGGGTTCAAATCCAGGCTCGGGATCTTTCTGTGTGGAGTTTGCATGTCCTCCCCGTGAATGCGTGGGTTCCCTCCGGGTACTCCGGCTTCCTCCCACTTCCAAAGACATGCACCTGGGGATAAGTTGATTGGCAACACTGAATTGGCCCTAGTGTGTGAATGTGAGTGTGAGTGTTGTCTGTCTATCTGTGTTGGCCCTGCGATGAGGTGGCGACTTGTCCAGGGTGTACCCCGCCTTCCGCCCGATTGTAGCTGAGATAGGCGCCAGCGCCCCCCGCGACTCCGAAAGGGAATAAGCGGTAGAAAATGGATGGATGGATGGATATTTAATATTAATGCACTAAACATGTATTTAATATTAATACGAAAGCATGTATTTAATTTTAAACATATATTTAATATTAATACACTAAACATGTATTACATATTCATACACTAAACATTTATTTAATATTCATTCAATAAACATGTAGTTATTATTCTTACACTTAATATGTATTTAATATTAATACAAAAACATGTATTTAATTTTAATAAACTAATCATATATTTAATATTAATACACTAAACATGTATTTTATATTTATACACTAAACATGTATTTAATATTCATACACTAAACATGTATTTAATATTAATACACTAAACATGTATTTAATATTTATACACTGAACATGTATTTAAAAGTTATACACTAATCATGTATTTAATATTAATACACTAATCATGTATTTAATATTCATACACTTAACATGTATTTAATATTTATTCACAAAACATGTATTTAATATTCATACATTAAACATGTATTTAATATTCATACACTAAACGTGTATTTAATATTCATACACTAAACATGTATTTAATATTAATACAAAACATGTATTTAAGTTGAATAAACTAAACATATATTTAATATTAATACACTAAACATATATTTAATATTCATACACTAAACATGCATTTAATATTCATACACTAAACATGTATTTAATATTTTACACTAAACATGCATTTAATATTCATACACTAAACATGTATTTAATATTTATACACTAAACATGTATTTAATATTACTACAAAAACATGTATTTAATTTTAATAAACTAAACATATATTTAATATTCATACATTAAACATGTATTTAATATTTATACACTAAACATGTATTTAATATTCATACACTAAACATGTAGTTATTATTCATACACTAAACATGTATTTAATATTAATACACTAAACCTGTATTTAATATTTATACACTAAACATGTATTTAATATTCATACACTAAACATGTATTTAATATTAATACACTAAATATGTATTTATTATATATCAACTAAACATGTATTTAATATTCATAAACTAAACATGTATTTAATATTCATACACTAAACGTGTATTTAATATTCATACACTAAACATGTATTTAATATTAATACGAAAACATGTATCTAAGTTTAATAAACTAAACATATATTTAATATCAATACACTAAACATGTATTTAATATTTATACACTAAACATGTATTTAATATTAACACACTAAATATGTATTTATTATATATCAACTAAACATGTATTTAATATTCATAAACTAAACATGTATTTAATATTCATACACTAAACGTGTATTTAATATTCATACACTAAACATGTATTTAATATTAATACAAAAACATGTATTTAAGTTTAATAAACTAAACATGTATTTAATATTAATTCACTAAACATGTATTTAATATGTATACAGTAAACATGTATTGAATATTCATACACTAAACATGTATTTAATATTCATACACTAAACATGTATTTAATATTCATACACTAAACATGTATTTAATATTAATACACTAAACATGTATTTAATATTTATACACTAAACATGTATTTAATATTAATACAAAAACATGTATTTAATTTTAATAAACTAAACATGTATTTAATATTCATACACTAAACATATATTTAACATTCATACACTAAACATGAATCTAATATTAATACACTAAACATGTATTTAATATTTATACACTTAACATGTATTTAATATTAATACAAAAACATGTATTTAATTTTAATAAACTAAACATATATTTAATATTATTACACTAAACATGTATTTAATATTTATACACTAAACATGTATTTAATATTAATACACCAAACATGTAATATTTATACACTAATCATGTATTTAATATTAATACTCTAATCATGTATTTAATATTTATACACTAAATATGTATTTAATATTCATACACTTAACATGTATTTAATATTTATACACGAAACATGTATTTAATATTTATACACTAAACATGTATTTAATATTCATACATTAAACATGTATTTAATATTCATACACTAAACATGTATTTAATATTCATACATTAAACATGTATTTAATATTTATACACTAAACATGTATTTAATATTCATACACTAAACATGTATTTAATATTAATACACTGATTATGTATTTAATATTAATACACTGATTATGTATTTAATAATAATATACTAAACGTATATGTAATTACACACTAATCATATATTTAATTTTCATACAGTAAACATGTATTTAATATTTATACACTAAACATGTATTTAATATTCATACACTAAACATGTATTTAATATTAATACACTGAACATGTATTTAATAATCATATACTAAACGTATATGTAATCATATACTAATCATATATTTAATATTCATACTGTAAACATGTATTTATTATCCTCTAAATAAGGCACACTTGGAAATAATGAATTTCTTTATGTGTGCAGTTGCGGCAAAACTCCACAGGAGGGCGCACGTTCCCTCTTAATAAGTCCGGTCCTCTCCGTCCCTCTCCGTCTCTCTCTCTCTCTCTTTTTCCTTTTTTTTTGTTTCTTTTATTTTTTTTACATAAGTTTGGTTTCTCATACACTTATATTTATACACTAAACATGTATTTAATATTAATACACTAAACATGTATTTAATATTAATACACTAAACATGTATTTAATATTAGTACAAAAACATGTATTTAATTTTAATAAACTAAATATATATTTAATATTAATGCACTAAACATGTATTTAATATTAATACGAAAGCATGTATTTAATTTTAATAAATTAAACATATATTTAATATTAATACACTAAACATGTATTTAATATTAATACACTAAACATGTATTTAATATTAGTACAAAAACATGTATTTAATTTTAATAAACTAAATATATATTTAATATTAATGCACTAAACATGTATTTAATATTAATACGAAAGCATGTATTTAATTTTAATAAATTAAACATATATTTAATATTAATACACTAAACATTTATTTAATCTTCATTCAATAAACTTGTAGTTATTATTCTTACACTTAATATGTATTTAATATTAATACAAAAACATGTATTTAATTTTAATAAACTAATCATATATTTAATATTAATACACTAAACATGTATTTTATATTTATACACTAAACATGTATTTAATATTCATACACTAAACATGTATTTAATATTAATACACTAAACATGTATTTAATATTTATACACTAAACATGTATTTAATATTCATAAACTAAACATGTATTTAACATTTATACACTAAACATGTATTTAATATTCATACACTAAACATGTAGTTATTATTTATACACTAAACATGTATTTAATATTATTACACTAAACATGTATTTAATATTTATACACTAAACATGTATTTAATATTAATACACTAAATATGTATTTATTATACATCCACTAAACATGTATTTAATATTCATAAACTAAACATGTATTTAATATTCATACACTAAACGTGTATTTAATATTCATACACTAAACATGTATTTAATATTAATACAAAACATGTATTTAAGTTGAATAAACTAAACATATATTTAATATTAATGCGCTAAACATATATTTAATATTCATACACTAAACATGCATATAATATTCATACACTAAACATGTATTTAATATTTTACACTAAACATGCATTTAATATTAATGCACTAAACATGTATTTAATATTTATACACTAAACATGTATTTAATATTAATACAAAAACATGTATTTAATTTTAATAAACTAAACATATATTTAATAGTATTACACTAAACATGTATTTAATATTTATACACTGAACATGTATTTAATAGTTATACACTAATCATGTATTTAATATTAATACACTAATCATGTATTTAAAATTCATACACTAAATATGTATTTAATATTCATACACTTAACATGTATTTAATATTTATTCACGAAACATGTATTTAATATGTATACACTAAACATGTATTTAATATTCATACATTAAACATGTATTTAATATTTATACACTAAACATGTATTTAATATTCGTACACGAAACATGTATTTAATATTTATACACTAAACGTGTATTTAATATTCATACATTAAACATGTATTTAATATTCATACACTAAACATGTATTTAATATTTGTACACTAAACATGTATTTAATATTTATACAAAAACATGTATTTAGTTTTAATAAACTAAACATATATTTAATATTAATACACTAAACATGTATTTAATATTTATACACTAAACATGTATTTAATATTCATACACTAAACATGTAGTTATTATTCATACACTAAACATGTATTTAATATTAATACAGTAAACATGTATTAAATGTTTATACACTAAACATGTATTTAATATTCATTCAATAAACATGTAGTTATTATTCTTACACTTAATATGTATTTAATATTAATACAAAAACATTATTTAATTTTAATAAAGTAAACACATATTTAATATTAATACACTAAACATGTATTTAATATTTATACACTAAACATGTATTTAATATTAATACACTAAATATTTATTTATTATTCATCCACTAAACCTGTATTTAATATTTATACACTAAACATGTATTTAATATTAATACAAAAACATGTATTTAAGTTTAATAAACTAAACATATATTTAATATTAATACACTAAACATGTATTTAATATTTATACACAAACATGTATTTAATATTCATACACTAAACATGTATTTAATATTTATACACAAACATGTATTTAATATTCATACACTAAACATGTATTTAATATTCATACACTGAACATGTATTTCATAATCATATACCAAACATATATGTAATTATATACTAATCATATATTTAATATTCATACAGTAAACATGTATTTATTATCCTCTAAATAAGGCACACTTGGAAATAATGAATTTCTTTATGTGTGCAGTTGCGGCAAAACTCCACAGGAGGGCGCACGTTCCCTCTTAATAAGTCCGGTCCTCTCCGTCTCTCTCCGTCTCTCTCTCTCTCTCTTTTTCCTTTTTTTTTGTTTCTTTTATTTTTTTTTACATAAGTTTGGTTTCTCATACACTTATATTCATACACTAAACATGTATTTAATATTAGTACAAAAACATGTATTTAATTTTAATAAACTAAACATATATTTAATATTAACACACTAAACATGTATTTAATATTAATACAAAAACATGTATTTAATTTTAATAAACTAAACATATATTTAATATTAATACACTAAACATGTATTAAATATTCATACACTAAACATTTATTTAATATTCATTCAATAAACATGTAGTTATTATTCTTACACTTAATATGTATTTAATATTAATACAAAAACATGTATTTAATTTTAGTAAACTAAACATATATTTAAAATTTATACACTAAACATGTATTTAAAATAATACAAAAACATGTATTTAATTTTAATACACTAAACATATATTTAATATTAATACACTAAACATGGATTTAACATTCATACACTAAACATGTATTTAACATTCATACACTAAACATGTTTTTAATATTAATACACTAAACATGTATTTAATATTAATACAAAAACATGTATTTAATTTTAATAAACTAAACATTTAATATTAATACACTAAACATGTATTTAATATTCATACACTAAACATGTAGTTATTATTCATACACTAAACATGTATTTAATATTAATACACTAAACCTGTATTTAATATTTATACACTAAACATGTATTTAATATTAATACACTAAACATGTATTTAATATTTATACACTAGATATGTATTTAATATTAATACAATAAATATGTATTTATTATATATCAACTAAACATGTATTTAATATTCATTAACTAAACATGTATTTAATATTCATACACTAAACGTGTATTTAATATTCATACACTAAACATGTATTTAATATTAATACAAAAACATGTATTTAAGTTTAATAAACTAAACATATATCTAATATTAATACACTAAACATGTATTTAATATTTATACACTAAACATGTATTTAATATTAACACACTAAATATGTATTTATTATATATCAACCAAACATGTATTTAATATTCATAAACTAAACATGTATTTAATATTCATACACTAAACGTGTATTTAATATTCATACACTAAACATGTATTTAATATTAATACAAAAACATGTATTTAAGTTTAATAAACTAAACATGTATTTAATATTAATACACTAAACATGTATTTAATATGTATACAGTAAACATGTATTGAATATTCATACACTAAACATGTATTTAATATTCATACACTAAACATGTATTTAATATTCATACACGAAACATGTATTTAATATTAATACACTAATCAATCAATCAATCAATGTTTACTTATATAGCCCTAAATCACTAGTGTCTCAAAGGGCTGCACAAACCACCACGACATCCTCGGTAGGCCCACATAAGGTGACAATAATGACCCAGTGGGACGTCGGTGACAATAATGACTATGAGAACCTTAGAGAGGAGGAAAGCAATGGATGTCAAGCGGGTCTAACATGATACTGTGAAAGTTCAATCCACAATGGATCCAACACAGTCGCGAGAGTCCAGTCCAAAGCGGATCCAACACAGCAGCGAGAGTCCCGTTCACAGCGGAGCCAGCAGGAAACCATCCCAAGCGGAGGCGGATCAGCAGCGCAGAGATGTCCCCAGCTGATACACAGGCAAGCAGTACATGGCCACCGGATCGGACCGGACCCCCTCCACAAGGGAGAGTGGGACATAGAAGAAAAAGAAAAGAAACGGCAGATCAACTGGTCTAAAAAGGGAGTCTATTTAAAGGCTAGAGTATACAAATGAGTTTTAAGGTGAGACTTAAATGCTTCTACTGAGGTGGCATCTCGAACTGTTACCGGGAGGGCATTCCAGAGTACTGGAGCCCGAACGGAAAACGCTCTATAGCCCGCAGACTTTTTTTGGGCTTTGGGAATCACTAACAAGCCGGAGTCCTTTGAACGCAAATTTCTTGCCGGGACATATGGTACAATACAATCGGCAAGATAGGATGGAGCTAGACCGTGTAGTATTTTATACGTAAGTAGTAAAACCTTAAAGTCTCATCTTAAGTGCACAGGAAGCCAGTGCAGGTGAGCCAGTACAGGCGTAATGTGATCAAACTTTCTTGTTCTTGTCAAAAGTCTAGCAGCCGCATTTTGTACCAACTGTAATCTTTTAATGCTAGACATGGGGAGACCCGAAAATAATACGTTACAGTAGTCGAGGCGAGACGTAACAAACGCATGGATAATGATCTCAGCGTCTTTAGTGGACAGAATGGAGCGAATTTTAGCGATATTACGGGGATGAAAGAAGGCCGTTTTAGTAACGCTTTTAATGTGTGCCTCAAAGGAGAG
This sequence comes from Nerophis ophidion, assembly GCF_033978795.1. Lineage (NCBI taxonomy): Eukaryota > Metazoa > Chordata > Actinopteri > Syngnathiformes > Syngnathidae > Nerophis > Nerophis ophidion. The sequence goes on along the minus strand of NW_026906959.1, from coordinate 507,672 downwards.
AGTTGGGTCGAAGATAATACCCAGATTCTTTACCGTGTCGCCTTGTTTAATTGTTTGGTTGTCAAATGTTAGAGTTTTATTATTAAATAGAGGTCGGTGTCTAGCAGGACCGATAATCAGCATTTCCGTTTTTTTGGCGTTGAGTTGCAAAAAGTTAGCGGACATCCATTGTTTAATTTCATTAAGACACGCCTCCAGCTGACTACAATCCGGCGTGTTGGTCAGCTTTAGGGGCATGTAGAGTTGGGTGTCATCAGCAAAACAGTGAAAGCTAACACCGTATTTGCGTATGATGTCACCTAGCGGCAGCATGTAGATGCTGAAGAGTGCAGGGCCAAGGACCGAACCCTGGGGAACTCCACACGTTACCTTAACGTAGTCCGAGGTCACATTGTTATGGGAGACACACTGCATCCTATCAGTAAGATAAGAGTTAAACCAAGACAGGGCTAAGTCTGACATACCAATTCGTGTTTTGATACGTTCTAATAAAATATTATGATCGACGGTATCGAAAGCAGCGCTAAGATCGAGGAGCAGCAACATAGATGACGCATTAGAATCCATCGTTAGCAATAGATCATTAGTCATTTTTGCGAGGGCTGTCTCCGTGGAGTGATTTGCCCTGAAACCGGATTGAAAGGTTTCACATAGATTGTTAGACGCTAAGTGTTCATTTAACTGCTCCGCAACAATTTTTTCAAGGATTTTCGAAATAAAGGGAAGGTGAGACACCGGTCGGTAGTTTACCATGAGGTCAGGATCGAGGTTAGGTCTTTTAAGAAGAGGATGAATAACCGCTTTTTTGAATGCTAGGGGAACAGTGCCCGAGGAGAGTGATAAGTTTATAATATTTAGCACTGATGGACCTAATAATACAAAGAGCTCCTTGATCAGTTTCCCAGGAAGAGGGTCAAGTAAGCATGTTGTCTGTTTTATTCCATTTACACGTTGTAACAATTCCTCTAATGTTATTTCCTCAAAACGAGAGAAACTATTTTGGAGGGCAGTATCCGCCGTATATACCATCGTATCAGTGTTAATAGAACCCCGTTGTAGCTGGGACGCATTGTCTTTAATCTCCTTTCTAATGACTTCAATTTTCTTACTAAAGAATTGCATAAAGTCATCAGCTGAGTGGGTTGAGCTACTGGAAGGGGTCCCTTGTTGGGTTAGCGATGCTACCATACTAAACAAAAATTTAGGATCGTTTTTATTACGGTGGATGAGATTTGAGTAATATTTAGCTTTAGCTAAGGTAAGCATGCGTTTATAAGTTATGAAACCATCACTTAGATATTGGGTGTCACTATGTAAAAGCGCTTTGAGTCACTTGAGAAAAGCGCTATATAAATATAATTCACTTCACTTCACTTCACTCCATGCTTGATGGTGCACCTCAAGTTTAGTCGTGCGCCATTTGCGTTCCAGCTTTCTACATAATAATTTCTGAGCTCTAGTTTCTTCTGTAAACCACGGGGTGCGCTTTTTTGGAGCCTTTTTTAACTTTAGCGGTGCTATGTTATCAATGGTTTCGCGCAGGGTGTCGTTAAAGTTGTTAGTGAGGTTATCAATAGAGCCTACATACTTTGGGAATGGTGCCATTACCGAGGGCAGTAGGTCAGCAAGAGTTGTCGTTGTGGCCGTATTAATGTTGCGGCTGCTATAGCAGTTATTATTATTATTAGTTTGACGAACATGCGTCTGAACCTCGAATTGTATAAGGTAATGATCGGACAATACTTTAGTATACGGGAGTATCGTAACTTTGGAGACGGTGATACCCCTGACAAGCACTAGGTCTATCGTATTACCGTTGCGATGCGTGGGTTCATTTATTATTTGTGTGAGACCACAGCTATCAATTACAGTCTGGAGCGCAACGCACGGTGGGTCCGATGGGGTATTCATATGGATATTAAAGTCCCCCATTATGATTATATTATCGGCGTGTGTCACTAGATCAGAAACGAACTCTGAGAATTCATTGATAAAGTCCGAATAGGGCCCTGGGGGGCGGTAGATAACAGCCAGGTGTAGAGGCAGCGGTGTGACAGACTTCATAGTAAGCACCTCAAACGATTTATATTTATTATTTATGTTAGGACTAAGGTTAAAGTTTTCGTTGTATATTAGTGCGACCCCCCCCACCCCTTTTAAGCGGACGGGCAATATGCGCATGTGTAAAGTTAGGAGGACATGCCTCATTTAGCGCAAGAAAGTCGTTTGGTTTAAGCCAGGTTTCGCTGAGACCGATGACGTTAAGATTGTTGTCTCTGATAATATCAATAACTAATAACGTTTTGGGAGACAATGATCTTATGTTTAAAAAACCTATATTATAGGTAGTGGGCTGTTTTAGGGAGTTTTTGATCAAATTATCCGTAGTAGCAATATTAATAATGTTGTGTTTATTATGCCCAGTGCATTCAGTATAGTTACGACCATATCTAGGAATTGATACGACAGGAATTTTCCGATTGTTTGATTGTTGCTTTGATAAACTGCACGCATCATGGTTAGCCACCTCAGTAACGGGGATGTTCCGATTGTTTGTTTGTTGCTTTGATAAAATGCACGCATCATGGTTAGCCACCTCAGTAACGGGGATTTTCCGATTGTTTGTTTGTTGCTTTGATAAACTGCACGCATCATAGTTAGCCACCTCGGTAAAACACATGTCCAACTCTGAAACACTCAAAGCAGAAAAAACGTGTTCTAATTTAACTGACTCCTTACCCAGACCAGTAGTCTCGCATTTTCCATTTAAATCCGGCTGCAGGATGGAGGGAAGTGGTGTTCTGTGGGGATTAGCCTTCTGCTTTGTTTTTAGCCGCGCTCGACATCCGCGTTTCCGATCACACCGCTGGCGTCTGCTCCGTAGACGGACCCCGCTGCTACTATACTCCCCTGCTTCACAGGCCGCTGGATGTAGCCGCCGACGTATTCCCATGCTAGTTAGCATGTTTAGCACGCACGCGTCTATCTGTCCAAAACGGCCCGATATGTCCACATCCAGAAGTGTCTGGCGGTCGTACATGATCACGGAGTGACCACGATGTGAGCCAGCCATAAAGTCTGTGGAATTGTCCGGTATTTCTGCCAAATGTTCCATCTTTAGCAAGACCCCCTCGAGGACGCAGCCCGTCCGGGCGCCGCCATCTTGGAGTTTTTTGTCACCCCCTGTTGAATATACTTCAGTTGATATTTGACCTATCGGTTCTTTTGACATTTTTGCTTCAGAATTTGTAAATTAAGAGTTGTTTCCTTGTTACTGTTACGGTTCAGACCCCTGCCAGCGCCGCTCGTCCATCTGTGCGCCACTCGGGACACGCCCACGGACGCACACATCCAGGAATGAGCTGCGCGCGTCTCCGCCCTGCAGCAGCCGCCAGCTGCAATCAGTCACCTGCAAACTTCACACCTGATGGTAATGACGGAGCTGCCTTTATAGACCTGGACAACCTGCCATCACTCGCCGGATTATAGCCATCTGTACCTGACTCTCCCCGTCTTTCTCCTGGATCCCCTGTTGTTCCCCTTGCCTCCCGGACTGCCTTTTGGATTCTCGACCTCCCGCTTGGACACGTTTTCCCACGGACTTCCGCGCTACGTCGCTCTCGTCAACATTTTGGTAAGACATCCTTCAGCTAATCTACACACATAGCCTTACACCATACACACTTGAGTTTTGGTCACACTTAATTTCCTTGGTTTATTCATTAGCAGTATTAGTATTATTATTATTAGTAGTAGTATTACAGATGTATGTATATATTTATTATATATAATAAATCTTTGGACATACTGCCACCTGGTGTTCGTTTGCCGTCACCTCCCCTTTAGTTAAACATAACAGTATAATCCGGCCAATTGATTAGGGACCTGACGGCCGAGTACCTTAGCCCAGCCCCAGTGACTTTCGTTCAGCCCCCTGTGAATTTTTTTCTTTCTCCTCCTCTTCTCCCATTCACTGTCTTTCTCTTTTTTTTGCTCCACACGGGAGGATTTGTCTTGTCCCGTCAACATGTCTTGGAAGGGGATGTTCAGGAGCAATATTAGCAAAGAAAAATTTTCTCGTCGCCTGGACACCCTCTTCCCACCCTTAGAGACTGTTCCTCAGTCTGCAGGAAGCGTCTGGCATCCGATTTTGGAGGGGGGGGATAGTACTGGTGGCTGTGCTGGTGTGGCGGCGCAGCGGCACCCAGAGAGGCTACCCCCTGCCAAACTAATTCCACCTGTCTTCCGCTTTTCTCAGCCACAGCCACCAGTTCCCTGGCTAGCCTCCGACCTAGCACCTGTTCCCTGGCTAGCCTCCGACCTAGCACCAGTTCCCTGGCTAGCGACCGAGCTAGCACCAGCTTCCAGGCTGACCCCTGTATTTACACATGTATTTAATATTTATACACTAAACATGTATTTAATATTAATACAAAAACATGTATTTGATTTTAATAAACTAAACATGTATTTAATATTCATACACTAAACATATATTTAACATTCATACACTAAACATGAATCTAATATTAATACACTAAACATGTATTTAATATTTATACACTTAACATGTATTTAATATTAATACAAAAACATGTATTTAATTTTAATAAACTAAACATATATTTAATATTATTACACTAAACATGTATTTAATATTTATACACTAAACATGTATTTAATATTCATACACTAAACATTTATTTATTATTTATACACTAAACATGTATTTAATATTAATACACTAAACATGTATTTAATATTAATACACCAAACATGTATTTAATATTTATACACTAATCATGTATTTAATATTAATACTCTAATCATGTATTTAATATTTATACACTAAATATGTATTTAATATTTATACACTTAACATGTATTTAATATTAATACTCTAATCATGTATTTAATATTTATACACTAAATATGTATTTGATATTTATACACTTAACATGTATTTAATATTTATACACGAAACATGTATTTAACATTTATACACTAAACATGTATTTAATATTCATACATTAAACATGTATTTAATATTCATACACTAAACATGTATTTAATATTCATACATTAAACATGTATTTAATATTTATACACTAAACATGTATTTAATATTCATACACTAAACATGTATTTAATATTAATACACTGATTATGTATTTAATATTAATACACTGATTATGTATTTAATAATCATATACTAAACGTATATGTAATTACACACTAATCATATATTTAATTTTCATACAGTAAACATGTATTTAATATTTATACACTAAACATGTATTTAATATTCATACACTAAACATGTATTTAATATTAATACACTGAACATGTATTTAATAATCATATACTAAACGTATATGTAATCATATACTAATCATATATTTAATATTCATACTGTAAACATGTATTTATTATCCTCTAAATAAGGCACACTTGGAAATAATGAATTTCTTTATGCGTGCAGTTGCGGCAGAAGTCCACAGGAGGGCTCACGTTCCCTCTCAATAAGTCCGGTCCTCTCCGTCTCTCTATCTCTCTTTTTCCTTTTTTTTTTGTTTCTTTTATTTTTTTTTTTACATAAGTTTGGTTTCTCATACACTTATATTTATACACTAAACATGTATTTAATATTAATACACTAAACATGTATTTAATATTAGTACAAAAACATGTATTTAATTTTAATAAACTAAACATATATTTAATATTAATGCACTAAACATGTATTTAATATTAATACGAAAGCATGTATTTAATTTTAATAAACTAAACATATATTTGATATTAATACACTAAACATGTATCACATATTCATACACTAAACATTTATTTAATATTCATTCAATAAACATGTAGTTATTATTCTTACACTTAATATGTATTTAATATTAATACAAAAACATGTATTTAATTTTAATAAACTAATCATATATTTAATAATAATACACTAAACATGTATTTAATATTTTTACACTAAACGTGTATTTAATATTTATACACTAAAAGTGTATATAATATTAATACACTAAACATGTATTTAATATTAATACACTAAACATGTATTTAATATTTATACACTAAACATGTATTTAATATTCATACACTAAACATGTATTTAATATTAATACACTAAACATGTTTTTAATATTCATACACTAAACATGTATTTAATATTCATAAACTAAACATGTATTTAACATTTATACACTAAACATGTATTTAATATTCATACACTAAACATGTAGTTATTATTTATACACTAAACATGTATTTAATATTAATACACTAAACATGTATTTAATATTTATACACTAAACATGTATTTAATATTAATACACTAAATATGTATTTATTATACATCCACTAAACATGTATTTAATAATCATAAACTAAACATGTATTCGATATTCATACACTAAACGTGTATTTAATATTCATACACTAAACATGTATTTAATATTAATACAAAACATGTATTCACGTTTAATAAACTAAACATATATTTAATATTAATACACTAAACATCTATTTAATATTTATAGATTAAACATGTATTGAACATTCATACACTAAACATGTATTTAATATTTATAGATTAAACATGTATTGAATATTTATACACTAAACATGCATTTAATATTCATACACTAAACATGTATTTAATATTTATACACTAAACATGTATTTAATATTAATACAAAAACATGTATTTAATTTTAATAAACTAAACATATATTTAATATTATTACACTAAACATGTATTTAATATTTATACACTGAACATGTATTTAATAGTTATACACTAATCATGTATTTAATATTAATACACTAATCATGTATTTAATATTCATACACTAAATATGTATTTAATATTCATACACTTAACATGTATTTAATATTTATACACGAAACATGTATTTAACATTTATACACTAAACATGTATTTAATATTCATACATTAAAAATGTATTTAATATTTATACACTAAACATGTATTTAATATTCATACATTAAACATGTATTTAATAATCATACACTAAACTTGTATTTAATATTTATACACTAAACATGTATTTAATATACATACACTAAACATGTATTTAATATTTATACAAAAACATGTATTTAATTTTAATAAACTAAACATATATTTAATATTAATACACTAAACATGTATTTAATATTTATACACTAAACATGTATTTAATATTCATACACTAAATATGTAGTTATTATTCATACACTAAACATGTATTTAATATTCATACACTAAACATGTAGTTATTATTTATACACTAAACATGTATTTAATATTAATACAGTAAACATGTATTTAATATTAATACACTAAACATGTATTTAATTTTAATGAATTAAATATATATTTAATATTAATACACTGAACATGTATTTAATATTCATAAACTAAACATGTATTTAACATTTATACACTAAACATGTATTTAATTTTTAATAAACTAAACATATATTTAATATTAATACAATAAAAATGTATTTAATATTTATACACTAAACATGTATTTAATATTCATACACTAAACATGTAGTTATTATTTATACACTAAACATGTATTTAATATTAATACAGTAAACATGTATTAAATATTTATACACTAAACATGTATTTAATATTAATACAAAAACATGTATTTATTTTTAATAAACTAAATATATATTTAATATTAATACACTAAACATGTGTTTAATATTAATACACTAAATATGTAGTTATTAGTCATACACTAAACATGTATTTAATATTTATACACCAAACATGTATTTAATATTAATACACTAAATATATATTTAATATTAATATACTAAACATGTATTTAATATTAATACAAAAATATGTATTTAATTGTAATAAACTAAATATATATTTAATATTAATACACTAAACATGTATTTAATATTCATAAACTAAACATGTACTTAACATTCATACACTAAACATGTATTTAATTTTCATACACTAAACATGTAGTTATTATTTATACACTAAACATGTATTTAATATTAATACACTAAACATGTATTTAATATTAATACACTAAACATGTATTTAATATTTATACAGTAAACACGTATTGAATATTCATACACTAAACATGTATTTAATATTCATACACTAAACATGTATTTAATATTCATACACTAAACATGTATTTAATATTAATACACTAAACATGTATTTGATATTTATACACTAAACATGTATTTAATATTAATACAAAAACATGTATTTAATTTTAATAAACTAAACATATATTTAATATTATTACACTAAACATGTATTTAATATTTATACACTGAACATGTATTTAATATTCATACACTAAACATTTAGTTATTATTTATACACTAAACATGTATTTAATATTTATACACTAAACATGTATTTAATATTCATACACTAAACATGTATTTAATATTCATACACTAAACATGTATTTAATATGTATACACTAAATATGTATTTAATATTCATACACTAAACATGTATTTAATATTAATACACTGAACATGTATTTAATAATCATATACTAAACGTATATGTAATCATATACTAATCATATATTTAATATTCATACAGTAAACATGTATTTATTATCCTCTAAATAAGGCACACTTGGAAATAATGAATTTCTTTATGCGTGCAGTTGCGGCAGAAGTCCACAGGAGGGCGCACGTTCCCTCTTAATAAGTCCGGTCCTCTCCGTCTCTCTATCTCTCTTTTTCCTTTTTTTTGTTTCTTTTATTTTTTTACATAAGTTTGGTTTCTCATACACTTATATTTATACACTAAACATGTATTTAATATTAATACACTAAACATGTATTTAATATTCATACACTAAACATTTATTTAATATTAATACAAAAACGTGTATTTAATTTTAATAAACTAAACATATATTTAATATTTATACACTAAACATGTATTTAACATTTATACACTAAACATGTATTTAATATTAATACACTAAACATGTATTTAATATTAATACACTAAACATGTATTTAATATTAGTACAAAAACATGTATTTAATTTTGATAAACTAAACATATATTTAATATTAATACACTAAACATGTATTTAATATTAATACAAAAACATGTATTTAATTTTAATAAACTAAACATATATTTAATATTAATACACTAAACATGTATTAAATATTCATACACTAAACATTTATTTAATATTCATTCAATAAACATGTATTAAATATTCATACACTAAACATTTATTTAATATTCATTAAATAAACATGTAGTTATTATTTATACACTAAACATGTATTTAATATTCATAAACTAAACATGTATTTAACATTTATACACTAAACATGTATTTAATATTCATACACTAAACATGTAGTTATTATTTATACACTAAACATGTATTTAATATTATTACACTAAACATAAATTTAATATTTATACACTAAACATGTATTCAATATTAATAAAAAAACATGTATTTAATTTTAATAAACTAATCATATATTTAATATTAATACACTAAACATGTATTTAACATTTTTACACTAAACGTGTATTTAATATTTATACACTAAAAGTGTATTTAATATTAATACACTAAACATGTATTTAATATTAATACACTAAACATGTATTTAATATTTATACACTAAACATGTATTTAATATTCATACACTAAACATGTATTTAATATTAATACACTAAACATGTATTTAATATTTATACACTAAACATGTATTTAATATTCATAAACTAAACATGTATTTAACATTTATACACTAAACATGTATTTAATATTCATACACTAAACATGTAGTTATTATTTATACACCAAACATGTATTTAATATTCATAAACTAAACATGTATTTAACATTTATACACTAAACATGTATTTAATATTCATACACTAAACATGTAGTTATTATTTATACACTAAACATGTATTTAATATTATTACAATAAACATGTATTTAATATTTATACACTAAACATGTATTTAATATTAATACACTAAATATGTATTTATTATATATCCACTAAACATGTATTTAATATTCATAAACTAAACATGTATTTAATATTCATACACTAAATGTGTATTTACTATTCATACACTAAACATGTATTTAATATTAATACAAAACATGTATTTAAGTTTAATAAACTAAACATATATTTAATATTAATACACTAAACATGTATTAAATATTCATACACTAAACATTTATTTAATATTCATTCAATAAACATGTAGTTATTATTCTTACACTTAATATGTATTTAATATTAATACAAAAACATGTATTTAATTTTAGTAAACTAAACATATATTTAAAACTCATACACTAAACATGTATTTAATATTAATACAAAAACATGTATTTAATTTTAATACACTAAACATATATTTAATATTAATACACTAAACATGTATTTAACATTCATACACTAAACATGTATTTAACATTCATACACTAAACATGTTTTTAATATTAATACACTAAACATGTATTTAATATTAATACAAAAACATGTATTTAATTTTAATAAACTAAACATTTAATATTAATACACTAAACATGTATTTAATATTCATACACTAAACATGTAGTTATTATTCATACACTAAACATGTATTTAATATTAATACACTAAACCTGTATTTAATATTTATACACTAAATATGTATTTAATATTAATACACTAAACATGTATTTAATATTAATACACTAAATATGTATTTGTTACATATCAACTAAACATGTATTTAATATTCATAAACTAAACATGTATTTAATATTCATACACTAAACGTGTATTTAATATTCATACACTAAACATGTATTTAATATTAATACAAAAACATGTATTTAAGTTTAATAAACTAAACATATATTTAAAATTTATACACTAAACATGTATTTAATATTAATACAAAAATATGTATTTAATTTTAATACACTAAACATATATTTAATATTAATACACTAATCATGTATTTAACATTCATACACTAAACATGTATTTTACATTCATAGACTAAACATGTTTTTAATATTAATACACTAAACATGTATTTAATATTAATACAAAAACATGTATTTAATTTTAATAAACTAAACATTTAATATTAATACACTAAACATGTATTTAATATTCATACACTAAACATGTAGTTATTATTCATACACTAAACATGTATTTAATATTAATACACTAAACCTGTATTTAATATTTATACACTAAACTTGTATTTAATATTAATACACTAAACATGTATTTAATATTTATACACTAAACATGTATTTAATATTAATACACTAAATATGTATTTATTATATATCAACTAAACATGTATTTAATATACATGAACTAAACATGTATTTAATATTCATACACTAAACGTGTATTTAATATTCATACACTAAACATGTATTTAATATTAATGCAAAAACATGTATTTAAGTTTAATAAACTAAACATATATTTAATATTAATACACTAAACATGTTTTTAATATTTATACACTAAACATGTATTTAATATTAACACACTAAATATGTATTTATTATATATCAACTAAACATGTATTTAATATTCATAAACTAAACATGTATTTAATATTCATACACTAAACGTGTATTTAATATTCATACACTAAACATGTATTTAATATTAATACAAAAACATGTATTTAAGTTTAATAAACTAAACATGAATTAAAATTAATACACTAAACATGTATTTAATATGTATACAGTAAACATGTATTGAATATTCATACACTAAACATGTATTTAATATTTATACACTAAACATGTATTTAATATTAATACAAAAACATGTATTTAATTTTAATAAACTAAACATGTATTTAATATTCATACACTAAACATATATTTAACATGCATACACTAAACATGAATCTAATATTAATACACTAAACATGTATTTAATATTTATACACTTAACATGTATTTAATATTAATACAAAAACATGTATTTAATTTTAATAAACTAAACATATATTTAATATTATTACACTAAACATGTATTTAATATTTATACACTAAACATGTATTTAATATTAATACACCAAACATGTAATATTTATACACTAATCATGTATTTAATATTAATACTCTAATCATGTATTTAATATTTATACACTAAATATGTATTTAATATTTATACACTTAACATGTATTTAATATTTATACACGAAACATGTATTTAATATTTATACACTAAACATGTATTTAATATTCATACATTAAACATGTATTTAATATTCATACACTAAACATGTATTTAATATTCATACATTAAACATGTATTTAATATTTATACACTAAACATGTATTTAATATTCATACACTAAACATGTATTTAATATTAATACACTGATTATGTATTTAATATTAATACACTGATTATGTATTTAATAATAATATACTAAACGTATATGTAATTACACACTAATCATATATTTAATTTTCATACAGTAAACATGTATTTCATATTTATACACTAAACATGTATTTAATATTCATACACTAAACATGTATTTAATATTAATACACTGAACATGTATTTAATAATCATATACTAAACGTATATGTAATCATATACTAATCATATATTTAATATTCATACTGTAAACATGTATTTATTATCCTCTAAATAAGGCACACTTGGAAATAATGAATTTCTTTATGTGTGCAGTTGCGGCAAAACTCCACAGGAGGGCGCACGTTCCCTCTTAATAAGTCCGGTCCTCTCCGTCCCTCTCCGTCTCTCTCTCTCTCTCTTTTTCCTTTTTTTTTTGTTTCTTTTATTTTTTTTACATAAGTTTGGTTTCTCATACACTTATATTTATACACTAAACATGTATTTAATATTAATACACTAAACATGTATTTAATATTAATACACTAAACATGTATTTAATATTAGCACAAAAACATGTATTTAATTTTAATAAACTAAACATATATTTAATATTAATGCACTAAACATATATTTAATATTAATACACTAAACATGTATTACATATTCATACACTAAACATTTATTTAATATTCATTCAATAAACTTGTAGTTATTATTCTTACACTTAATATGTATTTAATATTAATACAAAAACATGTATTTAATTTTAATAAACTAATCATATATTTAATATTAATACACTAAACATGTATTTTATATTTATACACTAAACATGTATTTAATATTCATACACTAAACATGTATTTAATATGAATACACTAAACATGTATTTAATATTTATACACTAAACATGTATTTAATATTCATAAACTAAACATGTATTTAACATTTATACACTAAACATGTATTTAATATTCATACACTAAACATGTAGTTATTATTTATACACTAAACATGTATTTAATATTATTACACTAAACATGTATTTAATATTTATACACTAAACATGTATTTAATATTAATACACTAAATATGTATTTATTATATATCCACTAAACATGTATTTAATATTCATAAACTAAACATGTATTTAATATTCATACACTAAACGTGTATTTAATATTCATACACTAAACATGTATTTAATATTAATACAAAACATGTATTTAAGTTGAATAAACTAAACATATATTTAATATTAATGCGCTAAACATATATTTAATATTCATACACTAAACATGCATTTAATATTCATACACTAAACATGTATTTAATATTTTACACTAAACATGCATTTAATATTCATACACTAAACATGTATTTAATATTTATACACTAAACATGTATTTAATATTAATACAAAAACATGTATTTAATTTTAATAAACTAAACATATATTTAATAGTATTACACTAAACATGTATTTAATATTTATACACTGAACATGTATTTAATAGTTATACACTAATCATGTATTTAATATTAATACACTAATCATGTATTTAAAATTCATACACTAAATATGTATTTAATATTCATACACTTAACATGTATTTAATATTTATTCACGAAACATGTATTTAATATTTATACACTAAACATGTATTTAATATTCATACATTAAACATGTATTTAATATTTATACACTAAACATGTATTTAATATTCGTACACGAAACATGTATTTAATATTTATACACTAAACGTGTATTTAATATTCATACATTAAACATGTATTTAATATTCATACACTAAACATTTATTTAATATTTGTACACTAAACATGTATTTAATATTTATACAAAAACATGTATTTAGTTTTAATAAACTAAACATATATTTAATATTAATACACTAAACATGTATTTAATATTTATACACTAAACATGTATTTAATATTCATACACTAAACATGTAGTTATTATTCATACACTAAACATGTATTTAATATTAATACAGTAAACATGTATTAAATGTTTATACACTAAACATGTATTTAATATTCATTCAATAAACATGTAGTTATTATTCTTACACTTAATATGTATTTAATATTAATACAAAAACATTTATTTAATTTTAATAAAGTAAACACATATTTAATATTAATACACTAAACATGTATTTAATATTTATACACTAAACATGTATTTAATATTAATACACTAAATATTTATTTATTATTCATCCACTAAACCTGTATTTAATATTTATACACTAAACATGTATTTAATATTAATACAAAAACATGTATTTAAGTTTAATAAACTAAACATATATTTAATATTAATACACTAAACATGTATTTAATATTTATACACAAACATATATTTAATATTCATACACTAAACATGTATTTAATATTTATACACAAACATGTATTTAATATTCATACACTAAACATGTATTTAATATTCATACACTGAACATGTATTTCATAATCATATACCAAACATATATGTAATTATATACTAATCATATATTTAATATTCATACAGTAAACATGTATTTATTATCCTCTAAATAAGGCACACTTGGAAATAATGAATTTCTTTATGTTTGCAGTTGCGGCAAAACTCCACAGGAGGGCGCACGTTCCCTCTTAATAAGTCCGGTCCTCTCCGTCCCTCTCCGTCTCTCTCTCTCTCTCTTTTTCCTTTTTTTTTGTTTCTTTTATTTTTTTTACATAAGTTTGGTTTCTCATACACTTATATTTATACACTAAACATGTATTTAATATTAATACACTAAACATGTATTTAATATTAATACACTAAACATGTATTTAATATTAGTACAAAAACATGTATTTAATTTCAATAAACTAAACATATATTTAATATTAATGCACTAAACATGTATTTAATATTAATACGAAAGCATGTATTTAATTTTAATAAACTAAACATATATTTAATATTAATACACTAAACATGTATTTAATATTCATACACTAAACGTGTATTTAATATTCATACACTAAACATGTATTTAATATTAATACAAAAACATGTATTTAAGTTTAATAAACTAAACATGTATTTAATATTAATACATTAATCAATCAATCAATCAATGTTTACTTATATAGCCCTAAATCACTAGTGTCTCAAAGGGCTGCACAAACCACCACGACATCCTCGGTAGGCCCACATAAGGTGACAATAATGACCCAGTGGGACGTCGGTGACAATAATGACTATGAGAACCTTAGAGAGGAGGAAAGCAATGGATGTCGAGCGGGTCTAACATGATACTGCCAGTGACACACCGGAGCTCACCGGCGTCACACACTCGGAGTGTTTCTTTCCATCGGCCATTTTGTTTACCCTGCAGTGGCCAACAGAGGTGAAGGACTATTGTTGCATAGTCAGCTTTGACATCATACTGGACACACTCAACAACAACAACAGCAACAACAACAACAACAACAACAACAACTAAAACCAAAGCAGCTAACAGGTCGGCTCCAGGCTTCAACAGAGGCCCAGCAGCTATCATCAGGTCGGCTCCAGGCTTCAACAGAGGCCCAGCAGCTATCATCAGGTCGGCTCCAGGCTTCAACAGAGGCCCAGCAGCTATCATCAGGTCGGCTCCAGGCTTCAACAGAGGCCCAGCAGCTATCATCAGGTCGGCTCCAGGCTTCAACAGAGGCCCAGCAGCTAACAGGTCGGCTCCAGGCTTCAACAGAGGCCAAGCAGCTATCATCAGGTCGGCTCCAGGCTTCAACAGAGGCCCAGCAGCTATCTTCAGGTTGGCTGCAGGCTTCAACAGAGGCCCAGCAGCTATCTTCAGGTTGGCTGCAGGCTTCAACAGAGGCCCAGCAGCTATCTTCAGGTTGGCTGCAGGCTTCAACAGAGGCCCAGCAGCTATCATCAACAATGGCCACCAAAAGAGACATGGAAGAACTAAAGAGATCTAATGAGGAGCTACGGAAATCAGTGGAGTTTATGGCACACCAAATGGAAGCAATGACAAGTAAGCAAGACACTTTGATGGGCATGATGAAAGATATTAAGGAACTGAAGAAGCAAAATGAAGAAAAAGACAAAATGATTATGCAACTGCAAAGTAGATTATCTAATATAGAGCAGTATACTAGAATGAACGATGTCATTGTTACTGGTCTGCCAACGCGACCTGCGTCATTTGCTCTTGCAGTGAGGTCCGGGGTCCAGGGATCAGTGCCCAGGGACCAAGATTTGGACTCAGTGGAGCGGCAAGTGGTGAAATTCCTCCAAGAAAAGGGAATTAGCCTAAATGAGGAGAATATAGAAGCTTGTCACCGTTTCCCTCAGAAAGATAAAAGCAAACCGGCAACCATCATTATGAGGTTTGCAAATAGAAAATTCAAAATCAGTCTTTTGCGACAAAGTAGGATGCTCAAGGGATCAAATGTTTATCTCAATGAACATTTAACCAAGAACAATGCTGATATTGCTAAAAGAGCTCGGTTTCTACGCAAAGAGGGAAAAATACAAGCAACATGGTCGTCCAACTGCAAAGTCTACATAAAGCTAAATGGTGCACCTGAGCAGGCACAAGTGCTAATGGTCACAAGCTTAAATGATTTGGAAAAATTTGCATAGACTGTGGTTTGCTGGTTTATATGTTTTTTGTGTTTTTAGGGTTGACATCTATTCTGCAAATCCTTACTAACTTCAAATGTCTATCAAACTTCCCAAAAAATGACTCAAAATTGCCCACTTGAACATCTGTAGTCTGAAAAACAAGGCAATTGAGTTAGGTAAAATAATGTTTGATAATGATCTACATATAGTAGCAATTTCTGAAACTCATTTGGATGATTCAATTGACAATACTGAAATATTTATACAAGGTTACAATATAATTAGACTTGATAGAGACAGATATGGGGGAGGAGTAGCCTTTTATGTACAAGACCACATTCCAATAAAGCAAAGACGAGATCTCAACTTGACAGATGTAGAGGCAATCTGGATCCAGGTTCACTTGCCACATCTAAAGCCATTACTAATCTGCTGCTGCTATAGACCACCTTCCTCTGATGCAGCACATCTTGAAAAAATATGTGCAATGCTTCAGAATGTTTCTGACACAAACAGAGAAATTTATTTCTTAGGAGACTTAAATATTGACTGGCTCTCAAAAAACTGCCCGATGAAAAGAAAGCTTGATGACACTGCCACTGTATGTAACCTAGCTCAAATGATAAATCTACCAACCAGAATAAATATGAACAATTCTGGTGTATTGTCTTCAACTTGCATTGATCATCTTTTTACTAATTCAGTAGATAAATGCTCAAAGGTTGTTTCAGTGCCAATTGGATTTAGTGATCATAACATGATTGCAATGGCAAGAAAAGTGAAAGTCCCCAAAGTTGGACCCACAATTATATACAAGAGACTCTACAAACATTTCAGTGATAATGCCTTTATTGAAGATGTACATAACATACAGTGGGACAGTGTATTTGAGTCAAAGCATACTGAAGCAGCTCTGCATGAATTCATGAAGTCATTTTCTTCTGTCTGTGATAAGCATGCACCCATCAAGAAACTCACCGTCAGATCTGTCAAAGCCCCTTGGCTTGACTCTGACCTGAGACACTTGATGAAAGATAGAGATAAATGGAAAAGAGTTGCTGTAGATTCAGGTAGCTCAGAGGACTGGCTAGCATATCGCTCTTTAAGAAACAAAGTGACCAAATTAAATAAACAGAAAAAAAGGGTGTACTACCAATCTAGAATTGAAGAAGTTAAACATGATGGCAAAAGACTTTGGAGTACTCTCAATCAAATCATGGGTAGAGATAAAAGGGGAAAAACACCAGCATTTATAGAATCAGGTGAAGGATTTATCACCAAGCCCAAAGAAATTGCTAATTACTTCAACAATTATTTCATAAGTAAAGTTGATACTATTAGAAATGGCATGCTGCCTGTAAGCGGTATTCTATCTGAGTCACTTATTAAAAATGATATCATGCAGGACAAAGAATGTACATTTGAATTCTCAGTCACCAATGTATTGGAAATTGAGAATCTATTGTCTGAATTGAAATCTGACAAACCTTGTGGTCATGATAATATAGATAGTAGACTTTTAAAGTTGTCAGCTGGAATAATAGCCAGTCCGATATGCTATATTTTTAACTTAAGTTTTAAAGAAGGAATCTATCCTCAAGTATGGAAGGTCGCAAGAGTGACTCCTCTACCAAAAAATAGGAAAGAAACATTCACTGGATTAAATAGTAGGCCCATTAGCATTTTACCAGTATTAGGAAAATTAATGGAAACAATTATATTTAAGCAAATTCAAAAGTATTTCTCTATAAATAACATTCATTCAGACTTTCAACATGCATATAAAACTGGCTATTCAACATGCACAGCTTTCACACAAATAACAGATGACTGGCTAAAACAAATTGACAGTAAATTATTAGTTGGCACAGTGCTACTAGATTTTAGTGCAGCTTTTGATATTATTGATCATAAACTACTACTTATAAAACTGTCTGCTTATGGTTTTAAACTCTCAGCGATTAACTGGATGAAAAGCTACCTAGTCAACAGACAGCAATGTGTCATGTTCAATGGAACCCTTTCAAATATTAAAACATTATATTGTGGTATTCCACAGGGAAGTTGCCTGGGACCTTTATTATACTCAATATTTGTAAATGATATGTCATGTATTTTAAAGAATAGTTGCTGTGCAATTTACGCAGATGACACAACAATATATGCACATGCAGATAATTGCACCGACCTGAGCACTATACTACAAGATGAGGTCATGCGGATTTCAAAATGGGTTACAGAAAATAAGATGAAACTTAATATTTCCAAAACAAAATGTCTTGTTATTTGCTCAAAACATGCTCATAGAAAGGAACGCATATTAAATGTTTCTCTGAACGGAGTTCATGTTGAACAAGTTAAAGAGGCCAGGTTGCTGGGAGTTACAATAGATGAAAGACTATCTTGGGCCACTCACATTAAAAACATAGTAACAAAAATGAGCAGAAGCATTTCAATCATAAGAAGAAGTGCCTATTTTTTAACTAACACATCTATGAAGCAAGTTATACAATCCCTTGTATTGTCACATATGGACTACTGCCCAGCAATCTGGTCTAATGCATCTAAACAAGATCTAAATAAAATCCAGCTTACCCAAAACAGAGCTGCCAGACTAGCTCTCCATTGCTCATTTAGGACTGGCATTGAGATCATGCATCATGAATTGTCATGGATGAAAGTTGATGAAAGACTGGCTTGTAGTTTGATTCTATTTTTAAAAAACATCTATACATACCATAAACCCTCATATCTGTATTCTCAGCTCTTACTTGCCAGTGACAGTCACAACTACGGTACCAGGCTAGCCCAAAGAGGTGCTCTCACTCGTCTTAAACCCAAAAGTGATGTTTTGAAAAAGACTGTAATGTATCGGGCAATCACTTACTGGAATAGACTTCCACAATATCTGCTATCAATCACCAGCATAGTGGGCTTTAAGAATAAACTAAAAGGAGAAGTATTGTGTAAAGAGATTATTTTAGATTGTACCTAATGTCATGACTGTTTTTATTGACTATTGAATATTTTATTGATTATGGGATAAGCAGCAGAAAATGGATGGATGATACTTTTTCGTCACTTATTGTTTGTCTTTGGTACACTAATGTGTTTTAGGCCATTGGTTCTTTGTTTTATTTTTGCAAAAATGTATACAGTATATCTATTTTTATATTGCTATTTTTATCTTTGGTATGAAAATTATTAAGTAACAACATCTATTAGTATTTTTTGGTTCTTTGTTGTTGCTATTTTTGTATTATGACAATTTATTATTGGATCATGTTGTACTGCATTTTAATCGTTTGTTCTGTGGTTGTGTGATGTTTTTTGCCTGGACCCCAGGAAGAATAGTCTCCACTGCGGTGTAGACTAATGGGGATCCTTAATAAACTAATAAAAAAACTAATACTGTGAAAGTTCAATCCACAATGGATCCAACACAGTCGCGAGAGTCCAGTCCAAAGCGGATCCAACACAGCAGCGAGAGTCCCGTTCACAGCGGAGCCAGCAGGAAACCATCCCAAGCGGAGGCGGATCAGCAGCGCAGAGATGTCCCCAGCTGATACACAGGCAAGCAGTACATGGCCACCGGATCGGACCGGACCCCCTCCACAAGGGAGAGTGGGACATAGAAGAAAAAGAAAAGAAACGGCAGATCAACTGGTCTAAAAAGGGAGTCTATTTAAAGGCTAGAGTATACAAATGAGTTTTAAGGTGAGACTTAAATGCTTCTACTGAGGTGGCATCTCGAACTGTTACCGGGAGGGCATTCCAGAGTACTGGAGCCCGAACGGAAAACGCTCTATAGCCCGCAGACTTTTTTTGGGCTTTGGGAATCACTAACAAGCCGGAGTCCTTTGAACGCAAATTTCTTGCCGGGACATATGGTACAATACAATCGGCAAGATAGGATGGAGCTAGACCGTGTAGTATTTTATACGTAAGTAGTAAAACCTTAAAGTCTCATCTTAAGTGCACAGGAAGCCAGTGCAGGTGAGCCAGTACAGGCGTAATGTGATCAAACTTTCTTGTTCTTGTCAAAAGTCTAGCAGCCGCATTTTGTACCAACTGTAATCTTTTAATGCTAGACATGGGGAGACCCGAAAATAATACGTTACAGTAGTCGAGGCGAGACGTAACAAACGCATGGATAATGATCTCAGCGTCTTTAGTGGACAGAATGGAGCGAATTTTAGCGATATTACGGGGATGAAAGAAGGCCGTTTTAGTAACGCTTTTAATGTGTGCCTCAAAGGAGAGAGTTGGGTCGAAGATAATACCCAGATTCTTTACCGTGTCGCCTTGTTTAATTGTTTGGTTGTCAAATGTTAGAGTTTTATTATTAAATAGAGGTCGGTGTCTAGCAGGACCGATAATCAGCATTTCCGTTTTTTTGGCGTTGAGTTGCAAAAAGTTAGCGGACATCCATTGTTTAATTTCATTAAGACACGCCTCCAGCTGACTACAATCCGGCGTGTTGGTCAGCTTTAGGGGCATGTAGAGTTGGGTGTCATCAGCATAACAGTGAAAGCTAATACCGTATTTGCGTATGATGTCACCTAGCGGCAGCATGTAGATGCTGAAGAGTGCAGGGCCAAGGACCGAACCCTGGGGAACTCCACACGTTACCTTAACGTAGTCCGAGGTCACATTGTTATGGGAGACACACTGCATCCTATCAGTAAGATAAGAGTTAAACCAAGACAGGGCTAAGTCTGACATACCAATTCGTGTTTTGATACGTTCTAATAAAATATTATGATCGACGGTATCGAAAGCAGCGCTAAGATCGAGGAGCAGCAACATAGATGACGCATTAGAATCCATCGTTAGCATTAGATCATTAGTCATTTTTGCGAGGGCTGTCTCCGTGGAGTGATTTGCCCTGAAACCGGATTGAAAGGTTTCACATAGATTGTTAGACGCTAAGTGTTCATTTAACTGCTCCGCAACAATTTTTTCAAGGATTTTCGAAATAAAGGGAAGGTGAGACACCGGTCGGTAGTTTACCATGAGGTCAGGATCGAGGTTAGGTCTTTTAAGAAGAGGATGAATAACCGCTTTTTTGAATGCTAGGGGAACAGTGCCCGAGGAGAGTGATAAGTTTATAATATTTAGCACTGATGGACCTAATAATACAAAGAGCTCCTTGATCAGTTTCCCAGGAAGAGGGTCAAGTAAGCATGTTGTCTGTTTTATTCCATTTACACGTTGTAACAATTCCTCTAATGTTATTTCCTCAAAACGAGAGAAACTATTTTGGAGGGCAGTATCCGCCGTATATACCATCGTATCAGTGTTAATAGAACCCCGTTGTAGCTGGGACGCATTGTCTTTAATCTCCTTTCTAATGACTTCAATTTTCTTACTAAAGAATTGCATAAAGTCATCAGCTGAGTGGGTTGAGCTACTGGAAGGGGTCCCTTGTTGGGTTAGCGATGCTACCATACTAAACAAAAATTTAGGATCGTTTTTATTACGGTGGATGAGATTTGAGTAATATTTAGCTTTAGCTAAGGTAAGCATGCGTTTATAAGTTATGAAACCATCACTTAGATATTGGGTGTCACTATGTAAAAGCGCTTTGAGTCACTTGAGAAAAGCGCTATATAAATATAATTCACTTCACTTCACTTCACTCCATGCTTGATGGTGCACCTCAAGTTTAGTCGTGCGCCATTTGCGTTCCAGCTTTCTACATAATAATTTCTGAGCTCTAGTTTCTTCTGTAAACCACGGGGTGCGCTTTTTTGGAGCCTTTTTTAACTTTAGCGGTGCTATGTTATCAATGGTTTCGCGCAGGGTGTCGTTAAAGTTGTTAGTGAGGTTATCAATAGAGCCTACATACTTTGGGAATGGTGCCATTACCGAGGGCAGTAGGTCAGCAAGAGTTGTCGTTGTGGCCGTATTAATGTTGCGGCTGCTATAGCAGTTATTATTATTATTAGTTTGACGAACATGCGTCTGAACCTCGAATTGTATAAGGTAATGATCGGACAATACTTTAGTATACGGGAGTATCGTAACTTTGGAGACGGTGATACCCCTGACAAGCACTAGGTCTATCGTATTACCGTTGCGATGCGTGGGTTCATTTATTATTTGTGTGAGACCACAGCTATCAATTACAGTCTGGAGCGCAACGCACGGTGGGTCCGATGGGGTATTCATATGGATATTAAAGTCCCCCATTATGATTATATTATCGGCGTGTGTCACTAGATCAGAAACGAACTCTGAGAATTCATTGATAAAGTCCGAATAGGGCCCTGGGGGGCGGTAGATAACAGCCAGGTGTAGAGGCAGCGGTGTGACAGACTTCATAGTAAGCACCTCAAACGATTTATATTTATTATTTATGTTAGGACTAAGGTTAAAGTTTTCGTTGTATATTAGTGCGACCCCCCCCACCCCTTTTAAGCGGACGGGCAATATGCGCATGTGTAAAGTTAGGAGGACATGCCTCATTTAGCGCAAGAAAGTCGTTTGGTTTAAGCCAGGTTTCGCTGAGACCGATGACGTTAAGATTGTTGTCTCTGATAATATCAATAACTAATAACGTTTTGGGAGACAATGATCTTATGTTTAAAAAACCTATATTATAGGTAGTGGGCTGTTTTAGGGAGTTTTTGATCAAATTATCCGTAGTAGCAATATTAATAATGTTGTGTTTATTATGCCCAGTGCATTCAGTATAGTTACGACCATATCTAGGAATTGATACGACAGGAATTTTCCGATTGTTTGATTGTTGCTTTGATAAACTGCACGCATCATGGTTAGCCACCTCAGTAACGGGGATTTTCCGATTGTTTGTTTGTTGCTTTGATAAAATGCACGCATCATGGTTAGCCACCTCAGTAACGGGGATTTTCCGATTGTTTGTTTGTTGCTTTGATAAACTGCACGCATCCTAGTTAGCCACCTCGGTAAAACACATGTCCAACTCTGAAACACTCAAAGCAGAAAAAACGTGTTCTAATTTAACTGACTCCTTACCCAGACCAGTAGTCTCGCATCTACATGCTGCCGCTAGGTGACGTCATACGCAAATACGGTATTAGCTTTCACTGTTATGCTGATGACACCCAACTTTACATGCCCCTAAAGCTGACCAACATGCCGGACTGTAGTCAGTTGGAAGCGTGTCTTAATGAAATTAAACAATGGATGTCCGCTAACTTTTTGCAACTTAATGCCAAAAAAACGGAAATGCTGATTATCGGTCCTGCTAGACACCGACCTCTATTTAATAATACAACTTTAACATTTGACAACCAAATAATAAAACAAGGTGACTCTGTAAAAAATCTGGGTATTATCTTCGACCCAACTCTCTCCTTTGAGTCACACATTAAAAGCGTTACTAGAACGGCCTTCTTTCATCTCCGTAATATCGCTAAAATTCGCTCCATTTTGTCCACTAAAGACGCCGAGATCATTATCCATGCGTTTGTTACGTCTCGTCTCGATTACTGTAACGTATTATTTTCGGGTCTCCCCATGTCTAGCATTAAAAGATTACAGTTGTTACAAAATGCGGCTGCTAGACTTTTGACAAGAACAAGAAAGTTTGATCATATTACGCCTGTACTGGCTCACCTGCACTGGCTTCCTGTGCACTTAAGATGTGACTTTAAGGTTTTATTACTTACGTATAAAATACTACACGGTCTAGCTCCAGCCTATCTTGCCGATTGTATTGTACCGTATGTCCCGGCAAGAAATCTGCGTTCAAAAGACTCCGGCTTATTAGTGATTCCTAGAGCTCAAAAAAAGTCTGCGGGCTATAGAGCGTTTTCCGTTCGGGCTCCAGTACTCTGGAATGCCCTCCCGGTAACAGTTCGAGATGCTACCTCAGTAGAAGCATTTAAGTCTCATCTTAAAACTCATTTGTATACTCTAGCCTTTAAATAGACCTCCTTTTTAGACCAGTTGATCTGCCGCTTCTTTTCTTTCTCCTATGTCCCCCCCTCCCTTGTGGAGGGGGTCCGGTCCGATGACCATGGATGAAGTACTGACTGTCCAGAGTCGAGACCCAGGATGGACCGCTCGTCGGGACCCAGGATGGACCGCTCGCCTGTATCGGTTGGGGACATCTCTACGCTGCTGATCCGCTTCAGATGGTTTCCTGTGGACGGGACTCTCGCTGCTGTCTTGGAGCCACTATGGATTGAACTTTCACAGTATCATGTTGGACCCGCTCGACATCCATTGCTTTCGGTCCCCTAGAGGGGGGGGGTTGCCCACATCTGAGGTCCTCTCCAAGGTTTCTCATAGTCAGCATTGTCGCTGGCGTCCCACTGAATGTGAATTCTCCCTGCCCACTGGGTGTGAGTTTTCCTTGCCCTTTTGTGGGTTCTTCCGAGGATGTTGTAGTCGTAATGATTTGTGCAGTCCTTTGAGACATTTGTGATTTGGGGCTATATAAATAAACATTGATTGATTGATTGATTGATTTTCCATTTAAATCCGGCTGCAGGATGGAGGGAAGTGGTGTTCTGTGGGGATTAGCCTTCTGCTTTGTTTTTAGCCGCGCTCGACATCCGCGTTTCCGATCACACCGCTGGCGTCTGCTCCGTAGACGGACCCCGCTGCTACTATACTCCCCTGCTTCACAGGCCGCTGGATGTAGCCGCCGACGTATTCCCATGCTAGTTAGCATGTTTAGCACGCACGCGTCTATCTGTCCAAAACGGCCCGATATGTCCACATCCAGAAGTGTCTGGCGGTCGTACATGATCACGGAGTGACCACGATGTGAGCCAGCCATAAAGTCTGTGGAATTGTCCGGTATTTCTGCCAAATGTTCCATCTTTAGCAAGACCCCCTCGAGGACGCAGCCCGTCCGGGCGCCGCCATCTTGGAGTTTTTTGTCACCCCCTGTTGAATATACTTCAGTTGATATTTGACCTATCGGTTCTTTTGACATTTTTGCTTCAGAATTTGTAAGTTAAGAGTTGTTTCCTTGTTACTGTTACGGTTCAGACCCCTGCCAGCGCCGCTCGTCCATCTGTGCGCCACTCGGGACACGCCCACGGACGCACACATCCAGGAATGAGCTGCGCGCGTCTCCGCCCTGCAGCAGCCGCCAGCTGCAATCAGTCACCTGCAAACTTCACACCTGATGGTAATGACGGAGCTGCCTTTATAGACCTGGACAACCTGCCATCACTCGCCGGATTATAGCCATCTGTACCTGACTCTCCCCGTCTTTCTCCTGGATCCCCTGTTGTTCCCCTTGCCTCCCGGACTGCCTTTTGGATTCTCGACCTCCCGCTTGGACACGTTTTCCCACGGACTTCCGCGCTACGTCGCTCTCGTCAACATTTTGGTAAGACATCCTTCAGCTAATCTACACACATAGCCTTACACCATACACACTTGAGTTTTGGTCACACTTAATTTCCTTGGTTTATTCATTAGCAGTATTAGTATTATTATTAGTAGTAGTAGTATTACAGATGTATGTATATATTTATTATATATAATAAATCTTTGGACATACTGCCACCTGGTGTTCGTTTGCCGTCACCTCCCCTTTAGTTAAACATAACAGTATAATCCGGCCAATTGATTAGGGACCTGACGGCCGAGTACCTTAGCCCAGCCCCAGTGACTTTCGTTCAGCCCCCTGTGAATTTTTTTCTTTCTCCTCCTCTTCTCCCATTCACTGTCTTTCTCTTTTTTTTGCTCCACACGGGAGGATTTGTCTTGTCCCGTCAACATGTCTTGGAAGGGGATGTTCAGGAGCAATATTAGCAAAGAAAAATTTTCTCGTCGCCTGGACACCCTCTTCCCACCCTTAGAGACTGTTCCTCAGTCTGCAGGAAGCGTCTGGCATCCGATTTTGGAGGGGGGGGATAGTACTGGTGGCTGTGCTGGTGTGGCGGCGCAGCGGCACCCAGAGAGGCTACCCCCTGCCAAACTAATTCCACCTGTCTTCCGCTTTTCTCAGCCACAGCCACCAGTTCCCTGGCTAGCCTCCGACCTAGCACCTGTTCCCTGGCTAGCCTCCGACCTAGCACCAGTTCCCTGGCTAGCGACCGAGCTAACACCAGCTTCCAGGCTGACCCCTGTATTTACACATGTATTTAATATTTATACACTAAACATGTATTTAATATTAATACAAAAACATGTATTTAATTTTAATAAACTAAACATGTATTTAATATTCATACACTAAACATATATTTAACATTCATACACTAAACATGAATCTAATATTAATACACTAAACATGTATTTAATATTTATACACTTAACATGTATTTAATATTAATACAAAAACATGTATTTAATTTTAATAAACTAAACATATATTTAATATTATTACACTAAACATGTATTTAATATTTATACACTAAACATGTATTTAATATTCATACACTAAACATTTATTTATTATTTATACACTAAACATGTATTTAATATTAATACACTAAACATGTATTTAATATTAATACACCAAACATGTATTTAATATTTATACACTAATCATGTATTTAATATTAATACTCTAATCATGTATTTAATATTTATACACCAAATATGTATTTAATATTTATACACTTAACATGTATTTAATATTAATACTCTAATCATGTATTTAATATTTATACACTAAATATGTATTTGATATTTATACACTTAACATGTATTTAATATTTATACACGAAACATGTATTTAACATTTATACACTAAACATGTATTTAATATTCATACATTAAACATGTATTTAATATTCATACACTAAACATGTATTTAATATTCATACATTAAACATGTATTTAATATTTATACACTAAACATGTATTTAATATTCATACACTAAACATGTATTTAATATTAATACACTGATTATGTATTTAATATTAATACACTGATTATGTATTTAATAATCATATACTAAACGTATATGTAATTACACACTAATCATATATTTAATTTTCATACAGTAAACATGTATTTAATATTTATACACTAAACATGTATTTAATATTCATACACTAAACATGTATTTAATATTAATACACTGAACATGTATTTAATAATCATATACTAAACGTATATGTAATCATATACTAATCATATATTTAATATTCATACTGTAAACATGTATTTATTATCCTCTAAATAAGGCACACTTGGAAATAATGAATTTCTTTATGCGTGCAGTTGCGGCAGAAGTCCACAGGAGGGCTCACGTTCCCTCTCAATAAGTCCGGTCCTCTCCGTCTCTCTATCTCTCTTTTTCCTTTTTTTTTTGTTTCTTTTATTTTTTTTTTTACATAAGTTTGGTTTCTCATACACTTATATTTATACACTAAACATGTATTTAATATTAATACACTAAACATGTATTTAATATTAGTACAAAAACATGTATTTAATTTTAATAAACTAAACATATATTTAATATTAATGCACTAAACATGTATTTAATATTAATACGAAAGCATGTATTTAATTTTAATAAACTAAACATATATTTAATATTAATACACTAAACATGTATCACATATTCATACACTAAACATGTATTTAATATTCATTCAATAAACATGTAGTTATTATTCTTACACTTAATATGTATTTAATATTAATACAAAAACATGTATTTAATTTTAATAAACTAATCATATATTTAATATTAATACACTAAACATGTATTTAATATTTTTACACTAAACGTGTATTTAATATTTATACACTAAAAGTGTATATAATATTAATACACTAAACATGTATTTAATATTAATACACTAAACATGTATTTAATATTTATACACTAAACATGTATTTAATATTCATACACTAAACATGTATTTAATATTAATACACTAAACATGTTTTTAATATTTACACTAAACATGTATTTAATATTCATAAACTAAACATGTATTTAACATTTATACACTAAACATGTATTTAATATTCATACACTAAACATGTAGTTATTATTTATACACTAAACATGTATTTAATATTAATACACTAAACATGTATTTAATATTTATACACTAAACATGTATTTAATATTAATACACTAAATATGTATTTATTATACATCCACTAAACATGTATTTAATATTCATAAACTAAACATGTATTCGATATTCATACACTAAACGTGTATTTAATATTCATACACTAAACATGTATTTAATATTAATACAAAACATGTATTTACGTTTAATAAACTAAACATATATTTAATATTAATACACTAAACATCTATTTAATATTTATAGATTAAACATGTATTGAATATTCATACACTAAACATGTATTTAATATTTATAGATTAAACATGTATTGAATATTTATACACTAAACATGCATTTAATATTCATACACTAAACATGTATTTAATATTTATACACTAAACATGTATTTAATATTAATACAAAAACATGTATTTAATTTTAATAAACTAAACATATATTTAATATTATTACACTAAACATGTATTTAATATTTATACACTGAACATGTATTTAATAGTTATACACTAATCATGTATTTAATATTAATACACTAATCATGTATTTAATATTCATACACTAAATATGTATTTAATATTCATACACTTAACATGTATTTAATATTTATACACGAAACATGTATTTAACATTTATACACTAAACATGTATTTAATATTCATACATTAAAAATGTATTTAATATTTATACACTAAACATGTATTTAATATTCATACATTAAACATGTATTTAATAATCATACACTAAACATGTATTTAATATTTATACACTAAACATGTATTTAATATACATACACTAAACATGTATTTAATATTTATACAAAAACATGTATTTAATTTTAATAAACTAAACATATATTTAATATTAATACTTTAAACATGTATTTAATATTTATACACTAAACATGTATTTAATATTCATACACTAAATATGTAGTTATTATTCATACACTAAACATGTATTTAATATTCATACACTAAACATGTAGTTATTATTTATACACTAAACATGTATTTAATATTAATACAGTAAACATGTATTTAATATTAATACACTAAACATGTATTTAATTTTAATGAACTAAATATATATTTAATATTAATACACTGAACATGTATTTAATATTCATAAACTAAACATGTATTTAACATTTATACACTAAACATGTATTTAATTTTTAATAAACTAAACATATATTTAATATTAATACACTAAACATGTATTTAATATTTATACACTAAACATGTATTTAATATTCATACACTAAACATGTAGTTATTATTCATACACTTAACATGTATTTAATATTAATACAGTAAACATGTATTAAATGTTTATACACTAAACATGTATTTAATATTCATTCAATAAACATGTAGTTATTATTCTTACACTTAATATGTATTTAATATTAATACAAAAACATGTATTTAATTTTAATAAACTAAACATATATTTAATATTAATGCAATAAAAATGTATTTAATATTTATACACTAAACATGTATTTAATATTCATACACTAAACATGTAGTTATTATTTATACACTAAACATGTATTTAATATTAATACAGTAAACATGTATTAAATATTTATACACTAAACATGTATTTAATATTAATACAAAAACATGTATTTATTTTTAATAAACTAAATATATATTTAATATTAATACACTAAACATGTGTTTAATATTAATACACTAAATATGTAGTTATTATTCATACACTAAACATGTATTTAATATTTATACACCAAACATGTATTTAATATTAATACACTAAATATATATTTAATATTAATACACTAAACATGTATTTAATATTAATACAAAAATATGTATTTAATTGTAATAAACTAAATATATATTTAATATTAATACACTAAACATGTATTTAATATTCATAAACTAAACATGTACTTAACATTCATACACTAAACATGTATTTAATTTTCATACACTAAACATGTAGTTATTATTTATACACTAAACATGTATTTAATATTAATACACTAAACATGTATTTAATATTTATACAGTAAACACGTATTGAATATTCATACACTAAACATGTATTTAATATGTATACACTAAATATGTATTTAATATTCATACACTAAACATGTATTTAATATTAATACACTGAACATGTATTTAATAATCATATACTAAACGTATATGTAATCATATACTAATCATATATTTAATATTCATACAGTAAACATGTATTTATTATCCTCTAAATAAGGCACACTTGGAAATAATGACTTTCTTTATGCGTGCAGTTGCGGCAGAAGTCCACAGGAGGGCGCACGTTCCCTGTTAATAAGTCCGGTCCTCTCCGTCTCTCTATCTCTCTTTTTCCTTTTTTTTGTTTCTTTTATTTTTTTACATAAGTTTGGTTTCTCATACACTTATATTTATACACTAAACATGTATTTAATATTAATACACTAAACATGTATTTAATATTTATACACTAAACATGTATTTAATATTAATACAAAAACGTGTATTTAATTTTAATAAACTAAACATATATTTAATATTTATACACTAAACATGTATTTGACATTTATACACTAAACATGTATTTAATATTAATACACTAAACATGTATTTAATATTAATACACTAAACATGTATTTAATATTAGTACAAAAACATGTATTTAATTTTGATAAACTAAACATATATTTAATATTAATACACTAAACATGTATTTAATATTAATACAAAAACATGTATTTAATTTTAATAAACTAAACATATATTTAATATTAATACACTAAACATGTATTAAATATTCATACACTAAACATTTATTTAATATTCATTCAATAAACATGTATTAAATATTCATACACTAAACATTTATTTAATATTCATTCAATAAACATGTAGTTATTATTTATACACTAAACATGTATTTAATATTCATAAACTAAACATGTATTTAACATTTATACACTAAACATGTATTTAATATTCATACACTAAACATGTAGTTATTATTTATACACTAAACATGTATTTAATATTATTACACTAAACATAAATTTAATATTTATACACTAAACATGTATTCAATATTAATAAAAAAACATGTATTTAATTTTAATAAACTAATCATATATTTAATATTAATACACTAAACATGTATTTAACATTTTTACACTAAACGTGTATTTAATATTTATACACTAAAAGTGTATTTAATATTAATACACTAAACATGTATTTAATATTAATACACTAAACATGTATTTAATATTTATACACTAAACATGTATTTAATATTCATACACTAAACATGTATTTAATATTCATACACTAAACATGTATTTAATATTAATACACTAAACATGTACTTAATATTTATACACTAAACATGTATTTAATATTCATAAACTAAACATGTATTTAACATTTATACACTAAACATGTATTTAATATTCATACACTAAACATGTAGTTATTATTTATACACCAAACATGTATTTAATATTCATAAACTAAACATGTATTTAACATTTATACACTAAACATGTATTTAATATTCATACACTAAACATGTAGTTATTATTTATACACTAAACATGTATTTAATATTATTACAATAAACATGTATTTAATATTTATACACTAAACATGTATTTAATATTAATACACTAAATATGTATTTATTATATATCCACTAAACATGTATTTAATATTCATAAACTAAACATGTATTTAATATTCATACACTAAATATGTATTTACTATTCATACACTAAACATGTATTTAATATTAATACAAAACATGTATTTAAGTTTAATAAACTAAACATATATTTAATATTAATACACTAAACATATATTTAATATTCATACACTAAACCTGCATTTAATATTCATACACTAAACATGTATTTAATATTATACACTAAACATGCATTTAATATTCATACACTAAACCTGTATTTAATATTTATACACTAAACATGTATTTAATATTAATACAAAAACCTGTATTTAATTTTAATAAACTAAACATATATTTAATAGTATTACACTAAACATGTATTTAATATTTATACACTGAACATGTATTTAATAGTTATACACTAATCATGTATTTAATATTAATACACTAATCATGTATTTAATATTCATACACTAAATATGTATTTAATATTCATACACTTAACATGTATTTAATATTTATTCACGAAACATGTATTTAATATTCATACACTAAACATGTATTTAAAAATCATACATTAAAAATGTATTTAATATTCATACACTAAACATGTATTTAATATTTATAAACTAAACATGTATTTAATATTCATACATTAAACATGTATTTAATATTCATACACTAAACATGTATTTAATATTCATACACTAAACATGTATTTAATATTCATACACTAAACATGTATTTAATATTTATACAAAAAACATGTATTTAATTTTAATAAACTAAACATATATTTAATATTAATACACTAAACATGTATTTAATATTTATACACTAAACATGTAGTTATTATTAATACACTAAACATGTATTTATTATTAATACAGTAAACATGTATTTAATATTAATACAAAAACATGTATTTAATTTTAATAAACTAAATATATATTTAATATTAATACACTAAACATGTATTTAATATTCATGAACTAAACATGTATTTAACATTTATACACTAAACATGTATTTAATATTCATACACTAAACATGTATTTAATTTTTAATAAACTAAACATATATTTAATATTAATACACTAAACATGTATTTAATATTTACACACTAAACATGTATTTACTATTCATACACTAAACATGTAGTTATTATTCATACACTAAACATGTATTTAATATTAATACAGTAAACATGTATTAAATATTTATACACTAAACATGTATTTAATATTCATTCAATAAACATGTAGTTATTATTCTTACACTTAATATGTATTTAATATTAATACAAAAACATGTATTTAATTTTAATAAACTAAATATATATTTAATAATAATACACTAAACATGTATTTAATATTTTTACACTTAATGTGTATTTAATATTCATACACTAAAAGTGTATTTAATATTCATACACTAAACATGTGTTTAATATTAATACACTAAACATGTAGTTATTATTCATACACTAAACATGTATTTAATATTTATACACTAAACATGTATTTAATATTAATACACTAAATATGTATTTATTATACATCCACTAAACATGTATTTAATATTCATAAACTAAATATATATTTAATATTAATACACTGAACATGTATCTAATATTAATACACTAAACATGTATTTAATATTTTTACACTAAACATGTATTTAATATTCTTACACTAAACATGTATTTAATATTCATACACTAAACATGTATTTAATATTAATTCAAAAACATGTATTTAATTGTAATAAACTAAATATATATTTAATATTAATACACTAAACATGTATTTAATATTCATAAACTAAACATGTATTTAACATTAATACACTAAACATGTATTTAATATTCATACAAAAACATGTATTTAATTTTAATAAACTAAACATATATTTAATATTATTACACTGAACATGTATTTAATATTCATACACTAAACATTTAGTTATTATTTATACACTAAACATGTATTTAATATTAATACACTAAACATGTATTTAATATTAATACACTAAACATGTATTTAATATTCATACACTAATCATGTATTTAATATTAATACACTAATCATGTATTTAATATTTATACACTAAATATGTATTTAATATTTATACACTTAACATGTATTTAATATTTATACATTAAAAATGTATTTAATATTCATACACTAAACATGTATTTAATATTCATACATTAAACATGTATTCAATATTTATACACTAAACATGTATTTAATATTCGTACACGAAACATGTATTTAATATTTATACACTAAACATGTATTTAATATTCATACACTAAACATGTATTTAATATTCATACACTAAACATGTATTTAATATTCATACACTAAACATGTATTTAATATTCATACACTAAACATGTATTTATTATTTATACACTAAACATGTATTTAATATTTATACACTAAATATGTATTTAATATTCATACACTAAACATGTATTTAATATTAATACACTGAACATGTATTTAATAATCATATACTAAACGTATATGTAATCATATACTAATCATATATTTAATATTCATTTAGTAAACATGTATTTATTATCCTCTAAATAAGGCACACTTGGAAATAATGAATTTCTTTATGAGTGCAGTTGCGGCAGAAGTCCACAGGAGGGCGCACGTTCCCTCTTAATAAGTCCGGTCCTCTCCGTCTCTCTCTCTCTCTTTTTCCTTTTTTTTTTTGTTTCTTTCATTTTTTTTACATAAGTTTGGTTTCTCATACACTTATATTTATACACTAAACATGTATTTAATATTCATACACTAAATGTGTATTTAATATTCATACACTAAACATGTATTTAATATTAATACAAAAACATGTATTTAATTTTAATAAACTAAACATATGTTTAATATTTATACACTAAACATGTATTTAACATTTATACACTAAATTTGTATTTAATATTAATACACTAAACATGTATTTAATATTAATACACTAAACATGTATTTAATATTAATACAAAAACATGTATTTAATTTTAATAAACTAAACACATATTTAATATTAATACACTAAACATGTATTAAATATTCATACACTAAACATGTATTTAATATTCATTCAATAAACATGTAGTTATTATTCTTACACTTAATATGTATTTAATATTAATACAAAAACATGTATTTAATATTGTTACACTAAACGTGTATTTACTATTTATACACTAAAAGTGTATTTAATATTAATACACTAAACATGTATTTAATATTCATACACTAAACATGTATTTAATATTAATACACTAAACATGTATTTAATATTTATACACTAAACATGTATTTAATATTAATACAAAACATGTATTTAATTTTAATAAACTAAATATATATTTAATATTAATACTCTAAACATGTATTTAATATTCATAAACTAAACATGTATTTAACATTCATACACTAAACATTTATTTAATATTAATACACTAAACATGTATTTAATATTAATACAAAAACATTTATTTAATTTTAATAAAGTAAACACATATTTAATATTAATACACTAAACATGTATTTAATATTTATACACTAAACATGTATTTAATATGTATACACTAAACATGTATTTAATATTAATACACTAAATATTTATTTATTATTCATCCACTAAACCTGTATTTAATATTTATACACTAAACATGTATCTAATATTAATACAAAAACATGTATTTAAGTTTAATAAACTAAACATGTATTTAATATTAATATACTAAACATGTAGTTAATATTTATACACAAACACGTATTTAATATTCATACGCTAAACATGTATTTAATATTCATACACTAAACATGTATTTAATATTCATACACTAAACATGGATTTAATATTAATACACTGAACATGTATTTCATAATCATATACCAAACATATATGTAATTATATACTAATCATATATTTAATATTCATACAGTAAACATGTATTTATTATCCTCTAAATAAGGCACACTTGGAAATAATGAATTTCTTTATGTGTGCAGGTGCGGCAGAAGTCCACAGGAGGGCGCACGTTCCCTCTTAATAAGTCCGGTCCTCTCCGTCTCTCTCTCTCTCTTTTTCCTTTTTTTTGTTTCTTTTATTTTTTTTTAAATAAGTTTGGTTTCTCATACACTTATATTTATACACTAAACATGTATTTAATATTAGTACAAAAACATGTATTTAATTTTAATAAACTAAACATATATTTAATATTAATACACTAAACATGTATTTAATATTAATACAAAAACATGTATTTAATTTTAATAAACTAAACATATATTTAAAATTAATACACTAAACATGTATTAAATATTCATACACTAAACATTTATTTAATATTCATTCAATAAACATGTAGTTATTATTCTTACACTTAATATGTATTTAATATTAATACAAAAACATGTATTTAATTTTAGTAAACTAAACATATATTTAAAACTCATACACTAAACATGTATTTAATATTAATACAAAAACATGTATTTAATTTTAATACACTAAACATATATTTAATATTAATACACTAAACATGTATTTAACATTCATACACTAAACATGTATTTAACATTCATACACTAAACATGTTTTTAATATTAATACACTAAACATGTATTTAATATTAATACAAAAACATGTATTTAATTTTAATAAACTAAACATTTAATATTAATACACTAAACATGTATTTAATATTCATACACTAAACATGTAGTTATTATTCATACACTAAACATGTATTTAATATTAATACACTAAACCTGTATTTAATATTTATACACTAAACATGTATTTAATATTAATACACTAAACATGTATTTAATATTAATACACTAAATATGTATTTATTACATATCAACTAAACATGTATTTAATATTCATAAACTAAACATGTATTTAATATTCATACACTAAACGTGTATTTAATATTCATACACTAAACATGTATTTAATATTAATACAAAAACATGTATTTAAGTTTAATAAACTAAACATATATTTAAAATTTATACACTAAACATGTATTTAATATTAATACAAAAATATGTATTTAATTTTAATACACTAAACATATATTTAATATTAATACACAAATCATGTATTCAACATTCATACACTAAACATGTATTTAACATTCATAGACTAAACATGTTTTTAATATTAATACACTAAACATGTATTTAATATTAATACAAAAACATGTATTTAATTTTAATAAACTAAACATTTAATATTAATACACTAAACATGTATTTAATATTCATACACTAAACATGTAGTTATTATTCATACACTAAACATGTATTTAATATTAATACACTAAACCTGTATTTAATATTTATACACTAAACTTGTATTTAATATTAATACACTAAACATGTATTTAATATTTATACACTATACATGTATTTAATATTAATACACTAAATATGTATTTATTATATATCAACTAAACATGTATTTAATATACATGAACTAAACATGTATTTAATATTCATACACTAAACGTGTATTTAATATTCATACACTAAACATGTATTTAATATTAATACAAAAACATGTATTTAAGTTTAATAAACTAAACATATATTTAATATTAATACACTAAACATGTTTTTAATATTTATACACTAAACATGTATTTAATATTAACACACTAAATATGTATTTATTATATATCAACTAAACATGTATTTAATATTCATAAACTAAACATGTATTTAATATTCATACACTAAACGTTTATTTAATATTCTTACACTAAACATGTATTTAATATTAATACAAAAACATGTATTTAAGTTTAATAAACTAAACATGTATTTAATATTAATACACTAAACATGTATTTAATATTCATACACTAAACATGTATTTAATATTCATACACTAAACATGTATTTAATATTCATACACTAAACATGTATTTAATATTAATACACTAAACATGTATTTAATATTTATACACTAAACATGTATTTAATATTAATACAAAAACATGTATTTAATTTTAATAAACTAAACATGTATTTAACATTCATACACTAAACATGAATCTAATATTAATACACTAAACATGTATTTAATATTTATACACTTAACATGTATTTAATATTAATACAAAAACATGTATTTAATTTTAATAAACCAACCATATATTTAATATTATTACACTAAACATGTATTTAATATTTATACACTAAACATGTATTTAATATTCATACACTAAACATAGTGTTATTATTTATACACTAAACATGTATTTAATATTAATACATTAAACATTTATTTAATATTAATACACCAGACATGTATTTAATATTTATACACTAATCATGTATTTAATATTAATACTCTAATCATGTATTTAATATTCATACACTAAACATGTAGTTATTATTCATACACTAAACATGTATTTAATATTAATACACTAAACCTGTATTTAATATTTATACACTAAACATGTATTTAATATTAATACACTAAACATGTATTTAATATTTATACACTAAACATGTATTTAATATTAATACACTAAATATGTATTTATTATATATCAACTAAACATGTATTTAATATTCATACACTAAACGTGTATTTAATATTCATACACTAAACATGTATTTAATATTAATACAAAAACATGTATTTAAGTTTAATAAACTAAACATATATTTAAAATTTATACACTAAACATGTATTTAATATTAATACAAAAACATGTATTTAATTTTAATACACTAAACATATATTTAATATTAATACACTAAACATGTATTTAACATTCATACACTAAACATGTATTTAACATTCATACACTAAACATGTTTTTAATATAAATACACTAAACATGTATTTAATATTAATACAAAAACATGTATTTAATTTTAATAAACTAAACATTTAATATTAATACACTAAACATGTATTTAATATTTATACACTAAACATGTAGTTATTATTCATACACTAAACATGTATTTAATATTAATACACTAAACCTGTATTTAATATTTATACACTAAACATGTATTTAATATTAATACACTAAACATGTATTTAATATTTATACACTAAACATGTGTTTAATATTAATACACTAAATATGTATTTATTATATATCAACTAAACATGTATTTAATATTCATAAACTAAACATGTATTTAATATTCATACACTAAACGTGTATTTAATATTCATACACTAAACATGTATTTAATATTAATACAAAAACATGTATTTAAGTTTAATAAACTAAACATATATTTAATATTAATACACTAAACATGTTTTTAATATTTATACACTAAACATGTATTTAATATTAACACACTAAATATGTATTTATTTTATATCAACTAAACATGTATTTAATATTCATAAACTAAACATATATTTAATATTTATACACTAAACATGTATTTAATATGTATACACTAAACATGTATTTAATATTAATACACTAAACATGTATTTAATATTTATACACTTAACATGTATTTAATAGTGATACAAAAACATGTATTTAATTTTAATAAACTAAACATATATTTAATATTATTACACTAAACATGTATTTAATATTTATACACTAAACATGTATTTAATATTCATACACTAAACATTTAGGTATTATTTATACACTAAACATGTATTTAATATTAATACACTAAACATTTATTTAATATTAATACACCAAACATGTATTTAATATTTATACACTAATCATGTATTTAATATTAATACTCTAATCATGTATTTAATATTTATACACTAAATATGTATTTAATATTTATACACTTAACATGTATTTAATATTTATACACGAAACATGTATTTAATATTTATACACTAAACATGTATTTAATATTCATACATTAAACATGTATTTAATATTCATACACTAAACATGTATTTAATATTCATACATTAAACATGTATTTAATATTTATACACTAATCATTTATTTAATTTTCATACAGTAAACATGTATTTAATATTTATACACTAAACATGTATTTAATATTCATACACTAAACATGTATTTAATATTAATACACTGAACATGTATTTAATAATCATATACTAAACGTATATGTAATCATATACTAATCATATATTTAATATTCATTTAGCAAACATGTATTTATTATCCTCTAAATAAGGCACACTTGGAAATAATGAATTTCTTTATGTGTGCAGTTGCGGCAAAACTCCACAGGAGGGCGCAGGTTCCCTCGAAATAAGTCCGGTCCTCTCCGTCTCTCTATCTCTCTTTTTCCTTTTTTTTTGTTTCTTTTATTTTTTTTACATAAGTTTGGTTTCTCATACACTTATATTTATACACTAAACATGTATTTGATATTAATACACTAAACATGTATTTAATATTTATACACTAAACATGTATTTAATATTAGTACAAAAACATGTATTTAATTTTGATAAACCAAACATATATTTAATATTAATACACTAAACATGTATTTAATATTAATACAAAAACATGTATTTAATTTTAATAAACTAAACATATATTTAATATTAATACACTAAACATGTATTAAATATTCATACACTAAACATTTAATTAATATTCATTCAATAAACATGTGGTTATTATTCTTACACTTAATATGTATTTGATATTAATACAAAAACATGTATTTAATTTTAATAAACTAATCATATATTTAATATTAATACACTAAACATGTATTTAATATTCATACACTAAACATGTATTTAATATTAATACACTAAACATGTATTTAATATTGATACACTAAACATGTATTTAATATTTATACACTAAAGATGTATTTAATATTCATACACTAAACATGTATTTAAAATTAATACACTAAACATGTATTTAACATTCATACACTAAACATGTATTTAACATTCATAAACTAAACATGTATTTAACATTTATACACTAAACATGTATTTAATATTAATACAAAAACATGTATTTAATTTTAATAAACTAAACATTTAATATTAATACACTAAACATGTATTTAATATTCATAGACTAAACATGTAGTTATTATTCATACACTAAACATGTATTTAATATTAATACACTAAACCTGTATTTAATATTTATACACTAAACTTGTATTTAATATTAATACACTAAACATGTATTTAATATTTATACACTAAACATGTATTTAATATTAATACACTAAATATGTATTTATTATATATCAACTAAACATGTATTTAATATACATGAACTAAACATGTATTTAATATTCATACACTAAACGTGTATTTAATATTCATACACTAAACATGTATTTAATATTAATACAAAAACATGTATTTAAGTTTAATAAACTAAACATATATTTAATATTAATACACTAAACATGTTTTTAATATTTATACACTAAACATGTATTTAATATTAACACACTAAATATGTATTTATTATATATCAACTAAACATGTATTTAATATTCATAAACTAAACATGTATTTAATATTCATACACTAAACGTTTATTTAATATTCTTACACTAAACATGTATTTAATATTAATACAAAAACATGTATTTAAGTTTAATAAACTAAACATGTATTTAATATTAATACACTAAACATGTATTTAATATGTATACAGTAAACATGTATTGAATATTCATACACTAAACATGTATTTAATATTCATACACTAAACATGTATTTAATATTCATACACTAAACATGTATTTAATATTAATACACTAAACATGTATTTAATATTTATACACTAAACATGTATTTAATATTAATACAAAAACATGTATTTAATTTTAATAAACTAAACATGTATTCAACATTCATACACTAAACATGAATCTAATATTAATACACTAAACATGTATTTAATATTTATACACTTAACATGTATTTAATATTAATACAAAAACATGTATTTAATTTTAATAAACTAAACATATATTTAATATTATTACACTAAACATGTATTTAATATTTATACACTAAACATGTATTTAAT
Organism: Nerophis ophidion; assembly: GCF_033978795.1. NCBI lineage: Eukaryota > Metazoa > Chordata > Actinopteri > Syngnathiformes > Syngnathidae > Nerophis > Nerophis ophidion. The sequence goes on along the minus strand of NW_026906959.1, from coordinate 464,833 downwards.
ATTCATACACTAAACATAGTGTTATTATTTATACACTAAACATGTATTTAATATTAATACATTAAACATTTATTTAATATTAATACACCAGACATGTATTTAATATTTATACACTAATCATGTATTTAATATTAATACTCTAATCATGTATTTAATATTCATACACTAAACATGTAGTTATTATTCATACACTAAACATGTATTTAATATTAATACACTAAACCTGTATTTAATATTTATACACTAAACATGTATTTAATATTAATACACTAAACATGTATTTAATATTTATACACTAAACATGTATTTAATATTAATACACTAAATATGTATTTATTATATATCAACTAAACATGTATTTAATATTCATACACTAAACGTGTATTTAATATTCATACACTAAACATGTATTTAATATTAATACAAAAACATGTATTTAAGTTTAATAAACTAAACATATATTTAAAATTTATACACTAAACATGTATTTAATATTAATACAAAAACATGTATTTAATTTTAATACACTAAACATATATTTAATATTAATACACTAAACATGTATTTAACATTCATACACTAAACATGTATTTAACATTCATACACTAAACATGTTTTTAATATAAATACACTAAACATGTATTTAATATTAATACAAAAACATGTATTTAATTTTAATAAACTAAACATTTAATATTAATACACTAAACATGTATTTAATATTCATAGACTAAACATGTAGTTATTATTCATACACTAAACATGTATTTAATATTAATACACTAAACCTGTATTTAATATTTATACACTAAACATGTATTTAATATTAATACACTAAACATGTATTTAATATTAATACACTAAATATGTATTTATTATATATCAACTAATCATGTATTTAATATTCATAAACTAAACATGTATTTAATATTCATACACTAAACGTGTATTTAATATTCATACACTAAACATGTATTTAATATTAATACAAAAACATGTATTTAAGTTTAATAAACTAAACATATATTTAATATTAATACACTAAACATGTTTTTAATATTTATACACTAAACATGTATTTAATATTAACACACTAAATATGTATTTATTTTATATCAACTAAACATGTATTTAATATTCATAAACTAAACATATATTTAATATTTATACACTAAACATGTATTTAATATGTATACACTAAACATGTATTTAATATTAATACACTAAACATGTATTTAATATTTATACACTTAACATGTATTTAATAGTAATACAAAAACATGTATTTTATTTTAATAAACTAAACATATATTTAATATTATTACACTAAACATGTATTTAATATTTATACACTAAACATGTATTTAATATTCATACACTAAACATTTAGTCATTATTTATACACTAAACATGTATTTAATATTAATACACTAAACATTTATTTAATATTAATACACCAAACATGTATTTAATATTTATACACTAATCATGTATTTAATATTAATACTCTAATCATGTATTTAATATTTATACACTAAATATGTATTTAATATTTATACACTTAACATGTATTTAATATTTATACACGAAACATGTATTTAATATTTATACACTAAACATGTATTTAATATTCATACATTAAACATGTATTTAATATTCATACACTAAACATGTATTTAATATTCATACATTAAACATGTATTTAATATTTATACACTAATCATTTATTTAATTTTCATACAGTAAACATGTATTTAATATTTATACACTAAACATGTATTTAATATTCATACACTAAACATGTATTTAATATTAATACACTGAACATGTATTTAATAATCATATATTAAACGTATATGTAATCATATACTAATCATATATTTAATATTCATTTAGTAAACATGTATTTATTATCCTCTAAATAAGGCACACTTGGAAATAATGAATTTCTTTATGTGTGCAGTTGCGGCAAAACTCCACAGGAGGGCGCAGGTTCCCTCGAAATAAGTCCGGTCCTCTCCGTCTCTCTATCTCTCTTTTTCCTTTTTTTTTGTTTCTTTTATTTTTTTTACATAAGTTTGGTTTCTCATACACTTATATTTATACACTAAACATGTATTTGATATTAATACACTAAACATGTATTTAATATTTATACACTAAACATGTATTTAATATTAGTACAAAAACATGTATTTAATTTTGATAAACCAAACATATATTTAATATTAATACACTAAACATTTAATTAATATTCATTCAATAAACATGTGGTTATTATTCTTACACTTAATATGTATTTAATATTAATACAAAAACATGTATTTAATTTTAATAAACTAATCATATATTTAATATTAATACACTAAACATGTATTTAATATTCATACACTAAACATGTATTTAATATTAATACACTAAACATGTATTTAATATTGATACACTAAACATGTATTTAATATTCATACACTAAACATGTATTTAATATTCATACACTAAACATGTATTTAAAATTAATACACTAAACATGTATTTAATATTTATACACTAAACATGTATTTAATATTCATAAACTAAACATGTATTTAACATTTATACACTAAACATGTATTTAATATTCATACACTAAACATGTAGTTATTATTTATACACTAAAGATGTATTTAATATTCATAAACAAAACATGTATTTAACATTTATACACTAAACATGTATTTAATATTCATACACTAAACATGTATTTAATATTAATACACTGAACATGTATTTAATAATCATATACTAAACGTATATGTAATTATATACTAATCATATATTTAATATTCATACTGTAAACATGTATTTATTATCCTCTAAATAAGGCACACTTGGAAATAATGAATTTCTTTATGCGTGCAGTTGCGGCAGAAGTCCACAGGAGGGCTCACGTTCCCTCTCAATAAGTCCGGTCCTCTCCGTCTCTCTATCTCTCTTTTTCCTTTTTTTTTTGTTTCTTTTATTTTTTTTTTTACATAAGTTTGGTTTCTCATACACTTATATTTATACACTAAACATGTATTTAATATTAATACACTAAACATGTATTTAATATTAGTACAAAAACATGTATTTAATTTTAATAAACTAAACATATATTTAATATTAATGCACTAAACATGTATTTAATATTAATACGAAAGCATGTATTTAATTTTAATAAACTAAACATATATTTAATATTAATACACTAAACATGTATCACATATTCATACACTAAACATTTATTTAATATTCATTCAATAAACATGTAGTTATTATTCTTACACTTAATATGTATTTAATATTAATACAAAAACATGTATTTAATTTTAATAAACTAATCATATATTTAATATTAATACACTAAACATGTATTTAATATTTTTACACTAAACGTGTATTTAATATTTATACACTAAAAGTGTATATAATATTAATACACTAAACATGTATTTAATATTAATACACTAAACATGTATTTAATATTTATACACTAAACATGTATTTAATATTCATACACTAAAAATGTATTTAATATTAATTCACTAAACATGTTTTTAATATTTACACTAAACATGTATTTAATATTCATAAACTAAACATGTATTTAACATTTATACACTAAACATGTATTTAATATTCATACACTAAACATGTAGTTATTATTTATACACTAAACATGTATTTAATATTAATACACTAAACATGTATTTAATATGTATACACTAAACATGTATTTAATATTAATACACTAAATATGTATTTATTATACATCCACTAAACATGTATTTAATATTCATAAACTAAACATGTATTCGATATTCATACACTAAACGTGTATTTAATATTCATACACTAAACATGTATTTAATATTAATACAAAACATGTATTTACGTTTAATAAACTAAACATATATTTAATATTAATACACTAAACATCTATTTAATATTTATAGATTAAACATGTATTGAATATTCATACACTAAACATGTATTTAATATTTATAGATTAAACATGTATTGAATATTTATACACTAAACATGCATTTAATATTCATACACTAAACATGTATTTAATATTTATACACTAAACATGTATTTAATATTAATACAAAAACATGTATTTAATTTTAATAAACTAAACATATATTTAATATTATTACACTAAACATGTATTTAATATTTATACACTGAACATGTATTTAATAGTTATACACTAATCATGTATTTAATATTAATACACTAATCATGTATTTAATATTCATACACTAAATATGTATTTAATATTCATACACTTTACATGTATTTAATATTTATACACGAAACATGTATTTAACATTTATACACTAAACATGTATTTAATATTCATACATTAAAAATGTATTTAATATTTATACACTAAACATGTATTTAATATTCATACATTAAACATGTATTTAATAATCATACACTAAACATGTATTTAATATTTATACACTAAACATGTATTTAATATACATACACTAAACATGTATTTAATATTTATACAAAAACATGTATTTAATTTTAATAAACTAAACATATATTTAATATTAATACATTAAACATGTATTTAATATTTATACACTAAACATGTATTTAATATTCATACACTAAATATGTAGTTATTATTCATACACTAAACATGTATTTAATATTCATACACTAAACATGTAGTTATTATTTATACACTAAACATGTATTTAATATTAATACAGTAAACATGTATTTAATATTAATACACTAAACATGTATTTAATTTTAATGAACTAAATATATATTTAATATTAATACACTGAACATGTATTTAATATTCATAAACTAAACATGTATTTAACATTTATACACTAAACATGTATTTAATTTTTAATAAACTAAACATATATTTAATATTAATACACTAAACATGTATTTAATATTTATACACTAAACATGTATTTAATATTCATACACTAAACATGTAGTTATTATTCATACACTTAACATGTATTTAATATTAATACAGTAAACATGTATTAAATGTTTATACACTAAACATGTATTTAATATTCATTCAATAAACATGTAGTTATTATTCTTACACTTAATATGTATTTAATATTAATACAAAAACATGTATTTAATTTTAATAAACTAAACATATATTTAATATTAATACAATAAAAATGTATTTAATATTTATACACTAAACATGTATTTAATATTCATACACTAAACATGTAGTTATTATTTATACACTAAACATGTATTTAATATTAATACAGTAAACATGTATTAAATATTTATACACTAAACATGTATTTAATATTAATACAAAAACATGTATTTATTTTTAATAAACTAAATATATATTTAATATTAATACACTAAACATGTGTTTAATATTAATACACTAAATATGTAGTTATTATTCATACACTAAACATGTATTTAATATTTATACACCAAACATGTATTTAATATTAATACACTAAATATATATTTAATATTAATACACTAAACATGTATTTAATATTAATACAAAAATATGTATTTAATTGTAATAAACTAAATATATATTTAATATTAATACACTAAACATGTATTTAATATTCATAAACTAAACATGTACTTAACATTCATACACTAAACATGTATTTAATTTTCATACACTAAACATGTAGTTATTATTTATACACTAAACATGTATTTAATATTAATACACTAAACATGTATTTAATATTTATACAGTAAACACGTATTGAATATTCATACACTAAACATGTATTTAATATGTATACACTAAATATGTATTTAATATTCATACACTAAACATGTATTTAATATTAATACACTGAACATGTATTTAATAATCATATACTAAACGTATATGTAATCATATACTAATCATATATTTAATATTCATACAGTAAACATGTATTTATTATCCTCTAAATAAGGCACACTTGGAAATAATGAATTTCTTTATGCGTGCAGTTGCGGCAGAAGTCCACAGGAGGGCGCACGTTCCCTGTTAATAAGTCCGGTCCTCTCCGTCTCTCTATCTCTCTTTTTCCTTTTTTTTGTTTCTTTTATTTTTTTACATAAGTTTGGTTTCTCATACACTTATATTTATACACTAAACATGTATTTAATATTAATACACTAAACATGTATTTAATATTTATACACTAAACATGTATTTAATATTAATACAAAAACGTGTATTTAATTTTAATAAACTAAACATATATTTAATATTTATACACTAAACATGTATTTAACATTTATACACTAAACATGTATTTAATATTAATACACTAAACATGTATTTAATATTAATACACTAAACATGTATTTAATATTAGTACAAAAACATGTATTTAATTTTGATAAACTAAACATATATTTAATATTAATACACTAAACATGTATTTAATATTAATACAAAAACATGTATTTAATTTTAATAAACTAAACATATATTTAATATTAATACACTAAACATGTATTAAATATTCATACACTAAACATTTATTTAATATTCATTCAATAAACATGTATTAAATATTCATACACTAAACATTTATTTAATATTCATTCAATAAACATGTAGTTATTATTTATACACTAAACATGTATTTAATATTCATAAACTAAACATGTATTTAACATTTATACACTAAACATGTATTTAATATTCATACACTAAACATGTAGTTATTATTTATACACTAAACATGTATTTAATATTATTACACTAAACATAAATTTAATATTTATACACTAAACATGTATTCAATATTAATAAAAAAACATGTATTTAATTTTAATAAACTAATCATATATTTAATATTAATACACTAAACATGTATTTAACATTTTTACACTAAACGTGTATTTAATATTTATACACTAAAAGTGTATTTAATATTAATACACTAAACATGTATTTAATATTAATACACTAAACATGTATTTAATATTTATACACTAAACATGTATTTAATATTCATACACTAAACATGTATTTAATATTAATACACTAAACATGTACTTAATATTTATACACTAAACATGTATTTAATATTCATAAACTAAACATGTATTTAACATTTATACACTAAACATGTATTTAATATTCATACACTAAACATGTAGTTATTATTTATACACCAAACATGTATTTAATATTCATAAACTAAACATGTATTTAACATTTATACACTAAACATGTATTTAATATTCATACACTAAACATGTAGTTATTATTTATACACTAAACATGTATTTAATATTATTACAATAAACATGTATTTAATATTTATACACTAAACATGTATTTAATATTAATACACTAAATATGTATTTATTATATATCCACTAAACATGTATTTAATATTCATAAACTAAACATGTATTTAATATTCATACACTAAATATGTATTTACTATTCATACACTAAACATGTATTTAATATTAATACAAAACATGTATTTAAGTTTAATAAACTAAACATATATTTAATATTAATACACTAAACATATATTTAATATTCATACACTAAACCTGCATTTAATATTCATACACTAAACATGTATTTAATATTTATACACTAAACATGTATTTAATATTCATACACTAAAAATGTATTTAATATTAATTCACTAAACATGTTTTTAATATTTACACTAAACATGTATTTAATATTCATAAACTAAACATGTATTTAACATTTATACACTAAACATGTATTTAATATTCATACACTAAACATGTAGTTATTATTTATACACTAAACATGTATTTAATATTAATACACTAAACATGTATTTAATATTTATACACTAAACATGTATTTAATATTAATACACTAAATATGTATTTATTATACATCCACTAAACATGTATTTAATATTCATAAACTAAACATGTATTCGATATTCATACACTAAACGTGTATTTAATATTCATACACTAAACATGTATTTAATATTAATACAAAACATGTATTTACGTTTAATAAACTAAACATATATTTAATATTAATACACTAAACATCTATTTAATATTTATAGATTAAACATGTATTGAATATTCATACACTAAACATGTATTTAATATTTATAGATTAAACATGTATTGAATATTTATACACTAAACATGCATTTAATATTCATACACTAAACATGTATTTAATATTTATACACTAAACATGTATTTAATATTAATACAAAAACATGTATTTAATTTTAATAAACTAAACATATATTTAATATTATTACACTAAACATGTATTTAATATTTATACACTGAACATGTATTTAATAGTTATACACTAATCATGTATTTAATATTAATACACTAATCATGTATTTAATATTCATACACTAAATATGTATTTAATATTCATACACTTTACATGTATTTAATATTTATACACGAAACATGTATTTAACATTTATACACTAAACATGTATTTAATATTCATACATTAAAAATGTATTTAATATTTATACACTAAACATGTATTTAATATTCATACATTAAACATGTATTTAATAATCATACACTAAACATGTATTTAATATTTATACACTAAACATGTATTTAATATACATACACTAAACATGTATTTAATATTTATACAAAAACATGTATTTAATTTTAATAAACTAAACATATATTTAATATTAATACATTAAACATGTATTTAATATTTATACACTAAACATGTATTTAATATTCATACACTAAATATGTAGTTATTATTCATACACTAAACATGTATTTAATATTCATACACTAAACATGTAGTTATTATTTATACACTAAACATGTATTTAATATTAATACAGTAAACATGTATTTAATATTAATACACTAAACATGTATTTAATTTTAATGAACTAAATATATATTTAATATTAATACACTGAACATGTATTTAATATTCATAAACTAAACATGTATTTAACATTTATACACTAAACATGTATTTAATTTTTAATAAACTAAACATATATTTAATATTAATACACTAAACATGTATTTAATATTTATACACTAAACATGTATTTAATATTCATACACTAAACATGTAGTTATTATTCATACACTTAACATGTATTTAATATTAATACAGTAAACATGTATTAAATGTTTATACACTAAACATGTATTTAATATTCATTCAATAAACATGTAGTTATTATTCTTACACTTAATATGTATTTAATATTAATACAAAAACATGTATTTAATTTTAATAAACTAAACATATATTTAATATTAATACAATAAAAATGTATTTAATATTTATACACTAAACATGTATTTAATATTCATACACTAAACATGTAGTTATTATTTATACACTAAACATGTATTTAATATTAATACAGTAAACATGTATTAAATATTTATACACTAAACATGTATTTAATATTAATACAAAAACATGTATTTATTTTTAATAAACTAAATATATATTTAATATTAATACACTAAACATGTGTTTAATATTAATACACTAAATATGTAGTTATTATTCATACACTAAACATGTATTTAATATTTATACACCAAACATGTATTTAATATTAATACACTAAATATATATTTAATATTAATACACTAAACATGTATTTAATATTAATACAAAAATATGTATTTAATTGTAATAAACTAAATATATATTTAATATTAATACACTAAACATGTATTTAATATTCATAAACTAAACATGTACTTAACATTCATACACTAAACATGTATTTAATTTTCATACACTAAACATGTAGTTATTATTTATACACTAAACATGTATTTAATATTAATACACTAAACATGTATTTAATATTTATACAGTAAACACGTATTGAATATTCATACACTAAACATGTATTTAATATGTATACACTAAATATGTATTTAATATTCATACACTAAACATGTATTTAATATTAATACACTGAACATGTATTTAATAATCATATACTAAACGTATATGTAATCATATACTAATCATATATTTAATATTCATACAGTAAACATGTATTTATTATCCTCTAAATAAGGCACACTTGGAAATAATGAATTTCTTTATGCGTGCAGTTGCGGCAGAAGTCCACAGGAGGGCGCACGTTCCCTGTTAATAAGTCCGGTCCTCTCCGTCTCTCTATCTCTCTTTTTCCTTTTTTTTGTTTCTTTTATTTTTTTACATAAGTTTGGTTTCTCATACACTTATATTTATACACTAAACATGTATTTAATATTAATACACTAAACATGTATTTAATATTTATACACTAAACATGTATTTAATATTAATACAAAAACGTGTATTTAATTTTAATAAACTAAACATATATTTAATATTTATACACTAAACATGTATTTAACATTTATACACTAAACATGTATTTAATATTAATACACTAAACATGTATTTAATATTAATACACTAAACATGTATTTAATATTAGTACAAAAACATGTATTTAATTTTGATAAACTAAACATATATTTAATATTAATACACTAAACATGTATTTAATATTAATACAAAAACATGTATTTAATTTTAATAAACTAAACATATATTTAATATTAATACACTAAACATGTATTAAATATTCATACACTAAACATTTATTTAATATTCATTCAATAAACATGTATTAAATATTCATACACTAAACATTTATTTAATATTCATTCAATAAACATGTAGTTATTATTTATACACTAAACATGTATTTAATATTCATAAACTAAACATGTATTTAACATTTATACACTAAACATGTATTTAATATTCATACACTAAACATGTAGTTATTATTTATACACTAAACATGTATTTAATATTATTACACTAAACATAAATTTAATATTTATACACTAAACATGTATTCAATATTAATAAAAAAACATGTATTTAATTTTAATAAACTAATCATATATTTAATATTAATACACTAAACATGTATTTAACATTTTTACACTAAACGTGTATTTAATATTTATACACTAAAAGTGTATTTAATATTAATACACTAAACATGTATTTAATATTAATACACTAAACATGTATTTAATATTTATACACTAAACATGTATTTAATATTCATACACTAAACATGTATTTAATATTAATACACTAAACATGTACTTAATATTTATACACTAAACATGTATTTAATATTCATAAACTAAACATGTATTTAACATTTATACACTAAACATGTATTTAATATTCATACACTAAACATGTAGTTATTATTTATACACCAAACATGTATTTAATATTCATAAACTAAACATGTATTTAACATTTATACACTAAACATGTATTTAATATTCATACACTAAACATGTAGTTATTATTTATACACTAAACATGTATTTAATATTATTACAATAAACATGTATTTAATATTTATACACTAAACATGTATTTAATATTAATACACTAAATATGTATTTATTATATATCCACTAAACATGTATTTAATATTCATAAACTAAACATGTATTTAATATTCATACACTAAATATGTATTTACTATTCATACACTAAACATGTATTTAATATTAATACAAAACATGTATTTAAGTTTAATAAACTAAACATATATTTAATATTAATACACTAAACATATATTTAATATTCATACACTAAACCTGCATTTAATATTCATACACTAAACATGTATTTAATATTATACACTAAACATGCATTTAATATTCATACACTAAACCTGTATTTAATATTCATACACTAAACATGTATTTAATATTAATACAAAAACCTGTATTTAATTTTAATAAACTAAACATATATTTAATAGTATTACACTAAACATGTATTTAATATTTATACACTGAACATGTATTTAATAGTTATACACTAATCATGTATTTAATATTAATACACTAATCATGTATTTAATATTCATACACTAAATATGTATTTAATATTCATACACTTAACATGTATTTAATATTTATTCACGAAACATGTATTTAATATTCATACACTAAACATGTATTTAAAAATCATACATTAAAAATGTATTTAATATTCATACACTAAACATGTATTTAATATTTATAAACTAAACATGTATTTAATATTCATACATTAAACATGTATTTAATATTCATACACTAAACATGTATTTAATATTCATACACTAAACATGTATTTAATATTCATACACTAAACATGTATTTAATATTTATACAAAAAACATGTATTTATTTTTAATAAACTAAACATATATTTAATATTAATACACTAAACATGTATTTAATATTTATACACTAAACATGTAGTTATTATTAATACACTAAACATGTATTTATTATTAATACAGTAAACATGTATTTAATATTAATACACTAAACATGTATTTAATATTAATACAAAAACATGTATTTAATTTTAATAAACTAAATATATATTTAATATTAATACACTAAACATGTATTTAATATTCATGAACTAAACATGTATTTAACATTTATACACTAAACATGTATTTAATATTCATACACTAAACATGTATTTAATTTTTAATAAACTAAACATATATTTAATATTAATACACTAAACATGTATTTAATATTTACACACTAAACATGTATTTACTATTCATACACTAAACATGTAGTTATTATTCATACACTAAACATGTATTTAATATTAATACAGTAAACATGTATTAAATATTTATACACTAAACATGTATTTAATATTCATTCAATAAACATGTAGTTATTATTCTTACACTTAATATGTATTTAATATTAATACAAAAACATGTATTTAATTTTAATAAACTAAATATATATTTAATAATAATACACTAAACATGTATTTAATATTTTTACACTTAATGTGTATTTAATATTCATACACTAAAAGTGTATTTAATATTCATACACTAAACATGTGTTTAATATTAATACACTAAACATGTAGTTATTATTCATACACTAAACATGTATTTAATATTTATACACTAAACATGTATTTAATATTAATACACTAAATATGTATTTATTATACATCCACTAAACATGTATTTAATATTCATAAACTAAATATATATTTAATATTAATACACTGAACATGTATCTAATATTAATACACTAAACATGTATTTAATATTTTTACACTAAACATGTATTTAATATTCTTACACTAAACATGTATTTAATATTCATACACTAAACATGTATTTAATATTAATTCAAAAACATGTATTTAATTGTAATAAACTAAATATATATTTAATATTAATACACTAAACATGTATTTAATATTCATAAACTAAACATGTATTTAACATTAATACACTAAACATGTATTTAATATTCATACAAAAACATGTATTTAATTTTAATAAACTAAACATATATTTAATATTATTACACTGAACATGTATTTAATATTCATACACTAAACATTTAGTTATTATTTATACACTAAACATGTATTTAATATTAATACACTAAACATGTATTTAATATTAATACACTAAACATGTATTTAATATTCATACACTAATCATGTATTTAATATTAATACACTAATCATGTATTTAATATTTATACACTAAATATGTATTTAATATTTATACACTTAACATGTATTTAATATTTATACACTAAATATGTATTTAATATTTATACACTTAACATGTATTTAATATTAATACACTAAATATGTATTTAATATTCATACATTAAAAATGTATTTAATATTCATACACTAAACATGTATTTAATATTCATACATTAAACATGTATTTAATATTTATACACTAAACATGTATTTAATATTCGTACACGAAACATGTATTTAATATTTATACACTAAACATGTATTTAATATTCATACACTAAACATGTATTTAATATTCATACACTAAACATGTATTTAATATTCATATACTAAACATGTATTTAATATTCATACACTAAACATGTATTTATTATTTATACACTAAACATGTATTTAATATTTATACACTAAATATGTATTTAATATTCATACACTAAACATGTATTTAATATTAATACACTGAACATGTATTTAATAATCATATACTAAACGTATATGTAATCATATACTAATCATATATTTAATATTCATTTAGTAAACATGTATTTATTATCCTCTAAATAAGGCACACTTGGAAATAATGAATTTCTTTATGAGTGCAGTTGCGGCAGAAGTCCACAGGAGGGCGCACGTTCCCTCTTAATAAGTCCGGTCCTCTCCGTCTCTCTCTCTCTCTTTTTCCTTTTTTTTTTTGTTTCTTTCATTTTTTTTACATAAGTTTGGTTTCTCATACACTTATATTTATACACTAAACATGTATTTAATATTCATACACTAAATGTGTATTTAATATTCATACACTAAACATGTATTTAATATTAATACAAAAACATGTATTTAATTTTAATAAACTAAACATATGTTTAATATTTATACACTAAACATGTATTTAACATTTATACACTAAATTTGTATTTAATATTAATACACTAAACATGTATTTAATATTAATACACTAAACATGTATTTAATATTAATACAAAAACATGTATTTAATTTTAATAAACTAAACACATATTTAATATTAATACACTAAACATGTATTAAATATTCATACACTAAACATGTATTTAATATTCATTCAATAAACATGTAGTTATTATTCTTACACTTAATATGTATTTAATATTAATACAAAAACATGTATTTAATATTGTTACACTAAACGTGTATTTACTATTTATACACTAAAAGTGTATTTAATATTAATACACTAAACATGTATTTAATATTCATACACTAAACATGTATTTAATATTAATACACTAAACATGTATTTAATATTTATACACTAAACATGTATTTAATATTAATACAAAACATGTATTTAATTTTAATAAACTAAATATATATTTAATATTAATACTCTAAACATGTATTTAATATTCATAAACTAAACATGTATTTAACATTCATACACTAAACATTTATTTAATATTAATACACTAAACATGTATTTAATATTAATACAAAAACATTTATTTAATTTTAATAAAGTAAACACATATTTAATATTAATACACTAAACATGTATTTAATATTTATACACTAAACATGTATTTAATATGTATACACTAAACATGTATTTAATATTAATACACTAAATATTTATTTATTATTCATCCACTAAACCTGTATTTAATATTTATACACTAAACATGTATCTAATATTAATACAAAAACATGTATTTAAGTTTAATAAACTAAACATGTATTTAATATTAATATACTAAACATGTAGTTAATATTTATACACAAACATGTATTTAATATTCATACGCTAAACATGTATTTAATATTCATACACTAAACATGTATTTAATATTCATACACTAAACATGGATTTAATATTAATACACTGAACATGTATTTCATAATCATATACCAAACATATATGTAATTATATACTAATCATATATTTAATATTCATACAGTAAACATGTATTTATTATCCTCTAAATAAGGCACACTTGGAAATAATGAATTTCTTTATGTGTGCAGGTGCGGCAGAAGTCCACAGGAGGGCGCACGTTCCCTCTTAATAAGTCCGGTCCTCTCCGTCTCTCTCTCTCTCTTTTTCCTTTTTTTTGTTTCTTTTATTTTTTTTTAAATAAGTTTGGTTTCTCATACACTTATATTTATACACTAAACATGTATTTAATATTAGTACAAAAACATGTATTTAATTTTAATAAACTAAACATATATTTAATATTAATACACTAAACATGTATTTAATATTAATACAAAAACATGTATTTAATTTTAATAAACTAAACATATATTTAAAATTAATACACTAAACATGTATTAAATATTCATACACTAAACATTTATTTAATATTCATTCAATAAACATGTAGTTATTATTCTTACACTTAATATGTATTTAATATTAATACAAAAACATGTATTTAATTTTAGTAAACTAAACATATATTTAAAACTCATACACTAAACATGTATTTAATATTAATACAAAAACATGTATTTAATTTTAATACACTAAACATATATTTAATATTAATACACTAAACATGTATTTAACATTCATACACTAAACATGTATTTAACATTCATACACTAAACATGTTTTTAATATTAATACACTAAACATGTATTTAATATTAATACAAAAACATGTATTTAATTTTAATAAACTAAACATTTAATATTAATACACTAAACATGTATTTAATATTCATACACTAAACATGTAGTTATTATTCATACACTAAACATGTATTTAATATTAATACACTAAACCTGTATTTAATATTTATACACTAAACATGTATTTAATATTAATACACTAAACATGTATTTAATATTAATACACTAAATATGTATTTATTACATATCAACTAAACATGTATTTAATATTCATAAACTAAACATGTATTTAATATTCATACACTAAACGTGTATTTAATATTCATACACTAAACATGTATTTAATATTAATACAAAAACATGTATTTAAGTTTAATAAACTAAACATATATTTAAAATGTATACACTAAACATGTATTTAATATTAATACAAAAATATGTATTTAATTTTAATACACTAAACATATATTTAATATTAATACACAAATCATGTATTTAATATTTATACACTATACATGTATTTAATATTAATACACTAAATATGTATTTATTATATATCAACTAAACATGTATTTAATATACATGAACTAAACATGTATTTAATATTCATACACTAAACGTGTATTTAATATTCATACACTAAACATGTATTTAATATTAATACAAAAACATGTATTTAATTTTAATAAACTAAACATTTAATATTAATACACTAAACATGTATTTAATATTCATACACTAAACATGTAGTTATTATTCATACACTAAACATGTATTTAATATTAATACACTAAACCTGTATTTAATATTTATACACTAAACTTGTATTTAATATTAATACACTAAACATGTATTTAATATTTATACACTATACATGTATTTAATATTAATACACTAAATATGTATTTATTATATATCAACTAAACATGTATTTAATATACATGAACTAAACATGTATTTAATATTCATACACTAAACGTGTATTTAATATTCATACACTAAACATGTATTTAATATTAATACAAAAACATGTATTTAAGTTTAATAAACTAAACATATATTTAATATTAATACACTAAACATGTTTTTAATATTTATACACTAAACATGTATTTAATATTAACACACTAAATATGTATTTATTATATATCAACTAAACATGTATTTAATATTCATAAACTAAACATGTATTTAATATTCATACACTAAACGTTTATTTAATATTCTTACACTAAACATGTATTTAATATTAATACAAAAACATGTATTTAAGTTTAATAAACTAAACATGTATTTAATATTAATACACTAAACATGTATTTAATATTCATACACTAAACATGTATTTAATATTCATACACTAAACATGTATTTAATATTCATACACTAAACATGTATTTAATATTAATACACTAAACATGTATTTAATATTTATACACTAAACATGTATTTAATATTAATACAAAAACATGTATTTAATTTTAATAAACTAAACATGTATTTAACATTCATACACTAAACATGAATCTAATATTAATACACTAAACATGTATTTAATATTTATACACTTAACATGTATTTAATATTAATACAAAAACATGTATTTAATTTTAATAAACCAACCATATATTTAATATTATTACACTTAACATGTATTTAATATTTATACACTGAACATGTATTTAATATTCATACACTAAACATAGTGTTATTATTTATACACTAAACATGTATTTAATATTAATACATTAAACATTTATTTAATATTAATACACCAGACATGTATTTAATATTTATACACTAATCATGTATTTAATATTAATACTCTAATCATGTATTTAATATTCATACACTAAACATGTAGTTATTATTCATACACTAAACATGTATTTAATATTAATACACTAAACCTGTATTTAATATTTATACACTAAACATGTATTTAATATTAATACACTAAACATGTATTTAATATTTATACACTAAACATGTATTTAATATTAATACACTAAATATGTATTTATTATATATCAACTAAACATGTATTTAATATTCATACACTAAACGTGTATTTAATATTCATACACTAAACATGTATTTAATATTAATACAAAAACATGTATTTAAGTTTAATAAACTAAACATATATTTAAAATTTATACACTAAACATGTATTTAATATTAATACAAAAACATGTATTTAATTTTAATACACTAAACATATATTTAATATTAATACACTAAACATGTATTTAACATTCATACACTAAACATGTATTTAACATTCATACACTAAACATGTTTTTAATATAAATACACTAAATATGTATTTAATATTAATACAAAAACATGTATTTAATTTTAATAAACTAAACATTTAATATTAATACACTAAACATGTATTTAATATTCATAGACTAAACATGTAGTTATTATTCATACACTAAACATGTATTTAATATTAATACACTAAACCTGTATTTAATATTTATACACTAAACATGTATTTAATATTAATACACTAAACATGTATTTAATATTTATACACTAAACATGTGTTTAATATTAATACACTAAATATGTATTTATTATATATCAACTAAACATGTATTTAATATTCATAAACTAAACATGTATTTAATATTCATACACTAAACGTGTATTTAATATTCATACACTAAACATGTATTTAATATTAATACAAAAACATGTATTTAAGTTTAATAAACTAAACATATATTTAATATTAATACACTAAACATGTTTTTAATATTTATACACTAAACATGTATTTAATATTAACACACTAAATATGTATTTATTTTATATCAACTAAACATGTATTTAATATTCATAAACTAAACATATATTTAATATTTATACACTAAACATGTATTTAATATGTATACACTAAACATGTATTTAATATTAATACACTAAACATGTATTTAATATTTATACACTTAACATGTATTTAATAGTGATACAAAAACATGTATTTAATTTTAATAAACTAAACATATATTTAATATTATTACACTAAACATGTATTTAATATTTATACACTAAACATGTATTTAATATTCATACACTAAACATTTAGGTATTATTTATACACTAAACATGTATTTAATATTAATACACTAAACATTTATTTAATATTAATACACCAAACATGTATTTAATATTTATACACTAATCATGTATTTAATATTAATACTCTAATCATGTATTTAATATTTATACACTAAATATGTATTTAATATTTATACACTTAACATGTATTTAATATTTATACACGAAACATGTATTTAATATTTATACACTAAACATGTATTTAATATTCATACATTAAACATGTATTTAATATTCATACACTAAACATGTATTTAATATTCATACATTAAACATGTATTTAATATTCATACACTAATCATTTATTTAATTTTCATACAGTAAACATGTATTTAATATTTATACACTAAACATGTATTTAATATTCATACACTAAACATGTATTTAATATTAATACACTGAACATGTATTTAATAATCATATACTAAACGTATATGTAATCATATACTAATCATATATTTAATATTCATTTAGCAAACATGTATTTATTATCCTCTAAATAAGGCACACTTGGAAATAATGAATTTCTTTATGTGTGCAGTTGCGGCAAAACTCCACAGGAGGGCGCAGGTTCCCTCGAAATAAGTCCGGTCCTCTCCGTCTCTCTATCTCTCTTTTTCCTTTTTTTTTGTTTCTTTTATTTTTTTTACATAAGTTTGGTTTCTCATACACTTATATTTATACACTAAACATGTATTTGATATTAATACACTAAACATGTATTTAATATTTATACACTAAACATGTATTTAATATTAGTACAAAAACATGTATTTAATTTTGATAAACCAAACATATATTTAATATTAATACACTAAACATGTATTTAATATTAATACAAAAACATGTATTTAATTTTAATAAACTAAACATATATTTAATATTAATACACTAAACATGTATTAAATATTCATACACTAAACATTTAATTAATATTCATTCAATAAACATGTGGTTATTATTCTTACACTTAATATGTATTTAATATTAATACAAAAACATGTATTTAATTTTAATAAACTAATCATATATTTAATATTAATACACTAAACATGTATTTAATATTCATACACTAAACATGTATTTAATATTAATACACTAAACATGTATTTAATATTGATACACTAAACATGTATTTAATATTGATACACTAAACATGTATTTAATATTTATACACTAAAGATGTATTTAATATTCATACACTAAACATGTATTTAAAATTAATACACTAAACATGTATTTAACATTCATACACTAAACATGTATTTAACATTCATAAACTAAACATGTATTTAACATTTATACACTAAACATGTATTTAATATTAATACAAAAACATGTATTTAATTTTAATAAACTAAACATTTAATATTAATACACTAAACATGTATTTAATATTCATAGACTAAACATGTAGTTATTATTCATACACTAAACATGTATTTAATATTAATACACTAAACCTGTATTTAATATTTATACACTAAACTTGTATTTAATATTAATACACTAAACATGTATTTAATATTTATACACTAAACATGTATTTAATATTAATACACTAAATATGTATTTATTATATATCAACTAAACATGTATTTAATATTCATACACTAAACGTGTATTTAATATTCATACACTAAACATGTATTTAATATTAATACAAAAACATGTATTTAAGTTTAATAAACTAAACATATATTTAATATTAATACACTAAACATGTTTTTAATATTTATACACTAAACATGTATTTAATATTAACACACTAAATATGTATTTATTATATATCAACTAAACATGTATTTAATATTCATAAACTAAACATGTATTTAATATTCATACACTAAACGTTTATTTAATATTCTTACACTAAACATGTATTTAATATTAATACAAAAACATGTATTTAAGTTTAATAAACTAAACATGTATTTAATATTAATACACTAAACATGTATTTAATATGTATACAGTAAACATGTATTGAATATTCATACACTAAACATGTATTTAATATTCATACACTAAACATGTATTTAATATTCATACACTAAACATGTATTTAATATTAATACACTAAACATGTATTTAATATTTATACACTAAACATGTATTTAATATTAATACAAAAACATGTATTTAATTTTAATAAACTAAACATGTATTCAACATTCATACACTAAACATGAATCTAATAATACACTAAACATGTATTTAATATTTATACACTTAACATGTATTTAATATTAATACAAAAACATGTATTTAATTTTAATAAACTAAACATATATTTAATATTATTACACTAAACATGTATTTAATATTTATACACTAAACATGTATTTAATATTCATACACTAAACATAGTGTTATTATTTATACACTAAACATGTATTTAATATTAATACATTAAACATTTATTTAATATTAATACACCAGACATGTATTTAATATTTATACACTAAACATGTATTTAATATTCATACACTAAACATAGTGTTATTATTTATACACTAAACATGTATTTAATATTAATACATTAAACATTTATTTAATATTAATACACCAGACATGTATTTAATATTAATACTCTAATCATGTATTTAATATTCATACACTAAACATGTAGTTATTATTCATACACTAAACATGTATTTAATATTAATACACTAAACCTGTATTTAATATTTATACACTAAACATGTATTTAATATTAATACACTAAACATGTATTTAATATTTATACACTAAACATGTATTTAATATTAATACACTAAATATGTATTTATTATATATCAACTAAACATGTATTTAATATTCATACACTAAACGTGTATTTAATATTCATACACTAAACATGTATTTAATATTAATACAAAAACATGTATTTAAGTTGAATAAACTAAACATATATTTAAAATTTATACACTAAACATGTATTTAATATTAATACAAAAACATGTATTTAATTTTAATACACTAAACATATATTTAATATTAATACACTAAACATGTATTTAACATTCATACACTAAACATGTATTTAACATTCATACACTAAACATGTTTTTAATATAAATACACTAAACATGTATTTAATATTAATACAAAAACATGTATTTAATTTTAATAAACTAAACATTTAATATTAATACACTAAACATGTATTTAATATTCATAGACTAAACATGTAGTTATTATTCATACACTAAACATGTATTTAATATTAATACACTAAACCTGTATTTAATATTTATACACTAAACATGTATTTAATATTAATACACTAAACATGTATTTAATATTTATACACTAAACATGTGTTTAATATTAATACACTAAATATGTATTTATTATATATCAACTAAACATGTATTTAATATTCATAAACTAAACATGTATTTAATATTCATACACTAAACGTGTATTTAATATTCATACACTAAACATGTATTTAATATTAATACAAAAACATGTATTTAAGTTTAATAAACTAAACATATATTTAACATTAATACACTAAACATGTTTTTAATATTTATACACTAAACATGTATTTAATATTAACACACTAAATATGTATTTATTTTATATCAACTAAACATGTATTTAATATTCATAAACTAAACATATATTTAATATTTATACACTAAACATGTATTTAATATGTATACACTAAACATGTATTTAATATTAATACACTAAACATGTATTTAATATTTATACACTTAACATGTATTTAATAGTAATACAAAAACATGTATTTAATTTTAATAAACTAAACATATATTTAATATTATTACACTAAACATGTATTTAATATTTATACACTAAACATGTATTTAATATTCATACACTAAACATTTAGTCATTATTTATACACTAAACATGTATTTAATATTAATACACTAAACATTTATTTAATATTAATACACCAAACATGTATTTAATATTTATACACTAATCATGTATTTAATATTAATACTCTAATCATGTATTTAATATTTATACACTAAATATGTATTTAATATTTATACACTTAACATGTATTTAATATTTATACACGAAACATGTATTTAATATTTATACACTAAACATGTATTTAATATTCATACATTAAACATGTATTTAATATTCATACACTAAACATGTATTTAATATTCATACATTAAACATGTATTTAATATTTATACACTAATCATTTATTTAATTTTCATACAGTAAACATGTATTTAATATTTATACACTAAACATGTATTTAATATTCATACACTAAACATGTATTTAATATTAATACACTGAACATGTATTTAATAATCATATATTAAACGTATATGTAATCATATACTAATCATATATTTAATATTCATTTAGTAAACATGTATTTATTATCCTCTAAATAAGGCACACTTGGAAATAATGAATTTCTTTATGTGTGCAGTTGCGGCAAAACTCCACAGGAGGGCGCAGGTTCCCTCGAAATAAGTCCGGTCCTCTCCGTCTCTCTATCTCTCTTTTTCCTTTTTTTTTGTTTCTTTTATTTTTTTTACATAAGTTTGGTTTCTCATACACTTATATTTATACACTAAACATGTATTTGATATTAATACACTAAACATGTATTTAATATTTATACACTAAACATGTATTTAATATTAGTACAAAAACATGTATTTAATTTTGATAAACCAAACATATATTTAATATTAATACACTAAACATGTATTTAATATTAATACAAAAACATGTATTTAATTTTAATAAACTAAACATATATTTAATATTAATACACTAAACATGTATTAAATATTCATACACTAAACATTTAATTAATATTCATTCAATAAACATGTGGTTATTATTCTTACACTTAATATGTATTTAATATTAATACAAAAACATGTATTTAATTTTAATAAACTAATCATATATTTAATATTAATACACTAAACATGTATTTAATATTCATACACTAAACATGTATTTAATATTAATACACTAAACATGTATTTAATATTGATACACTAAACATGTATTTAATATTCATACACTAAACATGTATTTAATATTCATACACTAAACATGTATTTAAAATTAATACACTAAACATGTATTTAATATTTATACACTAAACATGTATTTAATATTCATAAACTAAACATGTATTTAACATTTATACACTAAACATGTATTTAATATTCATACACTAAACATGTAGTTATTATTTATACACTAAAGATGTATTTAATATTCATAAACAAAACATGTATTTAACATTTATACACTAAACATGTATTTAATATTCATACACTAAACATGTAGTTATTATTTATACACTAAACATGTATTTAATATTAATATACTAAACATGTATTTAATATTTATACACTAAACATGTATTTAATATTAATACACTAAATATGTATTTATTATATATCCACTAAACATGTATTTAATATTCATACACTAAACATGTATTTAATATTAATACAAAAACATGTATTTAAGTTTAATAAACTAAACATATATTTAAAATTTATACACTAAACATGTATTTAATATTAATACAAAAACATGTATTTAATTTTAATACACTAAACATATATTTAATATTAATACACTAAACATGTATTTAACATTCATACACTAAACATGTATTTAACATTCATACACTAAACATGTTTTTAATATAAATACACTAAACATGTATTTAATATTAATACAAAAACATGTATTTAATTTTAATAAACTAAACATTTAATATTAATACACTAAACATGTATTTAATATTCATAGACTAAACATGTAGTTATTATTCATACACTAAACATGTATTTAATATTAATACACTAAACCTGTATTTAATATTTATACACTAAACATGTATTTAATATTAATACACTAAACATGTATTTAATATTTATACACTAAACATGTGTTTAATATTAATACACTAAATATGTATTTATTATATATCAACTAAACATGTATTTAATATTCATAAACTAAACATGTATTTAATATTCATACACTAAACGTGTATTTAATATTCATACACTAAACATGTATTTAATATTAATACAAAAACATGTATTTAAGTTTAATAAACTAAACATATATTTAATATTAATACACTAAACATGTTTTTAATATTTATACACTAAACATGTATTTAATATTAACACACTAAATATGTATTTATTTTATATCAACTAAACATGTATTTAATATTCATAAACTAAACATATATTTAATATTTATACACTAAACATGTATTTAATATGTATACACTAAACATGTATTTAATATTAATACACTAAACATGTATTTAATATTTATACACTTAACATGTATTTAATAGTAATACAAAAACATGTATTTAATTTTAATAAACTAAACATATATTTAATATTATTACACTAAACATGTATTTAATATTTATACACTAAACATGTATTTGACTGCGTGTTCACCGCAGCCCTCCGACCTCGAGCCAATAGTACATTAATGTACGAAAAGACGAGATGGCGCCCAAGGCTGATTATAGTGAACTTAAAAAAGCGATCGATAATCTGATCGAGGAAGTTGCTACAATCAAGGAGCAGCAGAAAACAATCATGGCCCTTGTTGTGCAGCTGGATCAGATAAGAGCTGACAATTCGGAGAAAGACAAGAAAATTGCAATTCTGGAGAACAGAGTTGCTGATTTTGAGCAGTATACACGGATCAATGACGTGATCATCACCGGACTTAGCATCAAACCCCGGTCTTACGCACGAGCTGTAACCCCAGCAAATGGAGGGGAGCCGGCGGAGTTGGATGTCATTTCAATTGAGCGACAGGTAGCGGTCTTCATGCAGTCCAAGGATATACAACTGGACTGTAACAGCATCGAAGCATGTCACCTTTTGCCCAGGAGAGGGACAAACGACAAGCCGAGCGTTATCCTGAGGTTTGTAAACAGGAAGCACAAGATCGCGTTGCTAAAACAGGGAAGGAAGCTAAAAGGAACAAACGTTTACATGAACGACCATTTGACCAAACGAAATGCTGATATAGCTCGAAAAGCACGCCAAATGAGGAGAGAGAAGAAAATTCTACAAACTTGGACAGCGAACTGTAAAGTATTCATCAAACTCAACGGTACACCGGAGAACGCCAAAGTGCTGGTGATTAGAAACATGGAAGATCTGAACGAATATGACGTTTGAACTGGACTGTAAGGTAAAAGCAACTAAACACAATCATGACACACATTGACAATACGCAAGATGCAACCCATGACACGAGCCACATCATTCAGTTGATAAGTGAATATGACAATGTACAGTTGAAAGCATCCCAATACACTGAGCACCACCTACAAGACATGGAACAGGATATAGACCCGGACAATAATTTCCTCCTCAATATCAATGAGAACTGCTGCTACTATACCAATGAACAGTACAACCAGAATATTATTACTAAAGGCAAATGATCAATTATCCATTTTAATAGTAGAAGCTTAAATAGGAATTTCAAGGACATCAAGGACTATTTACACACATTTTCACAACCATTTAACATAATTGCAGTATCTGAAACTTGGATTAACAGTGAAAACGTGTCAGATTTTGAACTGGATGGTTATGACTTTATTAATATAAATAGACAAAACAAGGGGGGTGGAGGGGTGGCAATCTATGTGGATAGCACCTTGAGATTCAAACGTCTGGATGATATGACAACTGTGGTTGATAACCTACTTGAATGTCTAACGGTTGAAATTTGTATGGAAAAAAGTAGAAATGTCATTATTAGTTGTATATACAGATCACCAGGTGCAAGCATTGCACATTTTACAGATTGGATGGAATGCATGTTTTCAAAGAAGAGTAATGTTAATAAAGCTGTCTTCATTTGTGGAGACTTTAATATCGACCTTTTAAATCCCAGTAAAAATAACGATATAGTTAATTTCATTGACACAATGTACAGTATAAGTTTGCATCCCAAAATCACCAGACCTAGTCGAATTTCATCCCACTCTGCCACTCTAATCCACAACATATTTACCAACGATATTGAAAATAAGACCGTAAGTGGGCTATTGATCAAAGATATCACTGACCACCTCCCAGTTTTTCTGATATTTGATGGTAACTACAGGACAAAAAAATTAGAAAAGCCAACCCAATACAGAAGAAGGAGATCAGAGGAATCCATTAGTTCATTTAAACATGATTTACTGGAGCAGAATTGGGATGTAATTTATGAAAATGGTGATGTTAATAGTGCTTACAATATATTTTTGAGAATATTTAGGTCATTATATGATAAAAAATTGCCCAATAAAAGAATGCATCAGCAAAGGAAAGTATACGAATTGTCCTTGGATCACAAAGGGATTGCAAAATGCTTGTAAAAAGAAAAACACTCTTTACAGGGAATTTATAAGATTGAAAACAAAAGAAGCAGAAAATAAATATAAAAAATATAAAAACAAGTTAACTAATATTATGAGGTCAAATAAGAGGGATTATTATAAGAAATTATTAGATGATAATAAAAATAATATCAAAGGAATATGGAATTTATTAAACAGTATTATAAGAAACAGTACCTCTTCAAATAACTATCCAACGTATTTCATGAATGATGGTAAAGAAAATGATAATATTGAAGATGTAGCTAATGCCTTCAATAAATTCTTTGTGAGTATTGGACCCGAACTTGCAGCAAAAATCCCAGATCCACGGACAACTGGTAAAAATATCAATCAATCAATGTTTACTTATATAGCCCTACATCACTAGTGTATCAAAGGGCTGCACAAACCACCACGACATCCTCGGTAGGCCCACATAAGGGCAAGGAAAACTCACACCCAGTGGGACGTCGGTGACAATGATGACTATGAGAACCTTGGAGAGGAGGAAAGCAATGGATGTCGAGCGGGTCTAACATGATACTGTGAAAGTTCAATCCACAATGGATCCAACACAGTCGCGAGAGTCCAGTCCAAAGCGGATTCAACACAGCAGCGAGAGTCCCGTTCACAGCGGAGCCAGCAGGAAACCATCCCAAGCGGAGGCGGATCAGCAGCGCAGAGATGTCCCCAGCCGATACACAGGCAAGCAGTACATGGCCACCGGATCGGACCGGAAGAAAAAGAAAAGAAACGGCAGATCAACTGGTCTAAAAAGGGAGTCTATTTAAAGGCTAGAGTATACAAATGAGTTTTAAGGTGAGACTTAAATGCTTCTAGTGAATAAAAATATGGAGGGATTGTTGGAGATAAATCTCAATTCTATGTTTTTAAATGCAGTGGGTGAAGAAGAAGTGTTGGATATTGTAAACAAATGTAAGAACAAAATGTCCACAGACTGCAATGACATTAGTATGGCATTGGTGAAAAATGTCATTACAGGAATATCAAAACCATTAACATATATCTGTAATCTGTCATTTCAAACCGGCACATTTCCGAATGAAATGAAAATAGCTAAAGTTATACCTCTGTTTAAAACTGGGAGCAAACATCACTTCACAAACTATAGACCCGTCTCTTTACTTCCACAATTCTCTAAAATATTAGAAAAACTATTCAATAACAGGTTAGATGCATTTATAGAAAAACATCATTTACTCCCTGACTGTCAATATGGGTTTAGATCAAAGAGATCTACATCAATGGCAATCATTGAAACAATAGAGGAAATCACAAATGCCATAGACAAGAAACAATATGCAATGGGAATATTTATTGATCTAAAAAAAGCATTTGACACAATTAACCATGATATATTAATCAATAAAATGGAAAAGTATGGAATCAGGGGAGTTGTACTAGACCGGCTTAAAAGTTACTTAAATAAGAGACAACAGTTTGTGGAGTTGGGGAATTGCTGTTCATCGTGTTTGGTTGGACATTGCTTGTGGTGTCCCCCAGGGGTCAGTGTTGGGGCCAAAATTGTTCATCCTGTATATCAATGATATCTGTAAAGTGTCTACATTATTGAAATTAGTGTTATTTGCTGATGACACTAATATTTTTTGTTCAGGGGATGATTTAAATCAATTACAGGAAGTCATTATGGAATAAATGAGTAAACTAAAAGCTTGGTTTGACTATAATAAATTGTCATTAAACCTGACTAAGACTAAGTTAATGCTGTTTGGAAAGAGGACACGTGAAACAAGGGTACGGATACAAATAGATGGGGTGGATATTGAAAGGGTTTTTGAAATAAAATTCCTTGGAGTTACAATTGACTATCAAATTAACTGGAAAGCACATATAAAACATGTACAGTCTAAGCTGTCAAGAAGCATCTCAGTAATAAATAAAGCAAAGCAGGTTCTAGATCACAAATCACTCCACATGCTCTACTGTTCATTAGTTTTACCATATTTAACCTACTGTGTGGAAGTCAGGGGGAATAATTATAAAAGCTCATTAAACTCAATAACTATACTTCAGAAAAGAGCTGTACGTATCATCAACAATGTGGGATACTCATTCACTATTCTTACAGTCAAAAATATTGAAATTTAATGATATTATTTTGTATCAAACTGCACAAATAATGTATAAAGCCAAAATAAATAAACTCCCAGGAAGCATTCAAAAATTGTTCAGCACACGAGAGGGGGATTATAACTTAAGGGGAAATTTTAATTTCAAAATGCTTAGTTGTAGAACGACCATCAAAAGTTTTTGTATTTCAGTCTGTGGAGTGAAACTATGGAATGGTTTGAATGTGGAGTTAAAGCAATGTCCAAACATAAACCAGTTTAAAAAGAAGTTTAGGTACAATGCTATTCCAGAGGTACAGACATGAAGAAGGGCTTTGATATTTGGTTTCTTGCGTTACAAAAGAGTTAGGGGCTGCCCATTGAGGCACTGGTACTGCTGTTTTTTGGGGGTTTTTTCATGATACTATTTCCATGAGCACTTGTGGTAACGGTGTGGCTATGTATGTGTGTAGTGTGCATATGTATGTATATATTTATCATTTATTTATATACAAGCTCATTAAGTTTGTACATAGAGTGAACAAGGAAGTTCGAGCTCAGAGTAATTTATGATTTGAAGAAAAGGGGTGGGATTAAATAAGTGTATACTTCTTCTCACTCCTTTTCAAATATGTAAAAAAAAAAAAATAATAATAAAAAAAGTCGAATGCTCATTTGTTTTTTTTTGTTTTTTTTATTCTTCATTGTTTTCTTTTTGTTATAATAGCCGTTAAGGCTATAGCACTGTATTGGATCATGCTTGCTCTTGTTTTTTTTTTTGTTTTTTTTTGCATATTTGAAATAAAAATATATCAATCAATCAATCAATCAATGTTTAGTGTATAAATATAAGTGTATGAGAAACCAAACTTATGTAAAAAAAAAATAAAAGAAACAAAAAAAAAAGGAAAAAGAGAGAGAGAGAGACGGAGAGGACCGGACTTATTAAGAGGGAACGTGCGCCCTCCTGTGGACTTCTGCCGCAACTGCACACATAAAGAAATTCATTATTTCCAAGTGTGCCTTATTTAGAGGATAATAAATACATGTTTACTGTATGAATATTAAATATATGTTAAGTATATAATTACATATACGTTTAGTATATGATTATTAAATACATGTTCAGTGTATTAATATTAAATACATGTTTAGTGTATGAATATTAAATACATGTTTAGTGTATTAATATTAAATACATTTTTAGTGTATAAATATTAAATACATGTTTAGTGTATTAATATTAAATATATGTTTAGTTTATTAAACTTAAATACATGTTTTTTGTGTTGATATTAAATACATGTTTAGTGTATGAATATTAAATACACGTTTAGTGTATGAATATTAAATACATGTTTAGTTTATGAATATTAAGTACATGTTTAGTGTATTAATATTAAATAAATGTTTAGTGTATAAATATTAAATACATGTTTAGTGTGTTAATATTAAATAAATGTTTAGTTTATTAAACTTAAATACATGTTTTTGTATTAATATTAAATACATGTTTAGTGTATGAATATTAAATACACGTTTAGTGTATGAATATTAAATACATGTTTAGTTTATGAATATTAAATACCTGTTTAGTGGATAAATAATAAATACATATTTAGTGTATTAATATTAAATACATGTTTAGTGTATGAATATTAAATACATGTTTAGTGTATTAATATTAAATACATGTTTAGTGTATGAATATTAAATACATGTTTAGTGTATAAATAATAACTACATGTTTAGTGTATGAATATTAAATACATGTTTAGTGTATAAATATCAAATACATGTTTAGTGTATTAATATTAAATATATGTTTAGTTTATTAAAATTAAATACATGTTTTTGTATTAATATTAAATACATGTTTAGTGTATGAATATTAAATACATGTTTAGTGTATTAATAATAAATACATGTTTAGTGTATTAATAATAAATACAAGTTTAGTGTATGAATATTAACTACATGTTTAGTGTATTAATATTAAATCCATGTTTAGTGTATGAATATTAAATACATGTTTAGTGTATTAAAATTAAATACATGTTTTTTGTATTAATATTAAATACAGGTTTTGTGTATGAATATTAAATACATGTTTAGTGTATAAATATTAAATACATGTTTAGTGTATTAATAATAACTACATGTTTAGTGTATGAATATTAAATACATGTTAATGTATAAATATTAAATACATGTTTAGTGTATAAATAATAACTACATGTTTAGTGTATGAATATTAAATACATGTTTAGTGTATAAATATTAAATACATGTTTAGTGTATTAATATTAAATACATGTTTAGTGTATTAATATTAAATCAATGTTTAGTGTATAAATATTAAATACATGTTTAGTGTATGAATATTAAATACATGTTTAGTGTATGAATATTAAATACATGTTTAGTGTATAAATATAAGTGTAAGGGAAACCAAACTTATGTAAAAAAAAAAAAGAAACAAAAAAAAGGAAAAAGAGAGAGAGAGAGACGGAGAGTACCGGACTTATTAAGAGGGAACGTGCGCCCTCCTGTGGACTTATGCCGCAACTGCACACATAAAGAAATTCATTATTTCCAAGTGTGCCTTATTTAGAGGATAATAAATACATGTTTACTGTATAAATATTAAATATATGATTAGTATATAATTACATATATGTTTAGTATATGATTATTAAATACATGTTCAGTGTAGTAATATTAAATACACGTCTAGTGTATGAATATTAAATACATGTTTAGTGTATGAATATTAAATACATGTTTAAAGTATGAATATTAAATACATGTTTAGTTTATGAATATTAAATACATGTTTAGTGTATAAATATTATATACATGTTTCGTGTATGAATATTAAATACATGTTTAGTGTATAAATATTAAATACACGTTTAGTGTATGAATATTAAATACATGATTAGTGTATTAATATTAAATACATGTTTAGTGTATAAATATTAAATACATGTTTAGTGTATTAATATTAAATACATGTTTAGTGTATAAATAATAACTACATGTTTAGTGTATGAATATTAAATACATGTTTAGTGTATTAAAATCAAATACATGTTTTTTGTATTAATATTAAATACAGGTTTTGTGTATGAATATTAAATACATGTTTAGTGTATAAATATTAAATACATGTTTAGTGTATTAATAATAACTACATGTTTAGTGTATGAATATTAAATACATGTTAATGTATAAATATTAAATACATGTTTAGTGTATAAATAATAACTACATGTTTAGTGTATGAATATTAAATACATGTTTAGTGTATAAATATTAAATACATGTTAAGTGTATTAATATTAAATACATGTTTAGTGTATTAATATTAAATCAATGTTTAGTGTATAAATATTAAATACATGTTTAGTGTATGAATATTAAATACATGTTTAGTGTATGAATATTAAATACATGTTTAGTGTATAAATATAAGTGTAAGGGAAACCAAACTTATGTAAAAAAAAAAAAGAAACAAAAAAAAGGAAAAAGAGAGAGAGAGAGACGGAGAGTACCGGACTTATTAAGAGGGAACGTGCGCCCTCCTGTGGACTTTTGCCGCAACTGCACACATAAAGAAATTCATTATTTCCAAGTGTGCCTTATTTAGAGGATAATAAATACATGTTTACTGTATAAACATTAAATATATGATTAGTATATAATTACATATACGTTTAGTATATGATTATTAAATACATGTTCAGTGTAGTAATATTAAATACACGTCTAGTGTATGAATATTAAATACATGTTTAGTGTATGAATATTAAATACATGTTAAAAGTATGAATATTAAATACATGTTTAGTTTATGAATATTAAATACATGTTTAGTGTATAAATATTAAATACATGTTTCGTGTATGAATATTAAATACATGTTTAGTGTATAAATATTAAATACATGTTAAGTGTATGAATATTAAATACATATTTAGTGTATGAATATTAAATACATGATTAGTGTATTAATATTAAATACATGTTTAGTGTATAAATATTAAATACATGTTTAGTGTATTAATATTAAATACATGTTTAGTGTATGAATAATAACTACATGTTTAGTGTATGAATATTAAATACATGTTTAGCGTATTAATATTAAATATATGTTTAGTTTATTCAACTTAAATACATGTTTTTGTATTAATATTAAATACATGTTTAGTGTATAAATATTAAATACACGTTTAGTGTATGAATATTAAATACATGTTTAGTATATAAATATCAAATACATGTTTAGTGTATTAATATTAAATCCATGTTCAGTGTATGAATATTAAATACATGTTTAGTGTATTAAAATTAAATACATGTTTTTGTATTAATATTAAAAATATGTTTAGTGTATGAATATCAAATACATGTTTAGTGTATTAATATTAAATATATGTTTAGTTTATTAAAATTAAATACATGTTTTTGTATTAATAATAAATACATGTTTGGTGTATAAATATTAAATGCATGTTTAGTGTAAAAATATTAAATACATGTTTAGTGTATAAATATTAAATACATGTTTAGTGTATTAATATTAAATATATGTTTTGTTTATTAAAATTAAATACATGTTTTTGTATTAATATTAAATACATGTTTAGTGTATTAAGATTAAATACATGTTTAGTGTATAAATAATAACTACATGTTTAGTGTATGAATATTAAATACATGTTTAGTGTATGAATATTAAATACAAGTTTAGTGTATGAATATTAAATACAAGTTTAGTGTGAAAATATTAAATACATGTTTAGTCTATTATTAAATTCCATTTTAGTGTATAATTATTAAATACATGTTTTTGTATTAATATTAAATACATGTTAAGTGTATAAATATTAAATATATGTTTAGTGTATTAATATTAAATACATGTTTAGTGTATGAATAATAACTACATGTTTAGTGTATTAATAATAAATACATGTTTAGTGTATAAATATTAAATACACTTTTAGTGTAAAAATATTAAATACATATTTAGTGT
The DNA here is from genome assembly GCF_033978795.1 of Nerophis ophidion. Classification (NCBI taxonomy): domain Eukaryota; kingdom Metazoa; phylum Chordata; class Actinopteri; order Syngnathiformes; family Syngnathidae; genus Nerophis; species Nerophis ophidion. The sequence continues at coordinate 429,887 of NW_026906959.1, read as the reverse complement.
ATTAATATTAAATATATGTTTAGTTTATTAAAACTAAATACATGTTTTTGTATTAATATTAAATACATATTAATTGTAAGAATAATAACTACATGTTTATTGTATGAATATTAAATACATGTTTAGTGTATAAATATTTAATACATGTTTAGTGTATGAATATTAAATACATGTTTAGTGTATAAATATTAAATACATGTTTAGTGTATTAATATTAAATACATGTTTAGTGTATTAATATTAAATCAATGTTTAGTGTATAAATATTAAATACATGTTTAGTCCATTAATATTAAATATATGTTTAATTTATTAAACTTAAATACATGTTTTGTATTAATATTAAATACATGTTTAGTGTATAAATATTAAATACATGTTTTGTGTATGAATATTAAATACATGTTTACTGTATGAATATTAAATATATGATTAGTATACAATTACATATACGTTTAGTATATGATTATTAAATACATGTTCAGTGTAGTAATATTAAATACATGTCTAGTGTATGAATATTAAATATATGTTTAGTGTATGAATATTAAATACATGTTTAAAGTATGAATATTAAATACATGTTTAGTTTATGAATATTAAATACATGTTTAGTGTATAAATATTAAATACATGTTTCGTGTATGAATATTAAATGCATGTTTAGTGTATGAATATTAAATACATGTTAAGTGTATGAATATTAAATACATATTTAGTGTATGAATATTAAATACATGATTCGTGCATTAATATTAAATACATGTTTAGTGTATAAATATTAAATACATGTTTAGTGTATTAATATTAAATACATGTTTAGTGTATAAATAATAACTACATGTTTAGTGTATGAATATTAAATACATGTTTAGTGTATTAATATTAAATATATGTTTAGTTTATTAAACTTAAATACATGTTTTTGTATTAATATTAAATACATGTTTAGTGTATAAATATTAAATACATGTTTAGTGTATTAATATTAAATACGTGTTTAGTGTATTAATATTAAATCAATGTTTAGTGTATAAATTTTAAATACATGTTTAGTGTATGAATATTAAATACATGTTTAGTGTATAAATATTAAATACATGTTTAGTGTATGAATATAAGTGTAAGGGAAACCAAACTTATGTAAAAAAAAAAAAAGAAACAAAAAAAAGGAAAAAGAGAGAGAGAGAGAGACGGAGAGTACCGGACTTATTAAGAGGGAACCTGCGCCCTCCTGTGGACTTCTGCCGCAACTGCACACATAAAGAAATTCATTATTTCCAAGTGTGCCTTATTTAGAGGATAATAAATACATGTTTACTGTATGAATATTAAATATATGATTAGTGTATGATTACATATACGTTTAGTATATGATTATTAAATACATGTTCAGTGTATTAATATTAAATACATGTTTAGTGTATGAATATTAAATACATGTTTAGTGTATAAATATTAAATATGTGTTTAGTGTATAAATATTAAATACACGTTTAGTGTATGAATATTAAATACATATTTAGTTTAAGAATATTAAATACATGTTTAGAGGATACATAATAGATACATATTTAGTGTATTAATATTAAATACATGTTTAGTGTATAAGTATTAAATACATGTTTAGTGTATTAATATTAAATATGTGTTTAGTTTATTAAAATTAAATACATGTTTTTGTATTATATTAAATACATGTTTAGTGTAGGAATATTAAATACATGTTTAGTGTATAAATGTTAAATACATGTTTAGTTTATGAATATTAAATACTTGTTTTTGTATTTATATTAAATACATGTTTAGTGTATGAATATTAAATACATGTTTAGTGTATGAATATTAAATACATGTTTAGTGTATGAATTTAATATACATGTTTAGTTTGAAAATATTAAATACATGTTTAGTGTATTAATATTAAATACATGTATAGTGTATTAATATTAAATATATGTTTAGTGTAGAAATAGTAAAAATATGTTTAGTGTATAATATTAAATACATGTTTAGTTAATGAATATCAAATACATGATTAGTGTATTAATATTAAATACATGTTTAGTGTATGAATATTAAATACATGTTTAGTGTATAAATATTAAATACATGATTAGTATATAATTACATATGCGTTTAGTATATGATTATTAAATACATGTTCAGTGTATTAATATTAAATACGTGTTTAGTGTATGAATATTGAATACATGTTTAGTGTATAAATATTAAATACATGTTTAGTGTATTAATATTAAATCCATGTTTAGTGTATAAATATTAAATACATTTTCGTGTATAAATATTAAATACATGTTTAACGTATGAATATTAAATAGATGTTTAGTGTATGAATATTAAATACATGTTTAGTGTATACAAATTAAATACATGTTTCGTGTATGAATATTAAATACATGTTTATTGTATAAATATTAAATACATGTTTAGTGTATAAATATTAAATACATATTTAGTGTATGAATATTAAATACATGATTAGTATGAATGTTAAATACATGTTTAGTGTATTAATATTAAATACAAGTTTAATTTATTAAAATTAAATACATGTTTTTTGTATTAATATTAAATAGATGTTTGCTGTATAAATATTAAATACATGTATAGTGTATTAATATTAAATATATGTTTAGTGTACAAATAGTAAAAATATGTTTAGTGTACAAATAGTAAAAATATGTTTAGTGTATGAATATTAAATACATATTTAGTGTATGAATATTAAATACATGATTAGTGTATGAATGTTAAATACATGTTTAGTGTATTAATATTAAATATAAGTTTAATTTATTAAAATTAAATACATGTTTTTTGTATTAATAATAAATAGATGTTTGCTGTATAAATATTAAATACATGTATAGTGTATTAATATTAAATATATGTTTAGTGTACAAATAGTAAAAATATGTTTAGTGTATAAATATTAAATACATGTTTAGTGTATACATATTAAATACATGTTTAGTTTATTAATATTAAATACATGTTTAGTGTATAAATATAAGTGTATGAGAAACCAAACTTATGTAAAAAAAAAATAAAAGAAACAATAAAAAAAGGAAAAAGAGAGAGAGAGAGACGGAGAGGACCGGACTTATTAAGAGGGAACGTGCGCCCTCCTGTGGACTTCTGCCGCAACTGCACACATAAAGAAATTCATTATTTATACACTAAACATGTATTTAATATTAATAAACTCAATATTTATTTAATATTAATACATTAAACATGTATTTAATATTCATAAACTAAACATGTATTTAACATTTATACACTAAACATGTATTTAATATTCATAAACTAAACATGTATTTAACATTTATACACTAAACATGTATTTAATATTAATACACTAAACCTGTATTTAATATTTATACACTAAACATGTATTTAATATTCATACACTAAACATGTATTTAATATTAATACACAAAATATGTATTTATTATTTATCCACTAAACATTTATTTAATATTCATAAACTAAACTTGTATTTAATATTCATACACTAAACGTGTATTTAATATTCATACACTAAACATGTATTTAATATTAATACAAACACATGTATTTAATATTTATACACTAAACCAGTATTTAATATTAATACACTAAACATGTATTTAATAATCATACACTAAACATGTATTTAATATTAATACAAAAACATGTATTTAATATTCATACACTAAAAATGTATTTAATATTTATACACTAAACATGTATTTAATATTCATACATTAAACATGTATTTAATATTCATACACAAAAAATGTATTTAATATTTATACACTAAACATGTATTTAATATTCATACACTAAACATGTATTTGATATTTATACACTAAACATGTATTTAATATTCATACACTAAACATGTATTTAATATTTATACACTAAACATGTATTTAATATTCATACACTAAACATGTATTTAATATTAATACACTGAACATGTATTTAATAATCATATACTAAACGTATATGTAATTATACACTAATCATATATTTAATATTCATACAGTAAACATGTATTTATTATCCTCTAAAAAAGGCACACTTGGAAAAAATGAATTTCTTTATGTGTGCAGTTGCGACAGAACTCCACAGGAGGGCGCACGTTCCCTCTTAATAAGTCCGGTCCTCTCCGTATCTCTCTCTTTTTTTCCTTTTTTTTTTGGTTTCTTTTATTTTTTTTTACATACGTTTGGTTTCCCATACACTTATATTTATACACTAAACATGTATTTAATATTTATACACTAAACATGTATTTAATATCAATACAAAAACATGTATTTAATTTGAATAAACTAAACATATATTTAATATTTATACACTAAACATGTATTTAACATTCATACACTAAACATGTATTTAATATTAATACACTAAACATGTATTTAATATTAATACACTGAACATGTATTTAATATGAATACAAAAACATGTATTTAATTTTAATAAACTAAACATGTATTTAATATTGATACACTAATCATGTATTTGATATTCATACACTAAACATGTATTTAATATTTATACAAAAAACATGTATTTAATATTTTTACATTAAACGTGTATTTAATATTCATACACTAAAAGTTTACTTAATATTTATACACTAAACATGTATTTAATAATAATACAAAAACATGTATTTAATTTTAATAAACTAAACATATATTTAATATTAATACACTAAACATGTATTTGATATTCATACACGAAACATGTATTTATTATTCATACACTAAACATGTATTTAATATTCATACACTAAACATGTATTTAATATTCATACAAAAACATGTATTTAATTTTAATAAACTAAACATATATTTAATAATAATACACTAAACATGTATTTAATATTTATACACTAAACATGTATTTAATATTAATACACTAAATATGTATTTATTATTTATCCACTAAACATGTATTTAATATTCGTACACTAAACATGTATTAAATATTCATACACTAAACGTGTATTTAATATTAATACAAAAACATGTATTTAAGTTTAATAAACTAAACATATATTTAATATTAATACACTAACCATGTATTTAATTTAAATAAACCAAACATATTTAATATTAATACACTAAACATGTATTTAATATTCATACACTAAACATGTATTTAATATTAATACACTAAACATGTATTTAATATTTATACACTAATCATGTATTTAATATTAATACACTAATCATGTATTTGATATTCATACACTAAATATGTATTTAATATTTATACACTTAACATGTGTTTAATATTTATACACGAAACATGTATTTAATATTCATACACTAAACATGTATTTAATATTCATACACTAAACATGTATTTAATATTCATACATTAAACATGTATTTAATATTTATACACTAAATCTGTATTTAATATTAATACACTAAACATGTATTTAATATTTATACACTAAACATGTATTTAATATTAATACAAAAACATGTATTTAATTTTTAATAAACTAAACAAATATTTAATATTAATACAGTAAACATGTATTTAATATTTATACACTAAACATGTATTTAATATTCATACACTAAACATGTATTTAATATTCATAAACTAAACATGTATTTAATATTCATACACTAAACATGCATTTAATATTAATACAAACACATGTATTTAAGTTTAATAAACTAAACATATATTTAATATTAATACACTAAACATGTATTTATTATTTATACAATAAACATGTATTTAATATTAATACAAAAACATGTATTTAATTTTAATAAACTAAACATATATTTAATATTAATACACTAAACATGTATTTAATATTTATACACTAAACATGTATTTAACATTTATACACTAAACCTGTATTTAATATTAATACACTAAACATATATTTAATATTAATACAAAAACATGTATTTAATTTTAATAAACTAAACATGTATTTAATATTAATACACTAAACATGTATTTAATATTTATACACTAAACATGTATTTAACATTTATATATTAAACATGTTTTTAATATTTATACACTAAACATGTATTTAATATTAATACAAAAACATGTATTTAATTTTAATAAACTAAACATATTTAATATTAATACACTAAACATGTATTTAATATTTATACACTAAACATGTATTTAACATTTATACACTAAACATATTTAATATTAATACACTAAACATGTATTCAATTTAAATAAACTAAACATATTTAATATTAATACACTAAACATGTATTTAATATTCATACACTAAACATGTATTTAACATTTATACACTAAACATGTATTTAATATTAATACACTAAACATGTATTTAATATTAATACAAAAACATGTATTTAATTTTAATAAACTAAACATATATTTAATATTAATACACTAAACATGTATCTAATATTTATACACTAATCATGTATTTAATATTAATACAGTAATCATGTATTTAATATTCATACACTAAATATGTATTTAATATTTATACACTTAACATGTATTTAATATTTATACACGAAACATGTATTTAATATTCATACACTAAACATGTATTTAATATTCATACACTAAACATGTATTTAATATTCATACATTAAACATGTATTTAATATTTATACACTAAACTTGTATTAAATATTAATACACTAAACATGTATTTAATATTTATACACTAAACATGTATTTAATATTAATACAAAAACATGTATTTAATTTTAATAAACTAAACAAATATTTAATATTAATACACTAAACATGTATTTAATATTTATACACTAAACATGTATTTAATATTCATACACTAAACATGTAGTTATTATTTATACACTGAACATGTATTTAATATTAATACAATAAACATGTATTAAATATTTATACACTAAACATGTATTTAATATTCATTCAATAAACATGTAGATATTATTTTTACACTTAATATGTATTCAATATTAATACAAAAACATGTGTTTAATTTTAATAAACTAAACATATATTTAATATTAATACACAAAAAATGCATTTAATATTTTTACACTAAACGTGTTTTTAATATTAATACACTAAACATGTATTTAATATTAATACAAAAACATGTATTTAATTTTAATAAACTAAACATATATTTAATATTAATACACTAAACAAGTATTTAATATGAATACACTAAACATGTATTTAATATTAATACACTAAACATGTATTTAATATTTATACACTAAACATGTATTTAATATTAATACAAAAACATGTATTTAATTTTAATAAACTAAACAAATATTTAATATTAATACACTAAACATGTATTTAATATTTATACACTAAACATGTATTCAATATTCATACACTAAACATGTAGTTATTATTTATACACTGACCATGTACTTAATATTAATACAGTAAACATGTATTTATTATCCTCTAGATAAGGCACACTTGGAAATAATGAATTTCTTTATGTGTGCAGTTGCGACAGAACTCCACAGGAGGGCGCACGTTCCCTCTTAATAAGTCCGGTCCTCTCCGTCTCTCTCTCTTTTTTCCTTTTTTTTTGGTTTCTTTTATTTTTTTTTACATACGTTTGGTTTCCCATACACTTATATTTATACACTAAACATGTATTTAATATTAATACACTAAACCTGTATTTAATATTTATACACTAAACATGTATTTAATATTTATACACTAAACATGTATTTAATATTAATACACTAAATATCTATTTATTATTTATCCACTAAACATGTATTTATTATTCATAAACTAAACATGTATTTAATATTCATACACTAAACATGTATTTAATATTAATACAAACACATGTATTTAAGTTTAATAAACTAAACATATATTTAATATTAATACACTAAACATGTATTTAATATTTATACAGTAAACAAGCATTTAATATTAATACAAAAACATGTATTTAATATTCATACACTAAACATGTATTTAATATTAATACACTAAACATGTATTTAATATTTATACACTAAACATGTATTTAATATTAATACAAAAACATGTATTTAATTTGAATAAACTTAATATTTATTTAATATTAATACACTAAACATGTATTTAATATTCATAAACTAAACATGTATTTAATATTCATACACTAAACATGTATTTAATATTCATACATTAAACATGTATTTAATATGTATAAAGCAAACATGTATTTAATATTCATACACGACACATGTATTTAATATTCATACATTAAACATATATTTAATATTCATACACTAAACATGTATTTAATATTTATACACTAAACATGTATTTAATATTAATACACTAAAAATGTATTTAATATTAATACACTAAACATGTATTTAATATTAATACAAAAATATGTATTTAATTTTAATAAACTAAACATATATTTAATATTAATACACTAAACATGTATTAAATATTTATACACTAAACATGTATTTAATTCTCATTCAATAAACATGTAGTTATTATTTTTACACTTAATATGTATTTAATATTAATACAAAAACATGTATTTAATTTTAATCAACTAAACATATATTTAATATTTTTACACTAAATGTGTATTTAATATTAATACACTAAAAGTGTATTTAATATTAATACACTAAACATGTATTTAATATTAATACACTAAACATGTATTTAATATTTTTACACTAAACGTGTATTTAATATTTATACACTAAAAGTGTATTTAATATTAATACACTAAACATGTATTTAATATTAATACACTAAACATGTATTTAATATTTATACACTAAACATGTATTTAATATTCATACACTAAACATGTATTTAATATTAATACACTAAACATGTATTTAATATTCATACACTAAACATGTATTTAATATTAATACAAAAACATGTATTTAATTTTAATAAACTTAATATATATGTAATATTAATACACTAAACCTGTATTTAATATTTATACACTAAACATGTATTTAATATTTATACACTAAACATGTATTTAATATTAATACACTAAATATCTATTTATTATTTATCCACTAAACATGTATTTAATATTCATAAACTAAAAATGTATTTAATATTCATACACTAAACATGTATTTAATATTAATACACTAAATATGTATTTATTATTTATCCACTAAACATGTATTTAATATTCATAAACTAAACTTGTATTTAATATTCATACACTAAACGTGTATTTAATATTCATACACTAAACATGTATTTAATATTAATACAAACACATGTATTTAATATTTATACACTAAACCAGTATTTAATATTAATACACTAAACATGTATTTAATAATCATACAGTAAACAAGTATTTAATATTAATACAAAAACATGTATTTAATATTCATACACTAAACATGTATTTAATATTAATACACTAAACATGTATTTAATATTTATACACTAAACATGTATTTAATATTAATACAAAAACATGTATTTAATTTTAATAAACTTAATATTTATTTAATATTAATACACTAAACATGTATTTAATTGTCATAAACTAAACATGTATTTCACATTTATACACTAAACATGTATTTAATACTCATAAACTAAACATGTATTTAACATTTATACACTAAACATGTATTTAATATTAATACACTAAACCTGTATTTAATATTCATACACTAAACATGTATTTAATATTCATACACTAAACATGTATTTAATATTAATACACTAAATATGTATTTATTATTTATCCACTAAACATGTATTTAATATTCATAAACTAAACTTGTATTTAATATTCATACACTAAACGTGTATTTAATATTCATACACTAAACATGTATTTAATATTAATACAAACACATGTATTTAATATTTATACACTAAACCAGTATTTAATATTAATACACTAAACATGTATTTAATAATCATACACTAAACATGTATTTAATATTAATACAAAAACATGTATTTAATATTCATACACTAAAAATGTATTTAATATTTATACACTAAACATGTATTTAATATTCATACATTAAACATGTATTTAATATTCATACACAAAAAATGTATTTAATATTTATACACTAAACATGTATTTAATATTCATACACTAAACATGTATTTGATATTTATACACTAAACATGTATTTAATATTTATACACTAAACATGTATTTAATATTTATACACTAAACATGTATTTAATATTCATACACTAAACATGTATTTAATATTAATTAATGTAGAGTTGGGTCTCATCAGCATAACAGTGAAAGCTAACACCGTATTTGCGTATGATGTCACCTAGCGGCAGCATGTAGATGCTGAAGAGTGCAGGGCAAAGGACCGAACCCTGGGGAACTCCACACGTTACCTTAACATAGTCCGAGGTCACATTGTTATGGGAGACACACTGCATCCTATAAGTAAGATAAGAGTTAAACCAAGACAGGGCTAAGTCTGACATACCAATTCGTGTTTTGATACGTTCTAATAAAATATTATGATCGACGGTATCGAAAGCAGCGCTAAGATCGAGGAGCAGCAACATAGATGACGCATCAGAATCCATCGTTAGCAATAGATCATTAGTCATTTTTGCGAGGGCTGTCTCCGTGGAGTGATTTGCCCTGAAACCGGATTGAAAGGTTTCACATAGATTGTTAGACGCTAAGTGTTCATTTAACTGCTCCGCAACAATTTTTTCGAGGATTTTTGAAATAAAGGGAAGGTGAGACACCGGTCGGTAGTTTACCATGAGGTCAGGATCGAGGTTAGGTCTTTTAAGAAGAGGATGAATAACCGCTTTTTTGAATGCTAGGGGAACAGTGCCCGAGGAAAGTGATAAGTTTATAATATTTAGCACTGATGGACCTAATAATACAAAGAGCTCCTTGATCAGTTTCCCAGGAAGAGGGTCAAGTAAACATGTTGTTTGTTTTATTCCATTTACACGTTGTAACAATTCCTCTAATGTTATTTCCTCAAAACGAGAGAAACTATTTTGGAGGGCAGTATCCGCCGTATATACAATCGTGTCAGTGTTAATAGAACCCCGTTGTAGCTGGGACGCATTGTCTTTAATCTCCTTTCGAATGACTTCAATTTTCTTACTAAAGAATTGCATAAAGTCATCAGCTGAGTGGGTGGAGCTACTGGAAGGAGTCCCTTGTTGGGTAAGCGATGCTACCGTACTAAACAAAAATTTAGGATCGTTTTTATTACGGTGGATGAGATTTGAGTAATAATTAGCTTTAGCTAAGGTAAGCATGCGTTTATAAGTTATTAAACCATCACTAAATGCTTGATGGTGCACCTCAAGTTTAGTCGTGCGCCATTTGCGTTCCAGCTTTCTGCATAATAATTTCTGAGCTCTAGTTTCTTCTGTAAACCCAGGGGTGCGCTTTTTTGAAGCCTTTTTTAACTTTAGCGGTGCTATGTTATCAATGGTTTCGCGCAGGGCGTCGTTAAAGTTGTTAGTGAGGTTATCAATAGAGCCCACATACTTTGGGAATGGTGCCATTACCGAGGGCAGTAGGTCAGCAAGAGTTGTCGTTGTGGCCGTATTAATGTTGCGGCTGCTATAGCAGTTATTATTATTATTAGTTTGACGAACATGCGTCTGAACCTCGAATTTTATAAGGTAATTATCGGACAATACTTTAGTATACGGGAGTATCGTAACTTTGGAAGCGGTGATACCCCTGACAAGCACTAGGTCTATCGTATTACCGTTGCGATGCGTGGGTTCATTTATTATTTGTGTGAGACCACAGCTATCAATTATAGTCTGGAGCGCTACGCACGGTGGGTCCGATGGGGTATTCATATGGATATTAAAGTCCCCCATTATGATTATATTATCGGCGTGTGTCACTAGATCAGCAACGAACTCTGAGAATTCATTGATAAAGTCCGAACAGGGCCCTGGGGGGCGGTAGATAACAGCCAGGTGTAGAGGCAGCGGTGTGACAGACCTCATAGTAAGCACCTCAAACGATTTATATTTATTATTTATGTTAGGACTAAGGTTAAAGTTTTCGTTGTATATTAGTGCGAACCCCCACCCCTTTTAAGGGGACGGGCAATATGCGCATGTGTAAAGTTAGGAGGACATGCCTCATTTAGCGCAAAAAAGTCGTTTGGTTTAAGCCAGGTTTCACTGAGACCGATGACGTTAAGATTGTTGTCTCTGATGATATCATTAACTAACAACGTTTTGGGAGACAATGATCTTATGTTTAAAAAACCTATATTATAGGTAGTGGGCTGTTTTAGGGAATTTTTGATCAAATTATCCGTAGTAGCAATATTAGTAATGTTGTGTTTATTATGCCCAGTGCATTCAGTATAATTACGACCATATCTAGGAATTGATACGACGGGAATGTTCCGATTGTTTGTTTGTTGCTTTGATAAACTGCACGCATCATAGTTAGCCACCTCAGTAACACACATGTCCAACTCTGAAACACTCAAAGCAGAAAAAACGTGTTCTAATTTAACTGACTCCTTACCCAGACCAGTAGTCTCGCATTTTCCATTTAAATCTGGCTGCAGGATGGAGGGAAGTGGTGTTCTGTGGGGATTAGCCTTCTGCTTTGTTTTTAGCCCCGCTCGACATCCGCGTTTCCGATCACACCGCTGGCGTCTGGTACAATACAATCGGCAAGATAAGATGGAGCTAGACCGTGTAGTATTTTATACGTAAGTAGTAAAACCTTAAAGTCACATCTTAAGTGCACAGGAAGCCAGTGCAGGTGAGCCAGTACAGGCGTAATGTGATCAAACTTTCTTGTTCTTGTCAAAAGTCTAGCAGCCGCATTTTGTACCAACTGTAATCTTTTAATGCTAGACATGGGGAGACCCGAAAATAATACGTTACAGTAGTCGAGGCGAGTGGTAACAAACGCATGGATAATGATCTCAGCGTCTTTAGTGGACAGAATGGAGCGAATTTTAGCGATGTTACGGAGATGAAAGAAGGCCGTTTTAGTAACGCTTTTAATGTGTGACTCAAAGGAGAGAGTTGGGTCGAAGATAATACCCAGATTCTTTACCGTGTCGCCTTGTTTAATTGTTTGATTGTCAAATGTTAGAGTTGTATTATTAAATAGAGTTTGGTGTCTAGCAGGACCGATAATCAGCATTTCCGTTTTTTTGGCGTTGAGTTGCAAAAAGTTAGCGGACATCCATTGTTTAATTTCATTAAGACACGCCTCCAGCTGACTACAATCCGGCGTGTTGGTCAGCTTTAGGGGCATGTAGAGTTGGGTGTCATCAGCATAACAGTGAAAGCTAATACCGTATTTGCGTATGATGTCACCTAGCGGCAGCATGTAGATGCTGAAGAGTGCAGGGCCAAGGACCGAACCCTGGGGAACTCCACACGTTACCTTAACGTAGTCCGAGGTCACATTGTTATGGGAGACGCACTGCATCCTATCAGTAAGATAAGAGTTAAACCAAGACAGGGCTAAGTCTGACATACCAATTCGTGTTTTGATACGTTCTAATAAAATATTATGATCGACGGTATCGAAAGCAGCGCTAAGATCGAGGAGCAGCAACATAGATGACGCATCAGAATCCATCGTTAGCAATAGATCATTAGTCATTTTTGCGAGGGCTGTCTCCGTGGAGTGATTTGCCCTGAAACCGGATTGAAAGGTTTCACATAGATTGTTAGACGCTAAGTGTTCATTTAACTGCTCCGCAACAATTTTTTCAAGGATTTTTGAAATAAAGGGAAGGTGAGACACCGGTCGGTAATTTACCATGAGGTCAGGATCGAGGTTAGGTCTTTTAAGAAGAGGATGAATAACCGCTTTTTTGAATGCTAGGGGAACAGTGCCCGAGGAGAGTGATAAGTTTATAATATTTAGCACTGATGGACCTAATAATACAAAGAGCTCCTTGATCAGTTATTATTATTATTAGTTTGACGAACATGCGTCTGAACCTCGAATTTTATAAGGTAATTATCGGACAATACTTTAGTATACGGGAGTATCGTAACTTTGGAAGCGGTGATACCCCTGACAAGCACTAGGTCTATCGTATTACCGTTGCGATGCGTGGGTTCATTTATTATTTGTGTGAGACCACAGCTATCAATTATAGTCTGGAGCGCTACGCACGGTGGGTCCGATGGGGTATTCATATGGATATTAAAGTCCCCCATTATGATTATATTATCGGCGTGTGTCACTAAATCAGCAACGAACTCTGAGAATTCATTAATAAAGTCCGAACAGGGCCCTGGGGGGCGGTAGATAACAGCCAGGTGTAGAGGCAGCGGTGTGACAGACCTCAGAGAGAGCGCCGCCATCTTGGATCATATTCATACACTAAACATGTATTTAATATTTATACACTAAACATGTATTTAATATTAATACAAAACATGTATTTAATTTTAATAAACTAAACATATATTTAATATTATTACACTAAACATGTATTTAATATTTATACACTAAACATGTATTTAATAGTTATACACTAATCATGTATTTAATATTAATACACTAATCATGTATTTAATATTCATACATTAAACATGTATTTAATATTCGTACACGAAACATGTATTTAATATTTATACACTAAACATGTATTTAATATTCATACATTAAACATGTATTTAATATTCATACACTAAACATGTATTTAATATTTTTACACTAAACATGTATTTAATATTCATACACTAGACATGTATTTAATATTTATAGAAAAACATGTATTTAATTTTAATAAACTAAACATATATTTAATATTAATACAAAAACATGTATTTAATTTTAATAAACTAAATATATATTTAATATTAATACACTAAACATGTATTTAATATTCATAAACTAAACATGTATTTAACATTTATACACTAAACATGTATTTAATATTCATACACTAAACATGTAGTTATTATTTATACACTAAACATGTATTTGATATTAATACACTAAACATGTATTTAATATTTATACACTAAACATGTATTTAATATTAATACACTAAATATGTATTTATTATATATCCACTAAACATGTATTTAATATTCATAAACTAAACATGTATTTAATATTCATACACTAAACGTGTATTTAATATTCATACACTAAACATGTATTTAATATTAATACAAAAAAAATGTATTTAAGTTTAATAAACTAAACATATATTTAATATTAATACACTAAACATGTTTTTAATATTTATACAGTAAACAGGTATTTAATATTAATACACTAAACATGTATTTAATATTTATACACTAAACATGTATTTAAAATTAATACAAAAACATGTATTTAATTTTAATAAACTAAACATATATTTAATATTATTACACTAAACATGTAGTTATTATTTATACACTAAACATGTATTTAATATTCATACATTAAACATGTATTTAATATTCATACACTAAACATGTATTTAATATTTATACACTAAACATGTATTTAATATTAATACACTAAAAATGTATTTATTATATATACACTAAACATGTATTTAATATTCATAAACTAAACATGTATTTAATATTCATACACTAAATGTTTATTTAATATTCATACACTAAACATGTATTTAATATTTATACACTAAACATGTATTTTTATATTAATACACTAAATATGTATTTATTATATATCCACTAAACATGTATTTAATATTCATAAACTAAACATGTATTTAATATTCATACACTAAACGTGTATTTAATATTCATACACTAAACATGTATTTAATATTAATACAAAACATGTAATGAAGTTTAATAAACTAAACATATATTTAATATTAATACACTAAACATGTATTTAATATTCATACATTAAACATGTATTTAATATTTATACACTAAACATGTATTTAATATTCGTACACGAAACATGTATTTAATATTTATACACTAAACATGTATTTAATATTCATACATTAAACATGTATTTAATATTCATACACTAAACATGTATTTAATATTCATACACTAAACATGTATTTAATATTAATACACTAAATATGTATTTATTATATATCCACTAAACATGTATTTAATATTCATAAACTAAACATGTATTTAATATTCATACACTAAACGTGTATTTAATATTCATACACTAAACATGTATTTAATATTAATACAAAAACATGTATTTAAGTTTAATAAACTAAACATATATTTAATATTAATACACTAAACATGTTTTTAATATTTATACAGTAAACATGTATTTAATATTAATACATTAAACATGTATTTAATATTTATACACTAAACATGTATTTAATATTAATACAAAACATGTATTTAATTTTAATAAACTAAACATATATTTAATATTATTACACTAAACATGTATTTAATATTTATACACTAAACATGTATTTAATAGTTATACACTAATCATGTATTTAATATTAATACACTAATCATGTATTTAATATTTATACACTAAACAGTTATTTAATATTCATAAACTAAACATATATTTAATATTAATACACTAAACATGTATTTAATATTTATACACTAAACATGTATTTTTATATTAATACACTAAATATGTATTTATTATATATCCACTAAACATGTATTTAATATTCATAAACTAAACATGTATTTAATATTCATACACTAAACGTGTATTTAATATTCATACACTAAACATCTCACGATCCACTCTTCCCCCACTCGTGAACAAGACTCCTAGGTACTTGAACTCCTCCACTTGGGGCAGGGTCTCCTCCCCTACCCGGAGATGGCACTCCACCCTTTTCCGGGCGAGAACCATGGACTCGGACTTGGAGGTGCTGATTCTCATTCCGGTCGCTTCACACTCGGCTGCGAACCGATCCAGTGAGAGCTGAAGATCCCGGCCAGATGAAGCCATCAGGACTACATCATCTGCAAAAAGCAGAGACCTAATCCTGTGGCCACCAAACCGGAACCCCTCAACGCCTTGGCTGCGCCTAGAAATTCTGTCCATAAAAGTTATGAACAGAATCGGTGACAAAGGACAGCCTTGGCGGAGTCCAACCCTCACTGGAAACGTGTCTGACTTACTGCCAGCAATGGGGACCAAGCTCTGACACTGATCATACAGGGAGCGGACTGGGAGATCGACAGGCGGATCGGTGCGGCGTCTTCAGTAATGCGGACGTTGTATCGATCCGTTGTGGTGAAGAAGGAGCTGAGCCGGAAGGCAAAGCTCTCAATTTACCGGTCGATCTACGTTCCCATCCTCACCTATGGTCATGAGCTTTGGGTCATGACCGAAAGGATAAGATCACGGGTACAAGCGGCCGAAATGAGTCTCCTCCGCCGGGTGGCGGGGCTCTCCCTTAGAGATAGGGTGAGAAGCTCTGCCATCCGGGAGGAGCTCAACGTAAAGCCGCTGCTCCTCCACATCGAGAGGAGCCAGATGAGGTGGTTCGGGCATCTGGTCAGGATGCCACCCGAACGCCTCCCTAGGGATGTGTTTAGGGCACGTCCAGCTGGTAGGAGGCCACGGGGAAGACCCAGGACACGTTGGGAAGACTATGTCTCCCGGCTGGCCTGGGAACGCCTCGGGATCCCCCGGGAAGAGCTAGACGAAGTGGCTGGAGATAGGGAAGTCTGGGCTTCCCTGCTTAGGCTGCTGCCCCCGCGACCCGACCTCGGATAAGCGGAAGATGATGGATGGATGGATGGATAAACATGTATTTAATATTAATACAAAACATGTATTTAAGTTTAATAAACTAAACATATATTTAATATTAATACACTAAACACGTATTTAATATTTATACAGTAAACATGTATTGAATATTCATACACTAAACATGTATTTAATATTCATACACTAAACATGTATTTAATATTTATACACTAAACATGTATTTAATATTAATACAAAAACATGTATTTAATTTTAATAAACTAAACATATATTTAATATTATTACACTAAACATGTATTTAATATTTATACACTAAACATGTATTTAATAGTTATACACTAATCATGTATTTAATATTAATACACTAATCATGTATTTAATATTCATACATTAAACATGTATTTAATATTCGTACACGAAACATGTATTTAATATTTATACACTAAACATGTATTTAATATTCATACATTAAACATGTATTTAATATTCATACACTAAACATGTATTTTATATATTTACACTAAACATGTATTTAATATTCATACACTAAACATGTATTTAATATTTATAGAAAAACATGTATTTAATTTTAATAAACTAGACATATATTTAATATTAATACAAAAACAATTATTTAATTTTAATAAACTAAATATATATTTAATATTAATCCACTAAACATGTATTTAATGTTCATAAACTAAACATGTATTTAAAATTCATACACTAAACGTGTATTTAATATTCATACACTAAACATGTATTTAATATTAATACAAAACATGTAATAAAGTTTAATAAACTAAACATATATTTAATATTAATACACTAAACATGTATTTAATATTCATACATTAAACATGTATTTAATATTTATACACTAAACAAGTATTTAATATTCGTACACGAAACATGTATTTAATATTTATACACTAAACATGTATTTAATATTCATACATTAAACATGTATTTAATATTCATACACTAAACATGTATTTAATATTTATACACTAAACATGTATTTAATATTCATACACTAAACATGTATTTAATATTTATACACTAAACATGTATTTAATATTTATACACTAAACATGTATTTAATATTAATACACTAAATATGTATTTATTATATATCCACTAAACATGTATTTAATATTCATAAACTAAACATGTATTTAATATTCATACACTAAACGTGTATTTAATATTCATACACTAAACATGTATTTAATATTAATACAAAAACATGTATTTAAGTTTAATAAACTAAACATATATTTAATATTAATACACTAAACATGTTTTTAATATTTATACAGTAAACATGTATTTAATATTAATACATTAAACATGTATTTAATATTTATACACTAAACATGTATTTAATATTAATACAAAAACATGTATTTAATTTTAATAAACTAAACATATATTTAATATTATTACACTAAACATGTATTTAATATTTATACACTAAACATGTATTTAATAGTTATACACTAATCATGTATTTAATATTAATACACTAATCATGTATTTAATATTTATACACTAAACATGTATTTAATATTCATAAACTAAACATATATTTAACATTTATACACTAAACATGTATTTAATATTCATACACTAAACATGTAGTTATTATTCATACACTAAACATGTATTTAATATTAATACACTAAACATGTATTTAATATTTATACACTAAACATGTATTTTTATATTAATACACTAAATATGTATTTATTATATATCCACTAAACATGTATTTAATATTCATAAACTAAACATGTATTTAATATTCATACACTAAACGTATATTTAATATTCATACACTAAACATGTATTTAATATTAATACAAAACATGTATTTAAGTTTAATAAACTAAACATATATTTAATATTAATACACTTAACACGTATTTAATATTTATACAGTAAACATGTAGTGAATATTCGTACACTAAACATGTATTTAATATTCATACACTAAACATGTATTTAATATTTATACACTAAACATGTATTTAATATTAATAGAAAAACATGTATTTAATTTTAATAAACTAAACATATATTTAATATTATTACACTAAACATGTATTTAATATTTATACACTAAACATGTATTTAATAGTTATACACTAATCATGTATTTAATATTAATACACTAATCATGTATTTAATATTCATACATTAAACATGTATTTAATATTCGTACACGAAACATGTATTTAATATTTATACACTAAACATGTATTTAATATTCATACATTAAACATGTATTTAATATTCATACACTAAACATGTATTTAATATTTTTACACTAAACATGTATTTAATATTCATACACTAAACATGTATTTAATATTTATAGAAAAACATGTATTTAATTTTAATATACTAAACATATATTTAATATTAATACAAAAACATGTATTTAATTTTAATAAACTAAATATATATTTAATATTAATACAGTAAACATGTATTTAATATTCATAAACTAAACATGTATTTAACATTTATACACTAAACATGTATTTAATATTCATACACTAAACATGTAGTTATTATTTATACACTAAACATGTATTTAATATTAATACACTAAACATGTATTTAATATTTATACACTAAACATGTATTTAATAGTTATACACTAATCATGTATTTAATATTAATACACTAATCATGTATTTAATATTTATACACTAAACATGTAGTTATTATTCTTACACTTAATATGTATTTAATATTAATACAAAAACATGTATTTAATTTTAATAAACTAAACATATATTTAATATTAATACACTAAACATGTATTTAATATTCATACACTAAACATGTAGTTATTATTCATACACTAAACATGTATTTAACATTTATACACTAAACATGTATTTAATAGTTATACACTAAACATGTATTTAATAGTTATACACTAATCATGTATTTAATATTAATACACTAATCATGTATTTAATATTCATACATTAAACATGTATTTAATATTCATACACGAAACATGTATTTAATATTTATACACTAAACATGTATTTAATATTCATACATTAAACATGTATTTAATATTCATACACTAAACATGTATTTTATATATTTACACTAAACATGTATTTAATATTCATACACTAAACATGTATTTAATATTTATAGAAAAACATGTATTTAATTTTAATAAACTAGACATATATTTAATATTAATACAAAAACAATTATTTAATTTTAATAAACTAAATATATATTTAATATTAATCCACTAAACATGTATTTAATGTTCATAAACTAAACATGTATTTAAAATTCATACACTAAACGTGTATTTAATATTCATACACTAAACATGTATTTAATATTAATACAAAACATGTAATAAAGTTTAATAAACTAAACATATATTTAATATTAATACACTAAACATGTATTTAATATTCATACATTAAACATGTATTTAATATTTATACACTAAACAAGTATTTAATATTCGTACACGAAACATGTATTTAATATTTATACACTAAACATGTATTTAATATTCATACATTAAACATGTATTTAATATTCATACACTAAACATGTATTTAATATTTATACACTAAACATGTATTTAATATTCATACACTAAACATGTATTTAATATTTATACACTAAACATGTATTTAATATTTATACACTAAACATGTATTTAATATTAATACACTAAATATGTATTTATTATATATCCACTAAACATGTATTTAATATTCATAAACTAAACATGTATTTAATATTCATACACTAAACGTGTATTTAATATTCATACACTAAACATGTATTTAATATTAATACAAAAACATGTATTTAAGTTTAATAAACTAAACATATATTTAATATTAATACACTAAACATGTTTTTAATATTTATACAGTAAACATGTATTTAATATTAATACATTAAACATGTATTTAATATTTATACACTAAACATGTATTTAATATTAATACAAAAACATGTATTTAATTTTAATAAACTAAACATATATTTAATATTATTACACTAAACATGTATTTAATATTTATACACTAAACATGTATTTAATAGTTATACACTAATCATGTATTTAATATTAATACACTAATCATGTATTTAATATTTATACACTAAACATGTATTTAATATTCATAAACTAAACATGTATTTAATATTCGTACACGAAACATGTATTTAATATTTATACACTAAACATGTATTTAATATTCATACATTAAACATGTATTTAATATTCATACACTAAACATGTAGTTATTATTCATACACTAAACATGTATTTAATATTAATACACTAAACATGTATTTAATATTTATACACTAAACATGTATTTTTATATTAATACACTAAATATGTATTTATTATATATCCACTAAACATGTATTTAATATTCATAAACTAAACATGTATTTAATATTCATACACTAAACGTATATTTAATATTCATACACTAAACATGTATTTAATATTAATACAAAACATGTATTTAAGTTTAATACACTAAACATATATTTAATATTAATACACTTAACACGTATTTAATATTTATACAGTAAACATGTATTGAATATTCGTACACTAAACATGTATTTAATATTCATACACTAAACATGTATTTAATATTTATACACTAAACATGTATTTAATATTAATAGAAAAACATGTATTTAATTTTAATAAACTAAACATATATTTAATATTATTACACTAAACATGTATTTAATATTTATACACTAAACATGTATTTAATAGTTATACACTAATCATGTATTTAATATTAATACACTAATCATGTATTTAATATTCATACATTAAACATGTATTTAATATTCGTACACGAAACATGTATTTAATATTTATACACTAAACATGTATTTAATATTCATACATTAAACATGTATTTAATATTCATACACTAAACATGTATTTAATATTTTTACACTAAACATGTATTTAATATTCATACACTAAACATGTATTTAATATTTATAGAAAAACATGTATTTAATTTTAATATACTAAACATATATTTAATATTAATACAAAAACATGTATTTAATTTTAATAAACTAAATATATATTTAATATTAATACACTAAACATGTATTTAATATTCATACACTAAACATGTAGTTATTATTCATACACTAAACATGTATTTAACATTTATACACTAAACATGTAGTTATTATTCTTACACTTAATATGTATTTAATATTAATACAAAAACATGTATTTAATTTTAATAAACTAAACATATATTTAATATTAATACACTAAACATGTATTTAATATTCATACACTAAACATGTAGTTATTATTCATACACTAAACATGTATTTAACATTTATACACTAAACATGTATTTAATAGTTATACACTAAACATGTATTTAATATTCGTAAACTAAACATATATTTAACATTTATACACTAAACGTATATTTAATATTCATACACTAAACATGTATTTAATATTTATACACTAAACATGTATTTAATATTCATACACTAAACATGTATTTAATATTCATACACTAAACATGTAGTTATTATTTATACTGTCACAACCACTGGCTTGTTAGTGGCTGTAACATTAAGGGAGACCACACCGATTTGTACATTTTAGCCAACAGATCTTTTATTTACAACATGTATCAGTGATCAGTAATGTGAATTAACCAAGGAATGTATCAGTAAATGAGTGTTGTCCCAAAAGGGTGTTAGTGTGGTGCTAATCCCGGCCGTCGTTGCCGTGACCATACGGTCACCAAACGAATGTGCCTGTGGGACGAGAGAGAGAAAGAGAGAGAGCATGAGAGAGAGAGCATGCTGCTGGGAGGCCTTTTATAGGCCGCCCAATCAGCAGCCCTCTGAGATGTTGCACGTCTTCACAGACCAGCTCCACCTGCGGGTCGGAGGACCAAAGTGCCCCAAACACTAACCGGCAGCAACCGACAGCTCCACCTGCGGGTCGGAGGACCAAAGTGCCCCAAACACTAACCGGCAGAGCCGGGCATGACATCCCCCCCCTTAAAAGTCAGTATGCCTACCCTCTCTGACTGCATAGGCTCTGACATACCCTTCACATGAGCGTCACCACCTTTTCCTGAAGGCAAAATGCTCTGCTCACACAAAAACTCGTGAATGGAGTCACGCAAGGGTCCCTTCTTACCAGTTCTAATGGCTGATGACAATTCCATGCCATACTTTTCTGCCAATTGCAACAACTGTTCCTTATTAAGGGCAAACAACAATTTCTCAGATGGTGCTTCCACAAAAGCCTCCATCCTGCTCAACCCAGGCCGTCAGTACCAATCTGGCTACTGTACCAAACCAACAATGAAACTACTGAAAAAAACAACCCAACCAAAAACTATCTCTAATTACGCTAGGCTCTCTCTCTCCAACCAATCTAACCAGGTCTCTAAAACATTACAGTTATGTTAACACAGCAAACTAACCTCGGAGCATCCCCCTAAACATTTTCCCCCCACTAGACTAATCTATTTTCACACAGAGCCCGAGGACGAGGATCATTTACTCACCAATACCTGTGGAGACGTACCATCCCGACAAAGCCGATTCAGCCGTTTCTCCAAGGCGGTGCCCTCGCCCAGGCTCTGTGACAGCAGGAACCTAGAACCCGTACTAGATGGGGATAAAGGCGACAGCTCCTAAGAGGCTGAATGCAATGCTACAAACTGCAATGAAACTGAACCAAGATGGCTGGAACAAACAATTCAGTGTCTACCTAACTTGCACGGTCAAACAAAGCCTCAAAAGTACAAATCAGTAGATCCCCCAATTAACTAACTGATAACAGGCCCCAACTGACTATCAGCAGTACACAATTAGTAACTCAGCTCTACTCACCTTCCTACGCTCCAAAAGCCAGTAGAAGGAATACTCAATACAAAGAGCTCTACGCACCTTCCTACGCTGCCATAGCCAGTAGAAGGAATTACCATAGCCTAAAGTTACTACCAAAGATCGGACGAGCCCCCATATGTCACAACCACTGGCTTGTTAGTGGCTGTAACATTAAGGGAGACCACACCGATTTGTACATTTTAGCCAACAGATCTTTTATTTACAACATGTATCAGTGATCAGTAATGTGAATTAACCAAGGAATGTATCAGTAAATGAGTGTTGTCCCAAAAGGGTGTTAGTGTGGTGCTAATCCCGGCCGTCGTTGCCGTGACCATACGGTCACCAAACGAATGTGCCTGTGGGACGAGAGAGAGAAAGAGAGAGAGCATGAGAGAGAGAGCATGCTGCTGGGAGGCCTTTTATAGGCCGCCCAATCAGCAGCCCTCTGAGATGTTGCACGTCTTCACAGACCAGCTCCACCTGCGGGTCGGAGGACCAAAGTGCCCCAAACACTAACCGGCAGCAACCGACAGCTCCACCTGCGGGTCGGAGGACCAAAGTGCCCCAAACACTAACCGGCAGAGCCGGGCATGACAATACACTAAATATGTATTCAATATTAATGCAGTAAACATGTATTAAATATTTATACACTAAACATGTATTAAATATTCATACAATAAACATGTAGTTATTATTCTTACACTTAATATGTATTTAATATTAATACAAAAACATGTATTTAATTTTAATAAACTAAACATATATTTAATATTAATACACTAAACATGTATTTAATATTTATACACTAAACATGTATTTAATATTTATACACTAAACATGTAGTTATTATTTATACACTAAACATGTATTTAATATTAATACACTAAACATGTAGTTATTATTTATACACTAAACATGTATTTAATATTAATACAGTAAACTTGTATTAAATATTAATACAAAAACATGTATTTAATTTTAATATACTAAACATATATTTAATATTAATACACTAAACATGTATTTAACATTTATACACTAAACATGTTTTTAATATTAATACACTAAACATGTATTTAATATTAATACAAAAACATGTATTTAATTTTAATAAACTAAACATATATTTAATATTCATACATTAAACATGTATTTAACATTTATACAGTAAAAATGTATTTGATATTAATACACTAAACATGTATTTAATATTTATACACTAAACATGTATTTAATATTAATACAAAAACATGTATTTAATTGTAATAAACTAAATATATATTTAATATTAATACACTAAACATGTATTTAATATTTATACACTAAACATGTATTTAATATTCATAAACTAGACATATATTTAACATTTATACACTAAACATGTATTTAATATTCATACACTAAACATGTAGTTATTATTCATACACTAAACATGTATTTAATATTAATACACTAAACATGTATTTAATATTTATACACTAAACATGTATTTTTATATTAATACACTAAATATGTATTTATTATATATCCACTAAACATGTATTTAATATTCATAAACTAAACATGTATTTAATATTCATACACTAAACGTGTATTTAATATTCATACACTAAACATGTATTTAATATTAATACAAAACATGTATTTAAGTTTAATAAACTAAACATATATTTAATATTAATACACTTAACACGTATTTAATATTTATACAGTAAACATGTATTGAATATTCGTACACTAAACATGTATTTAATATTCATACACTAAACATGTATTTAATATTTATACACTAAACATGTATTTAATATTAATAGAAAAACATGTATTTAATTTTAATAAACTAAACATATATTTAATATTATTACACTAAACATGTATTTAATATTTATACACTAAACATGTATTTAATAGTTATACACTAATCATGTATTTAATATTAATACACTAATCATGTATTTAATATTCATACATTAAACATGTATTTAATATTTGTACACGAAACATGTATTTAATATTTATACACTAAACATGTATTTAATATTCATACATTAAACATGTATTTAATATTCATACACTAAACATGTATTTAATATTTTTACACTAAACATGTATTTAATATTCATACACTAAACATGTATTTAATATTTATAGAAAAACATGTATTTAATTTTAATATACTAAACATATATTTAATATTAATACAAAAACATGTATTTAATTTTAATAAACTAAATATATATTTAATATTAATACAGTAAACATGTATTTAATATTCATAAACTAAACATGTATTTAACATTTATACACTAAACATGTATTTAATATTCATACACTTAACATGTAGTTATTATTTATACACTAAACATGTATTTAATATTAATACACTAAACATGTATTTAATATTTATACACTAAACATGTATTTAATAGTTATACACTAATCATGTATTTAATATTAATACACTAATCATGTATTTAATATTTATACACTAAACATGTAGTTATTATTCTTACACTTAATATGTATTTAATATTAATACAAAAACATGTATTTAATTTTAATAAACTAAACATATATTTAATATTAATACACTAAACATGTATTTAATATTCATACACTAAACATGTAGTTATTATTCATACACTAAACATGTATTTAACATTTATACACTAAACATGTATTTAATAGTTATACACTAAACATGTATTTAATATTCGTAAACTAAACATATATTTAACATTTATACACTAAACGTGTATTTAATATTCATACACTAAACATGTATTTAATATTTATACACTAAACATGTATTTAATATTCATACACTAAACATGTATTTAATATTCATACACTAAACATGTAGTTATTATTTATACACTAAATATGTATTCAATATTAATGCAGTAAACATGTATTAAATATTTATACACTAAACATGTATTAAATATTCATACAATAAACATGTAGTTATTATTCTTACACTTAATATGTATTTAATATTAATACAAAAACATGTATTTAATTTTAATAAACTAAACATATATTTAATATTAATACACTAAACATGTATTTAATATTTATACACTAAACATGTATTTAATATTTATACACTAAACATGTAGTTATTATTTATACACTAAACATGTATTTAATATTAATACACTAAACATGTAGTTATTATTTATACACTAAACATGTATTTAATATTAATACAGTAAACTTGTATTAAATATTAATACAAAAACATGTATTTAATTTTAATATACTAAACATATATTTAATATTAATACACTAAACATGTATTTAACATTTATACACTAAACATGTTTTTAATATTAATACACTAAACATGTATTTAATATTAATACAAAAACATGTATTTAATTTTAATAAACTAAACATATATTTAATATTCATACATTAAACATGTATTTAACATTTATACAGTAAAAATGTATTTGATATTAATACACTAAACATGTATTTAATATTTATACACTAAACATGTATTTAATATTAATACAAAAACATGTATTTAATTGTAATAAACTAAATATATATTTAATATTAATACACTAAACATGTATTTAATATTTATACACTAAACATGTATTTAATATTCATAAACTAGACATATATTTAACATTTATACACTAAACATGTATTTAATATTCATACACTAAACATGTAGTTATTATTCATACACTAAACATGTATTTAATATTAATACACTAAACATGTATTTAATATTTATACACTAAACATGTATTTTTATATTAATACACTAAATATGTATTTATTATATATCCACTAAACATGTATTTAATATTCATAAACTAAACATGTATTTAATATTCATACACTAAACGTGTATTTAATATTCATACACTAAACATGTATTTAATATTAATACAAAACATGTATTTAAGTTTAATAAACTAAACATATATTTAATATTAATACACTAAACACGTATTTAATATTTATACAGTAAACATGTATTTAATATTAATACATTAAACATGTATTTAATAGTTATACACTAATCATGTATTTAATATTAATACACTAATCATGTATTTAATATTTATACACTAAACATGTATTTAATATTCATAAACTAAACATATATTTAACATTTATACACTAAACATGTATTTAATATTCATACACTAAACATGTAGTTATTATTCATACACTAAACATGTATTTAATATTAATACACTAAACATGTATTTAATATTTATACACTAAAAATGTATTTTTATATTAATACACTAAATATGTATTTATTATATATCCACTAAACATGTATTTAATATTCATAAACTAAACATGTATTTAATATTCATACACTAAACGTGTATTTAACATTCATACACTAAACATGTATTTAATATTAATACAAAACATGTATTTAAGTTTAATAAACTAAACATATATTTAATATTAATACACTAAACACGTATTTAATATTTATACAGTAAACATGTATTGAATATTCATACACTAAACATGTATTTAATATTCATACACTAAACATGTATCTAATATTTATACACTAAACATGTATTTAATATTAATACAAAAACATGTATTTAATTTTAATAAACTAAACATATATTTAATATTATTACACTAAACATGTATTTAATATTTATACACTAAACATGTATTTAATAGTTATACACTAATCATGTATTTAATACTCATACATTAAAAATTTATTTAATATTCATACACTTAACATGTATTTAATATTTATACACGAAACATGTATTTAATATTTATACACTAAACATGTATTTAATATTCATACATTAAAAATGTATTTAATATTCATACACTAAACATGTATTTAATATTTATACATTAAACATGTATTTAATATTTATACACTAAACATGTATTTAATATTCGTACACGAAACATGTATTTAATATTTATACACTAAACATGTATTTAATATTCATACATTAAACATGTATTTAATATTCATACACTAAACATGTTTTTAATATTTTTACACTAAACATGTATTTAATATTCATACACTAAACATGTATTTAATATTTATAGAAAAACATGTATTTAATTTTAATAAACTAAACATATATTTAATATTAATACACTAAACATGTATTTAATATTTATACACTAAACATGTATTTA
Organism: Nerophis ophidion; assembly: GCF_033978795.1. Taxonomy (NCBI): domain Eukaryota; kingdom Metazoa; phylum Chordata; class Actinopteri; order Syngnathiformes; family Syngnathidae; genus Nerophis; species Nerophis ophidion. The sequence goes on along the minus strand of NW_026906959.1, from coordinate 400,066 downwards.
ATATTCATACACTAAACATGTAGTTATTATTTATACACTAAACATGTATTCAATATTAATACAGTAAACATGTATTTAATATTAATACACTAAACATGTATTTAATATTAATACAAAAACATGTATTTAATTTTAATAAACAAAATATATATTTAATATTAATACACTAAACATGTATTTAATATTCATAAACTAAACATGCATTTAACATTTATACACTAAACATGTATTTAATATTCATACACTAAACATGTAGTTATTATTTATACACTAAACATGTATTTAATATTAATACACTAAACGTGTATTTAATATTTATACACTAAACATGTATTTAATATTAATACACTAAATATGTATTTATTATATATCCACTAAACATGTATTTAATATTCATAAACTAAACATGTATTTAATATTCATACAATAAACGTGTATTTAATATTCATACACTAAACATGTATTTAATATTAATACAAAAACATGTATTTAAGTTTAATAAACTAAACATATATTTAATATTAATACACTAAACATGTTTTTAATATTTATACAGTATACAGATATTTATAATTAATACACTAAACATGTATTTAATATTTATACACTAAACATGTATTTAATATTAATACAAAAACATGTATTTAATTTTAATAAACTAAACATATATTTAATATTATTACACTAAACATGTAGTTATTATTTATACACTAAACATGTATTTAATATTCATACATTAAACATGTATTTAATATTCATACACTAAACATGTATTTAATATTTATACACTAAACAAGTATTTAATATTAATACACTAAATATGTATTTATTATATATCCACTAAACATGTATTTAATATTCATAAACTAAACATGTATTTAATATTCATACACTAAACGATTATTTAATATTCATACACTAAACATGTATTTAATATTTATACACTAAACATGTATTTAATAGTTATACACTAATCATGTATTTAATATTAATACAATAATCATGTATTTAATATTTATACACTAAACATGTATTTAATATTCGTAAACTAAACATATATTTAACATTTATACACTAAACATGTATTTAATATTCATACACTAAACATGTAGTTATTATTCATACACTAAACATGTATTTAATATTAATACACTAAACATGTATTTAATATTTATACACTAAACATGTATTTTTATATTAATACACTAAATATGTATTTATTATATATCCACTAAACATGTATTTAATATTCATAAACTAAACATGTATTTAATATTCATACACCAAACGTGTATTTAATATTCATACACTAAACATGTATTTAATATTAATACAAAACATGTATTTAAGTTTAATAAACTAAACATATATTTAATATTAATACACTAAACACGTATTTAATATTTATATAGTAAACATGTATTGAATATTCATACACTAAAAATGTATTTAATATTCATACACTAAACATGTATTTAATATTTATACACTAAACATGTATTTAATATTAATACAAAAACAAGTATTTAATTTTAATAAACTAAACATATATTTAATATTATTACACTAAATATGTATTTAATATTTATACACTAAACATGTATTTAATAGTTATACACTAATCTTGTATTTAATATTAATACACTAATCATGTATTTAATATTAATTCACTAAATATGTATTTAATATTCATACACTTAACATGTATTTAATATTTATACACGAAACATGTATTTAATATTCATACACTAAACATGTATTTAATATTCATACATTAAACATGTATTTAATATTCATACACTAAACATGTATTTAATATTCGTACACGAAACATGTATTTAATATTTATACACTAAACATGTATTTAATATTCATACATTAAACATGTATTTAATATTCATACACTAAACATGTATTTAATATTTATACACTAAACATGTATTTAATATTCATTAATTAAACATGTATTTAATATTCATACACTAAACATGTATTTAATATTTATACACTAAACATGTATTTAATATTTATACAAAAACATGTATTTGATTTTAATAAACTAAACATATATTTGATATTAATACACTAAACATGTATTTAATATTTATACACTAAACATGTATTTAACATTAATACAAAAACATGTATTTAATTTTAATAAACTAAATATATATTTAATATTAATACACTAAACATGTATTTAATATTCATAAACTAAACATGTATTTAACATTAATACACTAAACATGTATTTAATATTCATACACTAAACGTGTATTTAATATTCATACACTAAACATGTATTTAATATTAATACAAAAACATGTATTTAATTTTAATAAACTAAACATATATTTAATATTATTACACTAAACATGTATTTAATATTTATACACTAAACATGTATTTAATAGTTATACACTAATCATGTATTTAATATTAATACACTAATCATGTATTTAATATTTATACACTAAATATGTATTTAATATTCATACACTTAACATGTATTTAATATTTATACACGAAACATGTATTTAATATTTATAGACTAAACATGTATTTAATATTCATACATTAAAAATGTATTTAATATTCATACACTAAACATGTATTTAATATTCATACATTATACATGTATTTAATATTTATACACTAAACATGTATTTAATATTCGTACAAGAAACATGTATTTAATATTTATACACTAAACATGTATTTAATATTCATACATTAAACATGTATTTAATATTCATACACTAAACATGTATTTAATATTTATACACTAAACATGTATTTAATATTCATACACTAAACATGTATTTAATATTTATACAAAAACATGTATTTAATTTTAATAAACTAAACATATATTTAATATTATTACACTAAACATGTATTTAATATTTATACACTAAACATGTATTTAATATTCATACACTAAACATGTTGTTATTATTTATACACTAAACATGTATTTAATATTAATACAGTAAACATGTAATTAATATACTAAACATGTATTTAATATTAATACAAAACATGTATTTAATTTTAATAAACTAAACATATATTTAATATTAATACACTAAACATGTATTTAATATTTATACACTAAACATGTATTTAATATTTATACAAAAACATGTATTTAATTTTAATAAACTAAACATATATTTAATATTAATACACTAAACATGTATTTAATATGAATACAAAACATGTATTTAATTTTAATAAACTAAACATGTATTTAACATTTATACACTAAACATGTATTTAATATTCATACACTAAACATGTAGTTATTATGTATACACTAAACATGTATTTAATATTAATACACTAAACATGTATTTAATATTTATACACTAAACATGTATTTAATATTAATACACTAAATATGTATTTATTATATATCCACTAAACATGTATTTAATATTCATAAACTAAACATGTATTTAATATTCATACACTAAACGTGTATTTAATATTCATACACTAAACATGTATTTAATATTAATACAAAACATGTATTTAGGTTTAATAAACTAAACATATATTTAATATTAATACAATAAACATGTATTTAATATTTATACAGTAAACATGTATTTAATATTAATACACTAAACATGTATTTAATATTTATACACTAAACATGTATTTAATATTAATACAAAAACATGTATTTAATTTTAATAAACTAAACATATACTTAATATTATTACACTAAACATGTATTTAGTATTTATACACTAAACATGTATTTAGTATTCATACACTAAACATTTATTTATTATTTATACACTAAACATGTATTTAATATTAATACACTAAACATGTATTTAATATTAATACACTAAACATGTATTTAATATTAATACACTAAACATGTATTTAATATTTATACATTAATCATGTATTTAATATTAATACACTAATCATGTATGTAATATTTATACACTAAATATGTATTTAATATTTATACACTTAACATGTATTTAATATTCATACACGAAACATGTATTTAATATTTATACACTAAACATGTATTTAATATTCATACATTAAAAATTTATTTAATATTCATACACTAAACATGTATTTAATATTTATACACTAAATATGTATTTAATATTCATACACTAAACATGTATTTAATATTCATACACTAAACATGTGTTTTATATTTATACACTAAACATGTATTTAATTTTCATACACTAAACATGTATTTAATATTAATACACTGAACATGTATTTAATAATCATATACTAAACGTATATGTAATCGTATACTAATCATACATTTAATATTCATACAGTAAACATGTATTTATTATCCTCTAAATAAGGCACACTTGGAAATAATGAATTTCTTTATGTGTGCAGTTGCGGCAGAAGTCCACAGGAGGGCGCACGTTCCCTCTTAATAAGTCCGGTCCTCTCCGTCTCTCTATCGCTATCTCTCTCTTTTTCCTTTTTTTTAATTTATTTATTTTTTTTTACATAAGTTTGGTTTCTCATATACTTATATTTATACACTAAACATGTATTTAATATTGATACACGAAACATGTATTTAATATTTATACACTAAACATGTATTTAATATTAATACAAAAACTTCTATTTAATTTTAATAAACTAAACATATTTAATATTAATACAATAAACATGTCTTTAATATTCATACACTAAACATGTATTTAATATTAATACACTAAACATCTATTTAATATTTATACACTAAACATGTATTTAATATTAATACAAAAACATGTATTTAATTTTAATAAACTAAATATATATTTAATATTAATACACTAAACATGTATTTAATATTCATAAACTAAACATGTATTTAACATTTATACACTTAACATGTATTTAATATTAATACACTAAACATGAATTTAAAATTTTACACTAAACATATATAAAATATTAATACACTAAATATGTATTTATTATATATCCACTAAACATGTATTTAATATTCATAAACTAAACATATAATTAATATTCATACACTAAACGTGTATTTAATATTCATACACTCAACATGTATTTAATATTAATACAAAAACATGTATTTAATTTAATAAACTAAACATATATCTAATATTAATACACTAAACATGTATTTAATATGTATACAGTAAACATGTATTTAATATTCATACACTAAACATGTATTTAATATTAATACACTAACCATGTATTTAATATGTATACACTAAACATGTATTTAATATTCATACACTAAACATGAATTTAGTATTTATACACTAAACATGTATTTAATATTAATACAAAAACATGTATTTAATTTTAATAAACTAAACATATATTTAATATTATTACACTAAACATGTATTTAATATTTATACACTAAACATGTATTTAATAGTTATACACTAATCATGTATTTAATATTAATACACTAATCATGTGTTTAATATTTATACACTAAATATGTATTTAATATTCATACACTTAACATGTTTTTAATATTTATACACGAAACATGTATTTAATATTTATACACTAAACATGTATTTAATATTCATACATTACAAATGTATTTAATATTCATACACTAAACATGTATTTAATATTCATACATTAAACATGTATTTAATATTCATACACTAAACATGTATTTAGTATTCGTACACGAAACATGTATTTAATATTCATACACTAAACATGTATTTAATATTCATACACTAAACATGTATTATATATTAATACAAAAACATATTTTTAATTTTAATAAACTAAACATATATTTAATATTAATACACTAAACATGTATTTAATATTTATACACTAAACATGTATTTAATATTCATACACTAAACATGTAGTTATTATTTATACACTAAACATGTATTTAATATTAATACAGTAAACATGTATTTAATATTAATACACTAAACATGTATTTAATATTAATACACTAAATATGTATTTATTATATATCCACTAAACATGTATTTAATATTCATAAACTAAACATGTATTTAATATTCATACAAAAACATGTATTTAAGTTTAATAAAGTAAACATATATTTAATATTAATACACTAAACATGTTTTTAATATTTATACAGTAAACATGTATTTAAAATTAATACACTAAACATGTATTTAATATTTATACACTAAACATGTAGTTAATATTAATACAAAAACATGTATTTAATATTAATAAACTAAACATATATTTAATATTATTACATTAAACATGTATTTAATATTTATACACTAAACATGTATTTAATATTCATACACTAAACATTTAGTAATTATTTATACACTAAACATGTATTTAATATTAATACACTAAACATGTATTTAATATTAATACACTAAACATGTATTTAATATTTATACACTAATCATGTATACAATATTTATACACTTAACATGTATTTAATATTTATACACGAAACATTTGTTTAATATTAATACACTAAACATGTATTTAATATTCATACATTAAAAATGTATTTAATATTCATACACTAAACATGTATTTAATATTCATACATTAAACATGTATTTAATATTTATACACTAAACATGTATTTAATATTCGTACACGAAACATGTGTTTAATATTTATACACTAAACATGTATTTAATATTTATACACTAAACATGTATTTAATATTCATACACTAAACATGTATTTAATATTCATACACTAAACATGTATTTAATATTAATACACTGAACATGTATTTAATAATCATATACCAAACATATATGTAATTATATACTAATCATATATTTAATATTCATACAGTAAACATGTATTTATTATCCTCTAAATAAGGCACACTTGGAAATAATGAATTTCTTTATGTGTGCAGTTGCGGCAGAAGTCCACAGGAGGGCGCACGTTCCCTCTTAATAAGTCCGGTCCTCTCCGTCTCTCTCTCTCTCTTTTTCCTTTTTTTTTGTTTCTTTTATTTTTTTTTACATAAGTTTGGTTTCTCATACACTTATATTTATACACTAAACATGTACTTAATATTAATACACTAAACATGTATTTAATATTTATACACTAAACATGTATTTAATATTAATACAAAAACATGTATTTACTTTTAATACACTAAACATATATTTAATATTAATACACTAAACATGTATTTAACATTTATACACTAAACATGTATTTAACATTCATACACTAAACATGTTTTTAATATTAATACACTAAACGTGTATTTAATATTAATACAAAAACATGTATTTAATATTCATACACTAAACATGTATTTAATATTAATACACTAAACATGTATTTAATATTTATACACTAAACATGTATTTAATATTAATACAAAAACATGTATTTAATTTTAATAAACTAAATATATATTTAATATTAATACACTAAACATGTATTTAATATTCATAAACTAAAGATGTATTTAACATTTATACACTAAACATGTATTTAATATTCATACATTAAACATGTATTTAATATTTATACACTAAACATGTATTTAATATTCATACACTAAACATGTATTTAATATTTATACACTAAACATGTATTTAATATTAATACAAAAACATGTATTTAATTTTAATACACTAAACATGTATTTAACATTCATACACTAAACATGTATTTAACATTTATACACTAAACATGTATTTAACATTTATACACTAAACATGTTTTTAATATTAATACACTAAACATGTATTTTATATTAATACAAAAACATGTATTTAATTTGAATAAACTAAACATTTAATATTATTACACTAAACATGTAATTAATATTCATACACTAAACATGTAGTCATTATTTATACACTAAATATGTATTTAATATTCATACACTAAACATGTATTTAATATTTTTACACTAAACGTGTATTTAATATTTATACACTAAAAGTGTATTTAATATTTTTACACTAAACGTGTATTTAATATTTATACACTAAAAGTGTATTTAATATTCATACACTAAACATGTATTTAATATTAATACACTTAACATGTATTTAATATTAATACACTAAACATGTAGTTATTATTCATACACTAAACATGTATTTAATATTAATACACTAAACATGTATTTAATATTTATACACTAAACATGTATTTAATATTAATACAAAAACATGTATTTAATTTTAATAAACTAAATATATATTTAATATTAATACACTAAACATGTATTTGATATTAATACACTAAATATTTATTTATTATTTATCCACTAAACATGTATTTAATATTCATAAACTGAACATTTATTTAATATTCATACACTAAATGTGTATTTAATATTCATACACTAAACATGTATTTAATATTAATACAAAAACATGTATTTAAGTTGAATAAACTAAACATATATTTAATATTAATACACTAAACATGTATTTAATATTTATACACAAACATGTATTTAATATTCTTACACTAAACATGTATTTAATATTCATACACTAAACCTGTATTTAATATTCATACACTAAACATGTATTTAATATTAATACACTGAACATGTATTTAATAATCATATACCAAACATATATGTAATTATATACTAATCATATATTTAATATTCATACAGTAAACATGTATTTATTATCCTCTAAATAAGGCACACTTGGAAATAATGAATTTCTTTATGTGTGCAGTTGCGGCAGAAGTCCACAGGAGGGCGCACGTTCCCTCTTAATAAGTCCGGTCCTCTCCGTCTCTCTCTCTCTCTTTTTCCTTTTTTTGTTTCTTTTATTTTCTTTACATAAGTTTGGTTTCTCATACACTTATATTTATACACTAAACATGTACTTAATATTAATACACTAAACATGTATTTAATATTTATACACTAAACATGTATTTAATATTAATACAAAAACATGTATTTACTTTTAATACACTAAACATATATTTAATATTAATACACTAAACATGTATTTAACATTTATACACTAAACATGTTTTTAATATTAATACACTAAACATGTATTTAATATTAATACAAAAACATGTATTTAATTTTAATAAACTAAACATTTAATAGTAATACACTAAACATGTAATTAATATTCATACACTAAACATGTAGTTATTATTTATACACTAAACATGTATTTAATATTCATACACTAAACATGTATTTAATATTTTTACACTAAATGTGTATTTAATATTTATACACTAAACATGTATTTAATATTAATACACTAAACATGTAGTTATTTTTCATACACTGAACATGTATTTAATATTAATACACTTAACATGTATTTAATATTAATACACTAAACATGTAGTTATTATTCATACACTAAACATGTATTTAATATTAATACACGAAACATGTATTTAATATTTATACACTAAACATGTATTTAATATTAATACAAAAACATGTATTTAATTTTAATAAACTAAATATATATTTAAAATTAATAAACTAAACAAATATTTAATATTAATACACTAAACATGTATTTAATATTTATACACTAAACATGTATTCAATATTCATACACTAAACATGTAGTTATTATTTATACACTGACCATGTACTTAATATTAATACAGTAAACATGTATTAAATATTTATACACTAAATATGTATTTAATATTCATTCAATAAACATGTAGATATTATTCTTACACTTAATATGTATTCAATATTAATACAAAAACATGTATTTAATTTTAATAAACTAAACATATATTTAATATTAATACACAAAAAATGTATTTAATATTTTTACACTAAACGTGTTTTTAATATTAATACACTAAACATGTATTTAATATTATTACAAAAACATGTATTTAATTTTAATAAACTAAACATATATTCAATATTAATACACTAAACATGTATTTAATATTTATACACTAAACATGTATTTAATTTTAATAAACTAAACATATATTCAATATTAATACACTAAACATGTATTTAATATTTATACACTAAACATGTATTTAATATTCATACACTAAACATGTAGTTATTATTTATACACTAAACATGTATTTAATATTAATACACTAAACATGTATTTAATATTAATACACTAAACATGTATTTAATATTTATATGCTAATCATGTATTTAATATTAATACACTAATCATGTATTTAATATTCATACACTAAATATGTATTTAATATTTATACACCTAACATGTATTTAATATTTATACACGAAACATGTATTTAATATTTATACACTAAACATGTATTTAATATTCATACATTAAACATGTATTTAATATTCATACACTAAACATGTATTTAATATTCATACATTAAACATGTATTTAATATTTATACACTAAACCTGTATTTAATATTAATACACTAAACATGTATTTAATATTTATACACTAAACATGTATTTAATATTAATACAAAAACATGTATTTAATTTTTAATAAACTAAACATATATTTAATATTAATACACTAAACATGTATTTAATATTCATACACTAAACATGTAGTTATTATTCATACACTGAACATGTACTTAATATTAATACAGTAAACATGTATTAAATATTTATACACTAAACATGTATTTAATATTCATTCAATAAACATGTAGATATTATTCTTACACTTAATATGTATTCAATATTAATACAAAAATATGTATTTAATTTTAATAAACTAAACATATATTTAATATTAATACACTAGACATGTATTTAATAGTTTTACACTAAACGTGTTTTTAATATTAATACATTAAATGTATTTAATATTAATACAAAAACATGTATTTAATTTTAATAAACTAAACATATATTTAATATGAATACACTAAACATGTATTTAATATTCATACACTAAACATGTAGTTATTATTTATACACTAAACATGTATTTAATATTAATACACTAAACATGTATTTAATATTAATACACTAAACATGTATTTAATATTTATATGCTAATCATGTATTTAATATTAATACACTAATCATGTATTTAATATTCATACACTAAATATGTATTTAATATTTATACACCTAACATGTATTTAATATTTATACACGAAACATGTATTTAATATTTATACACTAAACATGTATTTAATATTCATACATTAAACATGTATTTAATATTCATACACTAAACATGTATTTAATATTCATACATTAAACATGTATTTAATATTTATACACTAAACCTGTATTTAATATTAATACATTAAACATGTATTTAATATTTATACACTAAACATGTATTTAATATTGATACAAAAACATGTATTTAATTTTTAATAAACTAAACATATATTTAATATTAATACACTAAACATGTATTTAATATTTATACACTAAACATGTATTTAATATTCATACACTAAACATATAGTTATTATTTATACACTAAACATGTATTTAATATTAATACACTAATCATGTATTTAATATTTATACACTAAATATGTATTTAATATTTATACACTTAACATGTATTTAATATTTATACACGAAACATGTATTTAATATTTATACACTAAACATGTATTTAATATTCATACACTAAACATGTATTTAATATTAATACACTAAACATGTATTTAACATTTATACACTAAACCAGTATTTAATATTCATAAACTAAACATGTATTTAACATTTATACACTAAACATGTATTTAATATTAATACACTAAACCTGTATTTAATATTTATACACTAAACATGTATTTAATATTATACACTAAACATGTATTTAATATTAATACACTAAATATCTATTTATTATTTATCCACTAAACATGTATTTATTATTCATAAACTAAACATGTATTTAATATTAATACAAACACATGTATTTAAGTTTAATAAACTAAACATATATTTAATATTAATACACTAAACATGTATTTAATATTTATACAGTAAACAAGCATTTAATATTAATACAAAAACATGTATTTAATATTCATACACTAAACATGTATTTAATATTAATACACTAAACATGTATTTAATATTTATACACTAAACATGTATTTAATATTAATACAAAAACATGTATTTAATTTGAATAAACTTAATATTTATTTAATATTAATACACTAAACATGTATTTAATATTCATAAACTAAACATGTATTTAATATTCATACACTAAACATGTATTTAATATTCATACATTAAACATGTATTTAATATGTATAAAGCAAACATGTATTTAATATTCATACACGACACATGTATTTAATATTCATACATTAAACATATATTTAATATTCATACACTAAACATGTATTTAATATTTATACACTAAACATGTATTTAATATTAATACACTAAAAATGTATTTAATATTAATACACTAAACATGTATTTAATATTAATACAAAAATATGTATTTAATTTTAATAAACTAAACATATATTTAATATTAATACACTAAATGTGACAACTCTTCTTCGGCATTGTAATGCCGGTGTGGTTTTCCCGTGGATGCGTCGAAGCGATGAACACAACAAGGTAAGTTATAAATGGATTTATTAAATAATAAAAGGCTAGGAACAAAAACACTGCTGTAAAGAGAAAGCAAACCAAAAACAGAAAAACACTTCCTCAGCATGTGAGCTGGAATAAACAAATGGCTTAGCGTAAAAGCTAGCGAGAATATACATACAAAGATGAAGGTCGAGAGTCGTCAGTGTTGCGCGTGGGCAAATTAGGATCCGAGACTGAACAAAGAAAAGAGGAAAGCTTATATAGGGAGAAATCAAGGAGAACCAGGTGTGTAGAAAACGAGGAGCAGGTGAAATCAATGTGTAACCATGGTAACGGACTAAACAGGAAGTAAGTGGGTCAGAAGAGAATGAAACAAAGATGGAAAAATAAACATGTGAAGATCTGAGTCACAGATCGCAACAGTATTCCCCCCCCCAAAAAGACAGATTCCAGATGTCTCAAAGAAAACAAAAACAAATAAGAAACAACTTGAACCCCCTCCCCAAAAACAGAGTCCACAAACGAAGGGAGGGCGGAGGGAGGCCACGGTGGAGGGTCGCCAAGTCGTGTGTCCCCGAATCCACCGAGGACAAGTCAAGTGGCGGCGGCGGATGGAACGCCGCTGCCGAACAAGTTTTGGCGGGCGACCTCGAAAAGGCCACATTAGTGGCCGCCTCGCAGGATGAGGTGCCCGGCGAGGCGGACGACCCGGGCACGGCCACATCCGTGGCCGACATGGAGGAGGGAGTGTCTGGCGAGGAGGATGACCTCGCAGAGGCCACGCCCGTGGTCGACGTGGTGGACGACGCCTCAGCACCGAAATCCCAGCAGGCTTGGAAGCAGCAGACGAGGGTGCGGGGACTGCAGCCAAAGCAGGCCCGAGTGCAGCTGGCGAGGATGATGCGGGTGCTGCAGCCGCAGGAGTCGTCGGAGGCGGCCTGGGAGCCGCAGGAGTCGTCGGAGGCGGCCTGGGAGCCGCAGGAGTCGTCGGAGGCGGCCTGGGAGCCGCAGGAGTCGTCGGAGGCGGCCTGGGAGCCGCAGGAGTCGTGACTGGTGTGAGCTCCAGCCTCATCGTCGGCGCCGGTGTGGGCTCCAGCTTCTTCGTCGGCAGTGCTTGGCGGCGTGGAGCTGGTACCGGCGCTTGTCGAGGAGCTGGCACTGGAGTGGGCTCCAGCCCTGTCGACACAGGTGAAGGTTCCAGCCCCGTCGTTGACGCTGGTGTGGGCTCCAGCCCCGTCGTCGACGCTGGTGTGGGCTCCAGCCCCGTCGTCGGCGGTGCTTGGCGGCGCGGAGCTGGTACCGGCGCTTGGCGGCGTGGAGCTGGTACTGGAGTAGGCTCCAGCTCTGGAGCTGGTACTGGAGTGGGCTCCAGGCTAAAGTCTGTAACTGGTATGAGAACCAGTTCTGGGTCGGAGGCTGGTGTGAGAACCAGGTGGGAGTCTAGTGCTGGCTTGAGAACCAGGCTAGAAACATCAGTTTCTGGTGCGAGAACCAGACTACAGTTAAGTGCTGGTGTGAGAACCAAACTGGGAGAAATGCAGAACACCGGTGGTGGAGGATGTGCTTGAGGTAATGACCTCGCGAGTCTGAACACCGGTGGAGGAGGTCTACTTGGTCGTTGGGATTTGACCGGGGGCAACACAGGTGGAGGAGGTCTACAAGGCCGTTGAGACTTGGCCGGGGGAAAAACAGGTGGAGGAGGTCTACAAGGCCGTTGAGACTTGGCCGGGGGAAACACAGGTGGAGGAGGTCTACGAGGAGCTAGCGGTTTAACGGGCCGAAAAACAGGTAAGGGTGGCCTCATAGGAGGTTGCGGTTTGACAGTTTTAAGAAATGGTAGCGTCTGCGCTACCTCCGCAACACAGCTATAGGCCATAGCCCCCCCCTCCAGACGGGAATCCCAGACCCGTTCCCTGTGGTCAGGGACTGACCATAAGGGAGGGTGGTGGGAGGTTTGGAGGCGGGCAGACTCCTCCCCTCTATATTGTCCAGAGTGTCCCTTTGAAAAGGGAGAAAAAACCTTGGACTTGGGCTGGGAATGAGGTTTTACAGGTGGAGTTGAAGAAAAACTAGGTGACTGAGGTTGACTAGAATAATGAGAAAAAATATCCTGATAATTACGTATTTTATCATAAATGTTATTGGTATTCGAAAAAGGTTGGGAATGAAAAGTACTGTCCACAATATAAAAATCTTCTGAAAAAATGTCAACAACAGGGGGCGGTGTTGCGTCACCGGTGGGCGTACCCCAAATGTCGTGACTGCTAGAGTCAGGGGAAAAAAAACAAGCTGGATTACCGGTAGTGGAAGGTGAATCCTGGTCGGGGTGAATTTTGCTGTGTTCGTAGGAAGGATGAAGTGGTGCTGGATAATTACTGCCGTGCGGGGGACCTGTCCACTGGACCCCCCGCCTCTTCGGGGCAGCGCGAACGGCTTCGGAGGGGACTTCAGGCCCACAGTCAAGTCTTTCCTGCTCCCAAGCCACGAGCTCCAACCACAAACCCAAGTCGAAGGGTTCCTCCCGTGGTTTCGACGCGGAAAAACATTTTGATGCTCGGATCCTACTGTGACAACTCTTCTTCGGCATTGTAATGCCGGTGTGGTTTTCCCGTGGATGCGTCGAAGCGATGAACACAACAAGGTAAGTTATAAATGGATTTATTAAATAATAAAAGGCTAGGAACAAAAACACTGCTGTAAAGAGAAAGCAAACCAAAAACAGAAAAACACTTCCTCAGCATGTGAGCTGGAATAAACAAATGGCTTAGCGTAAAAGCTAGCGAGAATATACATACAAAGATGAAGGTCGAGAGTCGTCAGTGTTGCGCGTGGGCAAATTAGGATCCGAGACTGAACAAAGAAAAGAGGAAAGCTTATATAGGGAGAAATCAAGGAGAACCAGGTGTGTAGAAAACGAGGAGCAGGTGAAATCAATGTGTAACCATGGTAACGGACTAAACAGGAAGTAAGTGGGTCAGAAGAGAATGAAACAAAGATGGAAAAATAAACATGTGAAGATCTGAGTCACAGATCGCAACACTAAACATGTATTAAATATTTATACACTAAACATGTATTTAATTCTCATTCAATAAACATGTAGTTATTATTTTTACACTTAATATGTATTTAATATTAATACAAAAACATGTATTTAATTTTAATAAACTAAACATATATTTAATATTTTTACACTAAATGTGTATTTAATATTAATACACTAAAAGTGTATTTAATATTAATACACTAAACATGTATTTAATATTAATACACTAAACATGTATTTAATATTTTTACACTAAACGTGTATTTAATATTTATACACTAAAAGTGTATTTAATATTCATACACAAACATGTATTTAATATTTATACACTAAACATGTATTTAATATTCATACACTAAACATGTATTTAATATTAATACACTAAACATGTATTTAATATTCATACACTAAACATGTATTTAATATTAATACAAAAACATGTATTTAATTTTAATAAACTTAATATATATGTAATATTAATACACTAAACCTGTATTTAATATTTATACACTAAACATGTATTTAATATTTATACACTAAACATGTATTTAATATTAATACACTAAATATCTATTTATTATTTATCCACTAAACATGTATTTAATATTCATAAACTAAACATGTATTTAATATTCATACACTAAACATGTATTTAATATTAATACACTAAATATGTATTTATTATTTATCCACTAACCATGTATTTAATATTCATAAACTAAACTTGTATTTAATATTCATACACTAAACGTGTATTTAATATTCATACACTAAACATGTATTTAATATTAATACAAACACATGTATTTAATATTTATACACTAAACCAGTATTTAATATTAATACACTAAACATGTATTTAATAATCATACAGTAAACAAGTATTTAATATTAATACAAAAACATGTATTTAATATTCATACACTAAACATGTATTTAATATTAATACACTAAACATGTATTTAATATTTATACACTAAACATGTATTTAATATTAATACAAAAACATGTATTTAATTTTAATAAACTTAATATTTATTTAATATTAATACACTAAACATGTATTTAATTGTCATAAACTAAACATGTATTTCACATTTATACACTAAACATGTATTTAATACTCATAAACTAAACATGTATTTAACATTTATACACTAAACATGTATTTAATATTAATACACTAAACCTGTATTTAATATTCATACACTAAACATGTATTTAATATTCATACACTAAACATGTATTTAATATTAATACACTAAATATGTATTTATTATTTATCCACTAAACATGTATTTAATATTCATAAACTAAACTTGTATTTAATATTCATACACTAAACGTGTATTTAATATTCATACACTAAACATGTATTTAATATTAATACAAACACATGTATTTAATATTTATACACTAAACCAGTATTTAATATTAATACACTAAACATGTATTTAATAATCATACACTAAACATGTATTTAATATTAATACAAAAACATGTATTTAATATTCATACACTAAAAATGTATTTAATATTTATACACTAAACATGTATTTAATATTCATACATTAAACATGTATTTAATATTCATACACAAAAAATGTATTTAATATTTATACACTAAACATGTATTTAATATTCATACACTAAACATGTATTTGATATTTATACACTAAACATGTATTTAATATTTATACACTAAACATGTATTTAATATTTATACACTAAACATGTATTTAATATTCATACACTAAACATGTATTTAATATTAATACACTGAACATGTATTTAATAATCATATACTAAACGTATATGTAATTATACACTAATCATATATTTAATATTCATACAGTAAACATGTATTTATTATCCTCTAAAAAAGGCACACTTGGAAAAAATGAATTTCTTTATGTGTGCAGTTGCGACAGAACTCCACAGGAGGGCGCACGTTCCCTCTTAATAAGTCCGGTCCTCTCCGTCTCTCTCTCTTTTTTTCCTTTTTTTTTGGTTTCTTTTATTTTTTTTTACATACGTTTGGTTTCCCATACACTTATATTTCTACACTAAACATGTATTTAATATTTATACACTAAACATGTATTTAATATTTATACACTAAACATGTATTTAATATTTTTACACTAAACATGTATTTAATATTCATACACTAAACATGTATTTAATATTTATAGAAAAACATGTATTTAATTTTAATATACTAAACATATATTTAATATTAATACAAAAACATGTATTTAATTTTAATAAACTAAATATATATTTAATATTAATACAGTAAATATGTATTTAATATTCATAAACTAAACATGTATTTAACATTTATACACTAAACATGTATTTAATATTCATACACTTAACATGTAGTTATTATTTATACACTAAACATGTATTTAATATTAATACACTAAACATGTATTTAATATTTATACACTAAACATGTATTTAATAGTTATACACTAATCATGTATTTAATATTAATACACTAATCATGTATTTAATATTTATACACTAAACATGTAGTTATTATTCTTACACTTAATATGTATTTAATATTAATACAAAAACATGTATTTAATTTTAATAAACTAAACATATATTTAATATTAATACACTAAACATGTATTTAATATTCATACACTAAACATGTAGTTATTATTCATACACTAAACATGTATTTAACATTTATACACTAAACATGTATTTAATAGTTATACACTAAACATGTATTTAATATTCGTAAACTAAACATATATTTAACATTTATACACTAAACGTGTATTTAATATTCATACACTAAACATGTATTTAATATTTATACACTAAACATGTATTTAATATTCATACACTAAACATGTATTTAATATTCATACACTAAACATGTAGTTATTATTTATACACTAAATATGTATTCAATATTAATGCAGTAAACATGTATTAAATATTTATACACTAAACTGTATTAAATATTCATACAATAAACATGTAGTTATTATTCTTACACTTAATATGTATTTAATATTAATACAAAAACATGTATTTAATTTTAATAAACTAAACATATATTTAATATTAATACACTAAACATGTATTTAATATTTATACACTAAACATGTATTTAATATTTATACACTAAACATGTAGTTATTATTTATACACTAAACATGTATTTAATATTAATACACTAAACATGTAGTTATTATTTATACACTAAACATGTATTTAATATTAATACAGTAAACTTGTATTAAATATTAATACAAAAACATGTATTTAATTTTAATATACTAAACATATATTTAATATTAATACACTAAACATGTATTTAACATTTATACACTAAACATGTTTTTAATATTAATACACTAAACATGTATTTAATATTAATACAAAAACATGTATTTAATTTTAATAAACTAAACATATATTTAATATTCATACATTAAACATGTATTTAACATTTATACAGTAAAAATGTATTTGATATTAATACACTAAACATGTATTTAATATTTATACACTAAACATGTATTTAATATTAATACAAAAACATGTATTTAATTGTAATAAACTAAATATATATTTAATATTAATACACTAAACATGTATTTAATATTTATACACTAAACATGTATTTAATATTCATAAACTAGACATATATTTAACATTTATACACTAAACATGTATTTAATATTCATACACTAAACATGTAGTTATTATTCATACACTAAACATGTATTTAATATTAATACACTAAACATGTATTTAATATTTATACACTAAACATGTATTTTTATATTAATACACTAAATATGTATTTATTATATATCCACTAAACATGTATTTAATATTCATAAACTAAACATGTATTTAATATTCATACACTAAACGTGTATTTAATATTCATACACTAAACATGTATTTAATATTAATACAAAACATGTATTTAAGTTTAATAAACTAAACATATATTTAATATTAATACACTAAACACGTATTTAATATTTATACAGTAAACATGTATTTAATATTAATACATTAAACATGTATTTAATAGTTATACACTAATCATGTATTTAATATTAATACACTAATCATGTATTTAATATTTATACACTAAACATGTATTTAATATTCATAAACTAAACATATATTTAACATTTATACACTAAACATGTATTTAATATTCATACACTAAACATGTAGTTATTATTCATACACTAAACATGTATTTAATATTAATACACTAAACATGTATTTAATATTTATACACTAAAAATGTATTTTTATATTAATACACTAAATATGTATTTATTATATATCCACTAAACATGTATTTAATATTCATAAACTAAACATGTATTTAATATTCATACACTAAACGTGTATTTAACATTCATACACTAAACATGTATTTAATATTAATACAAAACATGTATTTAAGTTTAATAAACTAAACATATATTTAATATTAATACACTAAACACGTATTTAATATTTATACAGTAAACATGTATTGAATATTCATACACTAAACATGTATTTAATATTCATACACTAAACATGTATCTAATATTTATACACTAAACATGTATTTAATATTAATACAAAAACATGTATTTAATTTTAATAAACTAAACATATATTTAATATTATTACACTAAACATGTATTTAATATTTATACACTAAACATGTATTTAATAGTTATACACTAATCATGTATTTAATACTCATACATTAAAAATTTATTTAATATTCATACACTTAACATGTATTTAATATTTATACACGAAACATGTATTTAATATTTATACACTAAACATGTATTTAATATTCATACATTAAAAATGTATTTAATATTCATACACTAAACATGTATTTAATATTTATACATTAAACATGTATTTAATATTTATACACTAAACATGTATTTAATATTCGTACACGAAACATGTATTTAATATTTATACACTAAACATGTATTTAATATTCATACATTAAACATGTATTTAATATTCATACACTAAACATGTTTTTAATATTTTTACACTAAACATGTATTTAATATTCATACACTAAACATGTATTTAATATTTATAGAAAAACATGTATTTAATTTTAATAAACTAAACATATATTTAATATTAATACACTAAACATGTATTTAATATTTATACACTAAACATGTATTTAATATTCATACACTAAACATGTAGTTATTATTTATACACTAAACATGTATTCAATATTAATACAGTAAACATGTATTTAATATTAATACACTAAACATGTATTTAATATTAATACAAAAACATGTATTTAATTTTAATAAACAAAATATATATTTAATATTAATACACTAAACATGTATTTAATATTCATAAACTAAACATGCATTTAACATTTATACACTAAACATGTATTTAATATTCATACACTAAACATGTAGTTATTATTTATACACTAAACATGTATTTAATATTAATACACTAAACGTGTATTTAATATTTATACACTAAACATGTATTTAATATTAATACACTAAATATGTATTTATTATATATCCACTAAACATGTATTTAATATTCATAAACTAAACATGTATTTAATATTCATACAATAAACGTGTATTTAATATTCATACACTAAACATGTATTTAATATTAATACAAAAACATGTATTTAAGTTTAATAAACTAAACATATATTTAATATTAATACACTAAACATGTTTTTAATATTCATACAGTATACAGATATTTATAATTAATACACTAAACATGTATTTAATATTTATACACTAAACATGTATTTAATATTAATACAAAAACATGTATTTAATTTTAATAAACTAAACATATATTTAATATTATTACACTAAACATGTAGTTATTATTTATACACTAAACATGTATTTAATATTCATACATTAAACATGTATTTAATATTCATACACTAAACATGTATTTAATATTTATACACTAAACAAGTATTTAATATTAATACACTAAATATGTATTTATTATATATCCACTAAACATGTATTTAATATTCATAAACTAAACATGTATTTAATATTCATACACTAAACGATTATTTAATATTCATACACTAAACATGTATTTAATATTTATACACTAAACATGTATTTAATAGTTATACACTAATCATGTATTTAATATTAATACAATAATCATGTATTTAATATTTATACACTAAACATGTATTTAATATTCGTAAACTAAACATATATTTAACATTTATACACTAAACATGTATTTAATATTCATACACTAAACATGTAGTTATTATTCATACACTAAACATGTATTTAATATTAATACACTAAACATGTATTTAATATTTATACACTAAACATGTATTTTTATATTAATACACTAAATATGTATTTATTATATATCCACTAAACATGTATTTAATATTCATAAACTAAACATGTATTTAATATTCATACACCAAACGTGTATTTAATATTCATACACTAAACATGTATTTAATATTAATACAAAACATGTATTTAAGTTTAATAAACTAAACATATATTTAATATTAATACACTAAACACGTATTTAATATTTATATAGTAAACATGTATTGAATATTCATACACTAAAAATGTATTTAATATTCATACACTAAACATGTATTTAATATTTATACACTAAACATGTATTTAATATTAATACAAAAACAAGTATTTAATTTTAATAAACTAAACATATATTTAATATTATTACACTAAATATGTATTTAATATTTATACACTAAACATGTATTTAATAGTTATACACTAATCTTGTATTTAATATTAATACACTAATCATGTATTTAATATTAATTCACTAAATATGTATTTAATATTCATACACTTAACATGTATTTAATATTTATACACGAAACATGTATTTAATATTCATACACTAAACATGTATTTAATATTCATACTTTAAAAATGTTTTAATATTCATACACTAAACATGTATTTAATATTCATACATTAAACATGTATTTAATATTCATACACTAAACATGTATTTAATATTCGTACACGAAACATGTATTTAATATTTATACACTAAACATGTATTTAATATTCATACATTAAACATGTATTTAATATTCATACACTAAACATGTATTTAGTATTTATACACTAAACATGTATTTAATATTCATTAATTAAACATGTATTTAATATTCATACACTAAACATGTATTTAATATTTATACACTAAACATGTATTTAATATTTATACAAAAACATGTATTTGATTTTAATAAACTAAACATATATTTGATATTAATACACTAAACATGTATTTAATATTTATACACTAAACATGTATTTAACATTAATACAAAAACATGTATTTAATTTTAATAAACTAAATATATATTTAATATTAATACACTAAACATGTATTTAATATTCATAAACTAAACATGTATTTAACATTAATACACTAAACATGTATTTAATATTCATACACTAAACGTGTATTTAATATTCATACACTAAACATGTATTTAATATTAATACAAAAACATGTATTTAATTTTAATAAACTAAACATATATTTAATATTATTACACTAAACATGTATTTAATATTTATACACTAAACATGTATTTAATAGTTATACACTAATCATGTATTTAATATTAATACACTAATCATGTATTTAATATTTATACACTAAATATGTATTTAATATTCATACACTTAACATGTATTTAATATTTATACACGAAACATGTATTTAATATTTATAGACTAAACATGTATTTAATATTCATACATTAAAAATGTATTTAATATTCATACACTAAACATGTATTTAATATTTATACACTAAACATGTATTTAATATTCGTACAAGAAACATGTATTTAATATTTATACACTAAACATGTATTTAATATTCATACATTAAACATGTATTTAATATTCATACACTAAACATGTATTTAATATTTATACACTAAACATGTATTTAATATTCATACACTAAACATGTATTTAATATTTATACAAAAACATGTATTTAATTTTAATAAACTAAACATATATTTAATATTAACACACTAAACATGTATTTAATATTTATACACTAAACATGTATTTAATATTCATACACTAAACATGTTGTTATTATTTATACACTAAACATGTATTTAATATTAATACAGTAAACATGTAATTAATATACTAAACATGTATTTAATATTAATACAAAACATGTATTTAATTTTAATAAACTAAACATATATTTAATATTAATACACTAAACATGTATTTAATATTTATACACTAAACATGTATTTAATATTTATACAAAAACATGTATTTAATTTTAATAAACTAAACATATATTTAATATTAATACACTAAACATGTATTTAATATGAATACAAAACATGTATTTAATTTTAATAAACTAAACATGTATTTAACATTTATACACTAAACATGTATTTAATATTCATACACTAAACATGTAGTTATTATGTATACACTAAACATGTATTTAATATTAATACACTAAACATGTATTTAATATTTATACACTAAACATGTATTTAATATTAATACACTAAATATGTATTTATTATATATCCACTAAACATGTATTTAATATTCATAAACTAAACATGTATTTAATATTCATACACTAAACGTGTATTTAATATTCATACACTAAACATGTATTTAATATTAATACAAAATATGTATTTAGGTTTAATAAACTAAACATATATTTAATATTAATACAATAAACATGTATTTAATATTTATACAGTAAACATGTATTTAATATTAATACACTAAACATGTATTTAATATTTATACACTAAACATGTATTTAATATTAATACAAAAACATGTATTTAATTTTAATAAACTAAACATATACTTAATATTATTACACTAAACATGTATTTAGTATTTATACACTAAACATGTATTTAGTATTCATACACTAAACATTTATTTATTATTTATACACTAAACATGTATTTAATATTAATACACTAAACATGTATTTAATATTAATACACTAAACATGTATTTAATATTAATACACTAAACATGTATTTAATATTTATACATTAATCATGTATTTAATATTAATACACTAATCATGTATGTAATATTTATACACTAAATATGTATTTAATATTTATACACTTAACATGTATTTAATATTCATACACGAAACATGTATTTAATATTTATACACTAAACATGTATTTAATATTCATACATTAAAAAATTATTTAATATTCATACACTAAACATGTATTTAATATTTATACACTAAATATGTATTTAATATTCATACACTAAACATGTATTTAATATTCCTACACTAAACATGTGTTTTATATTTATACACTAAACATGTATTTAATTTTCATACACTAAACATGTATTTAATATTAATACACTGAACATGTATTTAATAATCATATACTAAACGTATATGTAATCGTATACTAATCATACATTTAATATTCATACAGTAAACATGTATTTATTATCCTCTAAATAAGGCACACTTGGAAATAATGAATTTCTTTATGTGTGCAGTTGCGGCAGAAGTCCACAGGAGGGCGCACGTTCCCTCTTAATAAGTCCGGTCCTCTCCGTCTCTCTATCGCTATCTCTCTCTTTTTCCTTTTTTTTAATTTATTTATTTTTTTTTACATAAGTTTGGTTTCTCATACACTTATATTTACACACTAAACATGTATTTAATATTGATACACTAAACTTGTATTTAATATTTATACACTTAACATGTATTTAATATTAATACAAAAACATGTATTTAATTTGAATAAATTAAACATATATTTAATATTTATACACTAAATATGTATTTAACATTTATACACTAAACATGTATTTAATATTAATACACTAAACATGTATTTAATATTTATACACTAAACATGTATTTAATATTAATACAAAAACATGTATTTAATTTTAATAAACTAAATATATATTTAATATTAATACACTAAACATGTATTTAATATTCATAAACTAAACATGTATTTAACATTTATACACTTAACATGTATTTAATATTAATACACTAAACATGAATTTAAAATTTTACACTAAACATATATAAAATATTAATACACTAAATATGTATTTATTATATATCCACTAAACATGTATTTAATATTCATAAACTAAACATATAATTAATATTCATACACTAAACGTGTATTTAATATTCATACACTCAACATGTATTTAATATTAATACAAAAACATGTATTTAATTTAATAAACTAAACATATATCTAATATTAATACACTAAACATGTATTTAATATGTATACAGTAAACATGTATTTAATATTCATACACTAAACATGTATTTAATATTAATACACTAACCATGTATTTAATATGTATACACTAAACATGTATTTAATATTCATACACTAAACATGAATTTAGTATTTATACACTAAACATGTATTTAATATTAATACAAAAACATGTATTTAATTTTAATAAACTAAACATATATTTAATATTGTTACACTAAACATGTATTTAATATTTATACACTAAACATGTATTTAATAGTTATACACTAATCATGTATTTAATATTAATACACTAATCATGTGTTTAATATTTATACACTAAATATGTATTTAATATTCATACACTTAACATGTATTTAATATTTATACACGAAACATGTATTTAATATTTATACACTAAACATGTATTTAATATTCATACATTACAAATGTATTTAATATTCATACACTAAACATGTATTTAATATTCATACATTAAACATGTATTTAATATTCATACACTAAACATGTATTTAGTATTCGTACACGAAACATGTATTTAATATTCATACACTAAACATGTATTTAATATTCATACACTAAACATGTATTATATATTAATACAAAAACATATTTTTAATTTTAATAAACTAAACATATATTTAATATTAATACACTAAACATGTATTTAATATTTATACACTAAACATGTATTTAATATTCATACACTAAACATGTAGTTATTATTTATACACTAAACATGTATTTAATATTAATACAGTAAACATGTATTTAATATTAATACACTAAACATGTATTTAATATTAATACACTAAATATGTATTTATTATATATCCACTAAACATGTATTTAATATTCATAAACTAAACATGTATTTAATATTCATACAAAAACATGTATTTAAGTTTAATAAAGTAAACATATATTTAATATTAATACACTAAACATGTTTTTAATATTTATACAGTAAACATGTATTTAAAATTAATACACTAAACATGTATTTAATATTTATACACTAAACATGTAGTTAATATTAATACAAAAACATGTATTTAATATTAATAAACTAAACATATATTTAATATTATTACATTAAACATGTATTTAATATTTATACACTAAACATGTATTTAATATTAATACACTAAATATGTATTTATTATATATCCACTAAACATGTATTTAATATTCATAAACTAAACATGTATTTAATATTCATACAAAAACATGTATTTAAGTTTAATAAAGTAAACATATATTTAATATTAATACACTAAACATGTTTTTAATATTTATACAGTAAACATGTATTTAAAATTAATACACTAAACATGTATTTAATATTTATACACTAAACATGTAGTTAATATTAATACAAAAACATGTATTTAATATTAATAAACTAAACATATATTTAATATTATTACATTAAACATGTATTTAATATTTATACACTAAACATGTATTTAATATTCATACACTAAACATTTAGTAATTATTTATACACTAAACATGTATTTAATATTAATACACTAAACATGTATTTAATATTTATACACTAATCATGTATACAATATTTATACACTTAACATGTATTTAATATTTATACACGAAACATTTGTTTAATATTAATACACTAAACATGTATTTAATATTCATACATTAAAAATGTATTTAATATTCATACACTAAACATGTATTTAATATTCATACATTAAACATGTATTTAATATTTATACACTAAACATGTATTTAATATTCGTACACGAAACATGTGTTTAATATTTATACACTATACCGACGGGCCAAGCGGTGTGCAGCTTTAGCGGTCGCGGAGGCAAAAACTCGGACATGGGAAGAGTTCGGGGAAGCCATGGAAAACGACTTCCGGACGGCTTCGAAGCGATTCTGGACCACCATACGGCGCCTCAGGAAGGGGAAGCAGTGCACTATCAACACCGTATATGGTGCGGATGGTGTTCTGCTGACTTCGACTGCGGATGTTTTGGATCGGTGGAGGGAATACTTCGAAGACCTCCTCAATCCCACCAACACGTCTTTCTTTGAGGAAGCGGTGCCTGGGGAATCTGTAGTGGACTCTCCTATTTCTGGGGCTGAGGTCGCTGAGGTAGTTAAAAAGCTCCTCGGCGGCAAGGCCCCGGGGGTGGATGAGA
This sequence comes from Nerophis ophidion, assembly GCF_033978795.1. Taxonomy (NCBI): domain Eukaryota; kingdom Metazoa; phylum Chordata; class Actinopteri; order Syngnathiformes; family Syngnathidae; genus Nerophis; species Nerophis ophidion. The sequence goes on along the minus strand of NW_026906959.1, from coordinate 371,924 downwards.
TCCGCCCGGAGTTCCTTAAGGCTCTGGATGCTGTGGGGCTGTCTTGGTTGACAAGGCTCTGCAGCATCGCGTGGACATCGGGGGCGGTACCTCTGGATTGGCAGACCGGGGTGGTGGTCCCTCTCTTTAAGAAGGGGGACCGGAGGGTGTGTTCCAACTATCGTGGGATCACACTCCTCAGCCTTCCCGGTAAGGTTTATTCAGGTGTACTGGAGAGGAGGCTTCGCCGGATAGTCGAACCTCGGATTCAAGAGGAACAGTGTGGTTTTCGTCCTGGTCGTGGAACTGTGGACCAGCTCTATACTCTCGGCAGGGTTCTTGAGGGTGCATGGGAGTTTGCCCAACCAGTCTACATGTGCTTTGTGGACTTGGAGAAGGCATTCGACCGTGTCCCTCGGGAAGTCCTGTGGGGAGTGCTCAGAGAGTATGGGGTATCGGAATGTCTTATTGTGGCAGTCCGCTCCCTGTATGATCAGTGTCAGAGCTTGGTCCGCATTTCTGGCAGTAAGTCGGACACGTTTCCAGTGAAGGTTGGACTCCGCCAAGGCTGTCCTTTGTCACCGATTCTGTTCATAACTTTTATGGACAGAATTTCTAGGCGCAGTCAAGGCGTTGAGGGGTTCCGGTTTGGTGGCCACGGGATTAGGTCTCTGCTTTTTGCAGATGATGTAGTCCTGATGGCTTCATCTGGCCGGGATCTTCAGCTCTCACTGGATCGGTTCGCAGCCGAGTGTGAAGCGACCGGAATGAGAATCAGCACCTCCAAGTCCGAGTCCATGGTTCTCGCCCGGAAAAGGGTGGAGTGCCATCTCCGGGTTGGGGAGGAGACCCTGCCCCAAGTGGAGGAGTTCAAGTACCTAGGAGTCTTGTTCACGAGTGGGGGAGGAGTGGATCGTGAGATCGACAGGCGGATCGGTGCGGCGTCTTCAGTAATGCGGACGTTGTATCGATCCGTTGTGGTGAAGAAGGAGCTGAGCCGGAAGGCAAAGCTCTCAATTTACCGGTCGATCTACGTTCCCATCATCACCTATGGTCATGAGCTTTGGGTCATGACCGAAAGGATAAGATCACGGGTACAAGCGGCCGAAATGAGTTTCCTCCGCCGGGTGGCGGGGCTCTCCCTTAGAGATAGGGTGAGAAGCTCTGCCATCCGGGAGGAACTCAACGTAAAGCCGCTGCTCCTCCACATCGAGAGGAGCCAGATGAGGTGGTTCGGGCATCTGGTCAGGATGCCACCCGAACGCCTCCCTAGGGATGTGTTTAGGGCACGTCCAGCTGGTAGGAGGCCACGGGGAAGACCCAGGACACGTTGGAAAGACTATGTCTCCCGGCTGGCCTGGGAACGCCTCGGGATCCCCCGGGAAGAGCTAGACGAAGTGGCTGAAGATAGGGAAGTCTGGGCTTCCCTGCTTAGGCTGCTGCCCCCGCGACCCGACCTCGGATAAGCGGAAGATGATGGATGGATGGATGGATGGATGTATTTAATATTTATACACTAAACATGTATTTAATATTCATACACTAAACATGTATTTAATATTCATACACTAAACATGTATTTAATATTAATACACTGAACATGTATTTAATAATCATATACCAAACATATATGTAATTATATACTAATCATATATTTAATATTCATACAGTAAACATGTATTTATTATCCTCTAAATAAGGCACACTTGGAAATAATGAATTTCTTTATGTGTGCAGTTGCGGCAGAAGTCCACAGGAGGGCGCACGTTCCCTCTTAATAAGTCCGGTCCTCTCCGTCTCTCTCTCTCTCTTTTTCCTTTTTTTTTGTTTCTTTTATTTTTTTTTACATAAGTTTGGTTTCTCATACACTTATATTTATACACTAAACATGTACTTAATATTAATACACTAAACATGTATTTAATATTTATACACTAAACATGTATTTAATATTAATACAAAAACATGTATTTACTTTTAATACACTAAACATATATTTAATATTAATACACTAAACATGTATTTAACATTTATACACTAAACATGTATTTAACATTCATACACTAAACATGTTTTTAATATTAATACACTAAACGTGTATTTAATATTAATACAAAAACATGTATTTAATATTCATACACTAAACATGTATTTAATATTAATACACTAAACATGTATTTAATATTTATACACTAAACATGTATTTAATATTAATACAAAAACATGTATTTAATTTTAATAAACTAAATATATATTTAATATTAATACACTAAACATGTATTTAATATTCATAAACTAAAGATGTATTTAACATTTATACACTAAACATGTATTTAATATTCATACATTAAACATGTATTTAATATTTATACACTAAACATGTATTTAATATTCATACACTAAACATGTATTTAATATTTATACACTAAACATGTATTTAATATTAATACAAAAACATGCATTTAATTTTAATACACTAAACATGTATTTAACATTCATACACTAAACATGTATTTAACATTTATACACTAAACATGTATTTAACATTTATACACTAAACATGTTTTTAATATTAATACACTAAACATGTATTTTATATTAATACAAAAACATGTATTTAATTTGAATAAACTAAACATTTAATATTATTACACTAAACATGTAATTAATATTCATACACTAAACATGTAGTCATTATTTATACACTAAATATGTATTTAATATTCATACACTAAACATGTATTTAATATTTTTACACTAAACGTGTATTTAATATTTATACACTAAAAGTGTATTTAATATTTTTACACTAAACGTGTATTTAATATTTATACACTAAAAGTGTATTTAATATTCATACACTAAACATGTATTTAATATTAATACACTTAACATGTATTTAATATTAATACACTAAACATGTAGTTATTATTCATACACTAAACATGTATTTAATATTAATACACTAAACATGTATTTAATATTTATACACTAAACATGTATTTAATATTAATACAAAAACATGTATTTAATTTTAATAAACTAAATATATATTTAATATTAATACACTAAACATGTATTTGATATTAATACACTAAATATTTATTTATTATTTATCCACTAAACATGTATTTAATATTCATAAACTGAACATTTATTTAATATTCATACACTAAATGTGTATTTAATATTCATACACTAAACATGTATTTAATATTAATACAAAAACATGTATTTAAGTTGAATAAACTAAACATATATTTAATATTAATACACTAAACATGTATTTAATATTTATACACAAACATGTATTTAATATTCTTACACTAAACATGTATTTAATATTCATACACTAAACCTGTATTTAATATTCATACACTAAACATGTATTTAATATTAATACACTGAACATGTATTTAATAATCATATACCAAACATATATGTAATTATATACTAATCATATATTTAATATTCATACAGTAAACATGTATTTATTATCCTCTAAATAAGGCACACTTGGAAATAATGAATTTCTTTATGTGTGCAGTTGCGGCAGAAGTCCACAGGAGGGCGCACGTTCCCTCTTAATAAGTCCGGTCCTCTCCGTCTCTCTCTCTCTCTTTTTCCTTTTTTTGTTTCTTTTATTTTCTTTACATAAGTTTGGTTTCTCATACACTTATATTTATACACTAAACATGTACTTAATATTAATACACTAAACATGTATTTAATATTCATACACTAAACATGTATTTAATATTAATACAAAAACATGTATTTACTTTTAATACACTAAACATATATTTAATATTAATACACTAAACATGTATTTAACATTCATACACTAAACATGTTTTTAATATTAATACACTAAACATGTATTTAATATTAATACAAAAACATGTATTTAATTTTAATAAACTAAACATTTAATAGTAATACACTAAACATGTAATTAATATTCATACACTAAACATGTAGTTATTATTTATACACTAAACATGTATTTAATATTCATACACTAAACATGTATTTAATATTTTTACACTAAATGTGTATTTAATATTTATACACTAAACATGTATTTAATATTAATACACTAAACATGTAGTTATTTTTCATACACTGAACATGTATTTAATATTAATACACTTAACATGTATTTAATATTAATACACTAAACATGTAGTTATTATTCATACACTAAACATGTATTTAATATTAATACACGAAACATGTATTTAATATTTATACACTAAACATGTATTTAATATTAATACAAAAACATGTATTTAATTTTAATAAACTAAATATATATTTAATATTAATACACTAAACATGTATTTAATATTTATACACTAAACATGTATTTAATATTAATACAAAAACATGTATTTAATTTTAATAAACTAAATATATATTTAATATTAATACACTAAACATGTATTTAATATTCATAAACTAAAGATGTATTTAACATTTATACACTAAACATGTATTTAATATTCATACATTAAACATGTATTTAATATTTATACACTAAACATGTATTTAATATTCATACACTAAACATGTATTTAATATTTATACACTAAACATGTATTTAATATTAATACAAAAACATGCATTTAATTTTAATACACTAAACATGTATTTAACATTCATACACTAAACATGTATTTAACATTTATACACTAAACATGTATTTAACATTTATACACTAAACATGTTTTTAATATTAATACACTAAACATGTATTTTATATTAATACAAAAACATGTATTTAATTTGAATAAACTAAACATTTAATATTATTACACTAAACATGTAATTAATATTCATACACTAAACATGTAGTCATTATTTATACACTAAATATGTATTTAATATTCATACACTAAACATGTATTTAATATTTTTACACTAAACGTGTATTTAATATTTATACACTAAAAGTGTATTTAATATTTTTACACTAAACGTGTATTTAATATTTATACACTAAAAGTGTATTTAATATTCATACACTAAACATGTATTTAATATTAATACACTTAACATGTATTTAATATTAATACACTAAACATGTAGTTATTATTCATACACTAAACATGTATTTAATATTAATACACTAAACATGTATTTAATATTTATACACTAAACATGTATTTAATATTAATACAAAAACATGTATTTAATTTTAATAAACTAAATATATATTTAATATTAATACACTAAACATGTATTTGATATTAATACACTAAATATTTATTTATTATTTATCCACTAAACATGTATTTAATATTCATAAACTGAACATTTATTTAATATTCATACACTAAATGTGTATTTAATATTCATACACTAAACATGTATTTAATATTAATACAAAAACATGTATTTAAGTTGAATAAACTAAACATATATTTAATATTAATACACTAAACATGTATTTAATATTTATACACAAACATGTATTTAATATTCTTACACTAAACATGTATTTAATATTCATACACTAAACCTGTATTTAATATTCATACACTAAACATGTATTTAATATTAATACACTGAACATGTATTTAATAATCATATACCAAACATATATGTAATTATATACTAATCATATATTTAATATTCATACAGTAAACATGTATTTATTATCCTCTAAATAAGGCACACTTGGAAATAATGAATTTCTTTATGTGTGCAGTTGCGGCAGAAGTCCACAGGAGGGCGCACGTTCCCTCTTAATAAGTCCGGTCCTCTCCGTCTCTCTCTCTCTCTTTTTCCTTTTTTTGTTTCTTTTATTTTCTTTACATAAGTTTGGTTTCTCATACACTTATATTTATACACTAAACATGTACTTAATATTAATACACTAAACATGTATTTAATATTTATACACTAAACATGTATTTAATATTAATACAAAAACATGTATTTACTTTTAATACACTAAACATATATTTAATATTAATACACTAAACATGTATTTAACATTTATACACTAAACATGTTTTTAATATTAATACAAAAACATGTATTTAATTTTAATAAACTAAACATTTAATAGTAATACACTAAACATGTAATTAATATTCATACACTAAACATGTAGTTATTATTTATACACTAAACATGTATTTAATATTAATACAAAAACATGTATTTAATTTTAATAAACTAAACATTTAATAGTAATACACTAAACATGTAATTAATATTCATACACTAAACATGTAGTTATTATTTATACACTAAACATGTATTTAATATTCATACACTAAACATGTATTTAATATTTTTACACTAAATGTGTATTTAATATTTATACACTAAACATGTATTTAATATTAATACACTAAACATGTAGTTATTTTTCATACACTGAACATGTATTTAATATTAATACACTTAACATGTATTTAATATTAATACACTAAACATGTAGTTATTATTCATACACTAAACATGTATTTAATATTAATACACGAAACATGTATTTAATATTTATACACTAAACATGTATTTAATATTAATACAAAAACATGTATTTAATTTTAATAAACTAAATATATATTTAAAATTAATAAACTAAACAAATATTTAATATTAATACACTAAACATGTATTTAATATTTATACACTAAACATGTATTCAATATTCATACACTAAACATGTAGTTATTATTTATACACTGACCATGTACTTAATATTAATACAGTAAACATGTATTAAATATTTATACACTAAATATGTATTTAATATTCATTCAATAAACATGTAGATATTATTCTTACACTTAATATGTATTCAATATTAATACAAAAACATGTATTTAATTTTAATAAACTAAACATATATTTAATATTAATACACAAAAAATGTATTTAATATTTTTACACTAAACGTGTTTTTAATATTAATACACTAAACATGTATTTAATATTAATACAAAAACATGTATTTAATTTTAATAAACTAAACATATATTCAATATTAATACACTAAACATGTATTTAATATTTATACACTAAACATGTATTTAATTTTAATAAACTAAACATATATTCAATATTAATACACTAAACATGTATTTAATATTTATACACTAAACATGTATTTAATATTCATACACTAAACATGTAGTTATTATTTATACACTAAACATGTATTTAATATTAATACACTAAACATGTATTTAATATTAATACACTAAACATGTATTTAATATTTATATGCTAATCATGTATTTAATATTAATACACTAATCATGTATTTAATATTCATACACTAAATATGTATTTAATATTTATACACCTAACATGTATTTAATATTTATACACGAAACATGTATTTAATATTTATACACTAAACATGTATTTAATATTCATACATTAAACATGTATTTAATATTTATACACTAAACCTGTATTTAATATTAATACACTAAACATGTATTTAATATTTATACACTAAACATGTATTTAATATTAATACAAAAACATGTATTTAATTTTTAATAAACTAAACATATATTTAATATTAATACACTAAACATGTATTTAATATTCATACACTAAACATGTAGTTATTAATCATACACTGAACATGTACTTAATATTAATACAGTAAACATGTATTAAATATTTATACACTAAACATGTATTTAATATTCATTCAATAAACATGTAGATATTATTCTTAAACTTAATATGTATTCAATATTAATACAAAAATATGTATTTAATTTTAATAAACTAAACATATATTTAATATTAATACACTAGACATGTATTTAATAGTTTTACACTAAACGTGTTTTTAATATTAATACATTAAATGTATTTAACATTAATACAAAAACATGTATTTAATTTTAATAAACTAAACATATATTTAATATGAATACACTAAACATGTATTTAATATTCATACACTAAACATGTAGTTATTATTTATACACTAAACATGTATTTAATATTAATACACTAAACATGTATTTAATATTAATACACTAAACATGTATTTAATATTTATATGCTAATCATGTATTTAATATTAAAACACTAATCATGTATTTAATATTCATACACTAAATATGTATTTAATATTTATACACCTAACATGTATTTAATATTTATACACGAAACATGTATTTAATATTTATACACTAAACATGTATTTAATATTCATACATTAAACATGTATTTAATATTCATACACTAAACATGTATTTAATATTCATACATTAAACATGTATTTAATATTTATACACTAAACCTGTATTTAATATTAATACATTAAACATGTATTTAATATTTATACACTAAACATGTATTTAATATTGATACAAAAACATGTATTTAATTTTTAATAAACTAAACATATATTTAATATTAATACACTAAACATGTATTTAATATTTATACACTAAACATGTATTTAATATTCATACACTAAACATATAGTTATTATTTATACACTAAACATGTATTTAATATTAATACACTAATCATGTATTTAATATTTATACACTAAATATGTATTTAATATCTATACACTTAACATGTATTTAATATTTATACACGAAACATGTATTTAATATTTATACACTAAACATGTATTTAATATTCATACACTAAACATGTATTTAATATTAATACACTAAACATGTATTTAACATTTATACACTAAACCAGTATTTAATATTCATAAACTAAACATGTATTTAACATTTATACACTAAACATGTATTTAATATTAATACACTAAACCTGTATTTAATATTTATACACTAAACATGTATTTAATATTTATACACTAAACATGTATTTAATATTAATACACTAAATATCTATTTATTATTTATCCACTAAACATGTATTTATTATTCATAAACTAAACATGTATTTAATATTCATACACTAAACATGTATTTAATATTAATACAAACACATGTATTTAAGTTTAATAAACTAAACATATATTTAATATTAATACACTAAACATGTATTTAATATTTATACAGTAAACAAGCATTTAATATTAATACAAAAACATGTATTTAATATTCATACACTAAACATGTATTTAATATTAATACACTAAACATGTATTTAATATTTATACACTAAACATGTATTTAATATTAATACAAAAACATGTATTTAATTTGAATAAACTTAATATTTATTTAATATTAATACACTAAACATGTATTTAATATTCATAAACTAAACATGTATTTAATATTCATACACTAAACATGTATTTAATATTCATACATTAAACATGTATTTAATATGTATAAAGCAAACATGTATTTAATATTCATACACGACACATGTATTTAATATTCATACATTAAACATATATTTAATATTCATACACTAAACATGTATTTAATATTTATACACTAAACATGTATTTAATATTAATACACTAAAAATGTATTTAATATTAATACACTAAACATGTATTTAATATTAATACAAAAATATGTATTTAATTTTAATAAACTAAACATATATTTAATATTAATACACTAAACATGTATTAAATATTTATACACTAAACATGTATTTAATTCTCATTCAATAAACATGTAGTTATTATTTTTACACTTAATATGTATTTAATATTAATACAAAAACATGTATTTAATTTTAATAAACTAAACATATATTTAATATTTTTACACTAAATGTGTATTTAATATTAATACACTAAAAGTGTATTTAATATTAATACACTAAACATGTATTTAATATTAATACACTAAACATGTATTTAATATTTTTACACTAAACGTGTATTTAATATTTATACACTAAAAGTGTATTTAATATTAATACACTAAACATGTATTTAATATTAATACACTAAACATGTATTTAATATTTATACACTAAACATGTATTTAATATTCATACACTAAACATGTATTTAATATTAATACACTAAACATGTATTTAATATTCATACACTAAACATGTATTTAATATTAATACAAAAACATGTATTTAATTTTAATAAACTTAATATATATGTAATATTAATACACTAAACCTGTATTTAATATTTATACACTAAACATGTATTTAATATTTATACACTAAACATGTATTTAATATTAATACACTAAATATCTATTTATTATTTATCCACTAAACATGTGTTTAATATTCATAAACTAAACATGTATTTAATATTCATACACTAAACATGTATTTAATATTAATACACTAAATATGTATTTATTATTTATCCACTAAACATGTATTTAATATTCATAAACTAAACTTGTATTTAATATTCATACACTAAACGTGTATTTAATATTCATACACTAAACATGTATTTAATATTAATACAAACACATGTATTTAATATTTATACACTAAACCAGTATTTAATATTAATACACTAAACATGTATTTAATAATCATACAGTAAACAAGTATTTAATATTAATACAAAAACATGTATTTAATATTCATACACTAAACATGTATTTAATATTAATACACTAAACATGTATTTAATATTTATACACTAAACATGTATTTAATATTAATACAAAAACATGTATTTAATTTTAATAAACTTAATATTTATTTAATATTAATACACTAAACATGTATTTAATTGTCATAAACTAAACATGTATTTCACATTTATACACTAAACATGTATTTAATACTCATAAACTAAACATGTATTTAACATTTATACACTAAAAATGTATTTAATATTAATACACTAAACCTGTATTTAATATTCATACACTAAACATGTATTTAATATTCATACACTAAACATGTATTTAATATTAATACACTAAATATGTATTTATTATTTATCCACTAAACATGTATTTAATATTCATAAACTAAACTTGTATTTAATATTCATACACTAAACGTGTATTTAATATTCATACACTAAACATGTATTTAATATTAATACAAACACATGTATTTAATATTTATACACTAAACCAGTATTTAATATTAATACACTAAACATGTATTTAATAATCATACACTAAACATGTATTTAATATTAATACAAAAACATGTATTTAATATTCATACACTAAAAATGTATTTAATATTTATACACTAAACATGTATTTAATATTCATACATTAAACATGTATTTAATATTCATACACAAAAATGTATTTAATATTTATACACTAAACATGTATTTAATATTCATACACTAAACATGTATTTGATATTTATACACTAAACATGTATTTAATATTTATACACTAAACATGTATTTAATATTTATACACTAAACATGTATTTAATATTCATACACTAAACATGTATTTAATATTAATACACTGAACTTGTATTTAATAATCATATACTAAACGTATATGTAATTATACACTAATCATATATTTAATATTCATACAGTAAACATGTATTTATTATCCTCTAAAAAAGGCACACTTGGAAAAAATGAATTTCTTTATGTGTGCAGTTGCGACAGAACTCCACAGGAGGGCGCACGTTCCCTCTTAATAAGTCCGGTCCTCTCCGTCTCTCTCTCTTTTTTTCCTTTTTTTTTTTTTTGGTTTCTTTTATTTTTTTTTACATACGTTTGGTTTCCCATACACTTATATTTATACACTAAACATGTATTTAATATTTATACACTAAACATGTATTTAATATCAATACAAAAACATGTATTTAATTTGAATAAACTAAACATATATTTAATATTTATACACTAAACATGTATTTAACATTCATACACTAAACATGTATTTAATATTAATACACTAAACATGTATTTAATATTAATACACTGAACATGTATTTAATATTTATACACTAAACATGTATTTAATATCAATACAAAAACATGTATTTAATTTTAATAAACTAAACATGTATTTAATATTGATACACTAATCATGTATTTGATATTCATACACTAAACATGTATTTAATATTTATACAAAAAACATGTATTTAATATTTTTACATTAAACATGTATTTAATATTCATACACTAAAAGTGTACTTAATATTTATACACTAAACATGTATTTAATATTAATACAAAAACATGTATTTAATTTTAATAAACTAAACATATATTTAATATTAATACACTAAACATGTATTTAATATTCATACACGAAACATGTATTTATTATTCATACACTAAACATGTATTTAATATTCATACACTAAACATGTATTTAATATTCATACAAAAACATGTATTTAATTTTAATAAACTAAACATATATTTAATAATAATACACTAAACATGTATTTAATATTCATACACTAAACATGTATTTAATATTAATACATTAAATATGTATTTATTATTTATCCACTAAACATGTATTTAATATTTGTACACTAAACATGTATTAAATATTCATACACTAAACATGTATTTAATATTAATACACTGAACATGTATTTAATAATCATATACTAAACGTATATGTAATTATACACTAATCATATATTTAATATTCATACAGTAAACATGTATTTATTATCCTCTAAAAAAGGCACACTTGGAAAAAATGAATTTCTTTATGTGTGCAGTTGCGACAGAACTCCACAGGAGGGCGCACGTTCCCTCTTAATAAGTCCGGTCCTCTCCGTCTCTCTCTCTTTTTTTCCTTTTTTTTTGGTTTCTTTTATTTTTTTTTACATACGTTTGGTTTCCCATACACTTATATTTATACACTAAACATGTATTTAATATTTATACACTAAACATGTATTTAATATTTATACACTAAACATGTATTTAATATTAATACAAAAACATGTATTTAATTTGAATAAACTAAACATATATTTAATATTTATACACTAAACATGTATTTAACATTCATACACTAAACATGTATTTAATATTAATACACTAAACATGTATTTAATATTAATACACTGAACATGTATTTAATATGAATACAAAAACATGTATTTAATATTAATAAACTAAACATGTATTTAATATTGATACACTAATCATGTATTTGATATTCATACACTAAACATGTATTTAATATTTATACAAAAAACATGTATTTAATATTTTTACATTAAACGTGTATTTAATATTCATACACTAAAAGTGTACTTAATATTTATACACTAAACATGTATTTAATATTAATGCAAAAACATGTATTTAATTTTAATAAACTAAACATATATTTAATATTAATACACTAAACATGTATTTAATATTCATACACGAAACATGTATTTATTATTCATACACTAAACATGTATTTAATATTCATACACCAAACATGTATTTAATATTCATACAAAAACATGTATTTAATTTTAATAAACTAAACATATATTTAATAATAATACACTAAACATGTATTTAATATTTATACACTAAACATGTATTTAATATTAATACACTAAATATGTATTTATTATTTATCCACTAAACATGTATTTAATATTCGTACACTAAACATGTATTAAATATTCATACACTAAACGTGTATTTAATATTAATACAAAAACATGTATTTAAGTTTAATAAACTAAACATATATTTAATATTAATACACTAACCATGTATTTAATTTAAATAAACTAAACATATTTAATATTAATACACTAAACATGTATTTAATATTCATACACTAAACATGTATTTAACATTTATACACTAAACATGTATTTAATATTAATACACTAAACATGTATTTAATCTTAATACAAAAACATGTATTTAATTTTAATAAACTAAACATATATTTAATATTAATACACTAAACATGTATTTAATATTCATACACTAAACATGTATTTAATATTAATACACTAAACATGTATTTAATATTTATACACTAATCATGTATTTAATATTAATACACTAATCATGTATTTAATATTCATACACTAAATATGTTTTTAATATTTATACACTTAACATGTATTTAATATTTATACACGAAACATGTATTTAATATTCATACACTAAACATGTATTTAATATTCATACACTAAACATGTATTTAATATTCATACATTAAACATGTATTTAATATTTATACACTAAACCTGTATTTAATATTAATACACTAAACATGTATTTAATATTTATACACTAAACATGTATTTAATATTAATACAAAAACATGTATTAAATTTTTAATAAACTAAACAAATATTTAATATTAATACAGTAAACATGTATTTAATATTTATACACTAAACATGTATTTAATATTCATACACTAAACATGTAGTTATTATTTATACACTGAACATGTATTTAATATTAATACAGTAAACATGTATTAAATAATTATACACTAAACATGTATTTGATATTCATTCAATAAACATGTAGATATTATTCTTACACTTAATATGTATTCAATATTAATACAAAAACATGTATTTAATTTTAATAAACTAAAAATATATTTAATATTAATACACTAAAAATTTATTTAATATTTTTACACAAAACGTGTTTTTAATATTAATACACTAAACATGTATTTAATATTCATACACTAAACATGTATTTAATATTTATACACTAATCATGTATTTAATATTTATACACTAAATATGTATTTAATATTTATACACTTAACATGTATTTAATATGTATACAATAAACATGTATTTAATATTCATACATGAAACATGTATTTAATATTTATACACTAAACATGTATTTAATATTCATACATTAAACATGTATTTAATATTAATAAACTAAACATATATTTAATAATAATACACTAAACATGTATTTAATATTTATACACTAAACATGTATTTAATATTAATACACTAAATATGTATTTATTATGTATCCACTAAACATGTATTTAATATTCATGAACTAAACATGTATTTATTATTCGTACACTAAACATGTATTAAATATTCATACACTAAACATGTATTTAATATTAATACAAAAACATGTATTTAAGTTTAATAAACTAAACATATATTTAATATTAATACACTAACCATGTATTCAATTTAAATAAACTAAACATATTTAATATTAATACACTAAACATGTATTTAATATTCATACACTTAACATGTATTTAACATTTATACACTAAACATGTATTTAATATGAATACACTAAACATGTATTTAATATTAATACAAAAACATGTATTTAATTTTAATAAACTAAACATATATTTAATATTAATACACTAAACATGTATTTAATATTCATACACTAAACATGTATTTAATATTAATACACTAAACATGTATTTAATATTTATACACTAATCATGTATTTAATATTAATACAGTAATCATGTATTTAATATTCATACACTAAATATGTATTTAATATTTATACACTTAACATATATTTAATATTTATACACGAAACATGTATTTAATATTCATACACTAAACATGTATTTAATATTCATACACTAAACATGTATTTAATATTCATACATTAAACATGTATTTAATATTTATACACTAAACCTGTATTTAATATTAATACACTAAACATGTATTTAATATTTATACACTAAACATGTATTTAATATTAATACAAAAACATGTATTTAATTTTAATAAACTAAACAAATATTTAATATTAATAGACTAAACATGTATTTAATATTTATACACTAAACATGTATTCAATATTCATACACTAAACATGTAGTTATTATTTATACACTGACCATGTATTTAATATTAATACAGTAAACATGTATTAAATATTTATACACTAAACATGTATTTAATATTCATTCAATAAACATGTAGATATTATTTTTACACTTAATATGTATTCAATATTAATACAAAAACATGTATTCAATTTTAATAAACTAAACATGTATTTAATATTAATACACAAAAAATTTATTTAATATTTTTACACTAAACGTGTTTTTAATATTAATACACTAAACATGTATTTAATATTAATACAAAAACATGTATTTAATTTTAATAAACTAAACATATATTTAATATTAATACACTAAACAAGTATTTAATATGAATACACTAAACATGTATTTAATATTAATACACTAAACATGTATTTAATATTTATACACTAAAAATGTATTTAATATTAATACAAAAACATGTATTTAATATTCATACACTAAACATGTATTTAATATTTATACACTAATCATGTATTTAATATTTATACACTAAATATGTATTTAATATTTATACACTTAACATGTATTTAATATGTATACAATAAACATGTATTTAATATTCTTACATGAAACATGTATTTAATATTTATACACTAAAACATGTATTTAATATTCATACATTAAACATGTATTTAATATTCATACACTAAACATGTATTTAATATTTATACACTAAACATATATTTAATATTCATACACTAAACATGTATTTAATAGTTATACACTAAACATGTATTTAATATTCATACACTAAACATGTATTTAATATTCATACACTAAACATTGATTTAATATTAATACACTAAACATGTATTTAATATTCATACACTAAACATGTATTTAATATTTATACACTAAACATGTATTTAATATTCATTCACTAAACGTGTATTTAATATTCATACACTAAACATGTATTTAATTTTAATACAAACACATGTATTTAAGTTTAATAAACTAAACATATATTTAATATTAATACACTAAACATGTATTTAATATTTATACACTAAACATGTATTTAATATTAATACAAAAACATGTATTTAATTTTAATAAACTAAACATATATTTAATATTAATACACTAAACATGTGTTTAATATTCATACACGAAACATGTATTTATTATTCATACACTAAACATGTATTTAATATTCATACACTTAACATGTATTTAATATTAATACACTAAACATGTATTTAATATTTATACACTAAACATGTATTTAATATTAATACAAAAACATGTATTTAATTTTAATAAACTAAATATATATTTAATATCCATACACTAAACGTGTATTTAATATTCATACACTAAACATGTATTTAATATTCACAAACTAAACATGTATTTAATATTCATACACTAAACGTGTATTTAATATTCATACACTAAACATGTATTTAATATTAATACAAACACATGTATTTAAGTTTAATAAACTAAACATATATTTAATATTAATACACTAAACATGTATTTAATATTCATACAAAAACATGTATTTAATTTTAATAAACTAAACATATATTTAATAATAATACACTAAACATGTATTTAATATTTATACACTAAACATGTATTTAATATTAATACACTAAATATGTATTTATTATTTATCCACTAAACATGTATTTAATATTCGTACACTAAACATGTATTAAATATTCATACACTAAACGTGTATTTAATATTAATACAAAAACATGTATTTAAGTTTAATAAACTAAACATATATTTAATATTAATACACTAACCATGTATTTAATTTAAATAAACTAAACATATTTAATATTAATACACTAAACATGTATTTAATATTCATACACTAAACATGTATTTAACATTTATACACTAAACATGTATTTAATATTAATACACTAAACATGTATTTAATCTTAATACAAAAACATGTATTTAATTTTAATAAACTAAACATATATTTAATATTAATACACTAAACATGTATTTAATATTCATACACTAAACATGTATTTAATATTAATACACTAAACATGTATTTAATATTTATACACTAATCATGTATTTAATATTAATACACTAATCATGTATTTAATATTCATACACTAAATATGTTTTTAATATTTATACACTTAACATGTATTTAATATTTATACACGAAACATGTATTTAATATTCATACACTAAACATGTATTTAATATTCATACACTAAACATGTATTTAATATTCATACATTAAACATGTATTTAATATTTATACACTAAACCTGTATTTAATATTAATACACTAAACATGTATTTAATATTTATACACTAAACATGTATTTAATATTAATACAAAAACATGTATTAAATTTTTAATAAACTAAACAAATATTTAATATTAATACAGTAAACATGTATTTAATATTTATACACTAAACATGTATTTAATATTCATACACTAAACATGTAGTTATTATTTATACACTGAACATGTATTTAATATTAATACAGTAAACATGTATTAAATAATTATACACTAAACATGTATTTGATATTCATTCAATAAACATGTAGATATTATTCTTACACTTAATATGTATTCAATATTAATACAAAAACATGTATTTAATTTTAATAAACTAAAAATATATTTAATATTAATACACTAAAAATTTATTTAATATTTTTACACAAAACGTGTTTTTAATATTAATACACTAAACATGTATTTAATATTCATACACTAAACATGTATTTAATATTTATACACTAATCATGTATTTAATATTTATACACTAAATATGTATTTAATATTTATACACTTAACATGTATTTAATATGTATACAATAAACATGTATTTAATATTCATACATGAAACATGTATTTAATATTTATACACTAAACATGTATTTAATATTCATACATTAAACATGTATTTAATATTAATAAACTAAACATATATTTAATAATAATACACTAAACATGTATTTAATATTTATACACTAAACATGTATTTAATATTAATACACTAAATATGTATTTATTATGTATCCACTAAACATGTATTTAATATTCATGAACTAAACATGTATTTATTATTCGTACACTAAACATGTATTAAATATTCATACACTAAACATGTATTTAATATTAATACAAAAACATGTATTTAAGTTTAATAAACTAAACATATATTTAATATTAATACACTAACCATGTATTCAATTTAAATAAACTAAACATATTTAATATTAATACACTAAACATGTATTTAATATTCATACACTAAACATGTATTTAACATTTATACACTAAACATGTATTTAATATTAATACACTAAACATGTATTTAATATTAATACAAAAACATGTATTTAATTTTAATAAACTAAACATATATTTAATATTAATACACTAAACATGTATTTAATATTCATACACTAAACATGTATTTAATATTAATACACTAAACATGTATTTAATATTTATACACTAATCATGTATTTAATATTAATACAGTAATCATGTATTTAATATTCATACACTAAATATGTATTTAATATTTATACACTTAACATATATTTAATATTTATACACGAAACATGTATTTAATATTCATACACTAAACATGTATTTAATATTCATACACTAAACATGTATTTAATATTCATACATTAAACATGTATTTAATATTTATACACTAAACCTGTATTTAATATTAATACACTAAACATGTATTTAATATTTATACACTAAACATGTATTTAATATTAATACAAAAACATGTATTTAATTTTAATAAACTAAACAAATATTTAATATTAATAGACTAAACATGTATTTAATATTTATACACTAAACATGTATTCAATATTCATACACTAAACATGTAGTTATTATTTATACACTGACCATGTATTTAATATTAATACAGTAAACATGTATTAAATATTTATACACTAAACATGTATTTAATATTCATTCAATAAACATGTAGATATTATTCTTACACTTAATATGTATTCAATATTAATACAAAAACATGTATTCAATTTTAATAAACTAAACATGTATTTAATATTAATACACAAAAAATGTATTTAATATTTTTACACTAAACGTGTTTTTAATATTAATACACTAAACATGTATTTAATATTAATACAAAAACATGTATTTAATTTTAATAAACTAAACATATATTTAATATTAATACACTAAACAAGTATTTAATATGAATACACTAAACATGTATTTAATATTAATACACTAAACATGTATTTAATATTTATACACTAAAAATGTATTTAATATTAATACAAAAACATGTATTTAATATTCATACACTAAACATGTATTTAATATTTATACACTAATCATGTATTTAATATTTATACACTAAATATGTATTTAATATTTATACACTTAACATGTATTTAATATGTATACAATAAACATGTATTTAATATTCTTACATGAAACATGTATTTAATATTTATACACTAAAACATGTATTTAATATTCATACATTAAACATGTATTTAATATTCATACACTAAACATGTATTTAATATTTATACACTAAACATATATTTAATATTCATACACTAAACATGTATTTAATAGTTATACACTAAACATGTATTTAATATTCATACACTAAACATGTATTTAATATTCATACACTAAACATTGATTTAATATTAATACACTAAACATGTATTTAATATTCATACACTAAACATGTATTTAATATTTATACACTAAACATGTATTTAATATTCATTCACTAAACGTGTATTTAATATTCATACACTAAACATGTATTTAATTTTAATACAAACACATGTATTTAAGTTTAATAAACTAAACATATATTTAATATTAATACACTAAACATGTATTTAATATTTATACACTAAACATGTATTTAATATTAATACAAAAACATGTATTTAATTTTAATAAACTAAACATATATTTAATATTAATACACTAAACATGTGTTTAATATTCATACACGAAACATGTATTTATTATTCATACACTAAACATGTATTTAATATTCATACACTTAACATGTATTTAATATTAATACACTAAACATGTATTTAATATTTATACACTAAACATGTATTTAATATTAATACAAAAACATGTATTTAATTTTAATAAACTAAATATATATTTAATATCCATACACTAAACGTGTATTTAATATTCATACACTAAACATGTATTTAATATTCACAAACTAAACATGTATTTAATATTCATACACTAAACGTGTATTTAATATTCATACACTAAACATGTATTTAATATTAATACAAACACATGTATTTAAGTTTAATAAACTAAACATATATTTAATATTAATACACTAAACATGTATTTAATATTCATACAAAAACATGTATTTAATTTTAATAAACTAAACATATATTTAATAATAATACACTAAACATGTATTTAATATTTATACACTAAACATGTATTTAATATTAATACACTAAATATGTATTTATTATTTATCCACTAAACATGTATTTAATATTCGTACACTAAACATGTATTAAATATTCATACACTAAACGTGTATTTAATATTAATACAAAAACATGTATTTAAGTTTAATAAACTAAACATATATTTAATATTAATACACTAACCATGTATTTAATTTAAATAAACTAAACATATTTAATATTAATACACTAAACATGTATTTAATATTCATACACTAAACATGTATTTAACATTTATACACTAAACATGTATTTAATATTAATACACTAAACATGTATTTAATATTAATACAAAAACATGTATTTAATTTTAATAAACTAAACATATATTTAATATTAATACACTAAACATGTATTTAATATTCATACACTAAACATGTATTTAATATTAATACACTAAACATGTATTTAATATTTATACACTAATCATGTATTTAATATTAATACACTAATCATGTATTTAATATTCATACACTAAATATGTTTTTAATATTTATACACTTAACATGTATTTAATATTTATACACGAAACATGTATTTAATATTCATACACTAAACATGTATTTAATATTCATACACTAAACATGTATTTAATATTCATACATTAAACATGTATTTAATATTTATACACTAAACCTGTATTTAATATTAATACACTAAACATGTATTTAATATTTATACACTAAACATGTATTTAATATTAATACACTAAATATGTATTTATTATTTATCCACTAAACATGTATTTAATATTCGTACACTAAACATGTATTAAATATTCATACACTAAACATGTATTTAATATTAATACACTAAACATGTATTTAATATTTATACACTAAACATGTATTTAATATTCATTCACTAAACGTGTATTTAATATTCATACACTAAACATGTATTTAATTTTAATACAAACACATGTATTTAAGTTTAATAAACTAAACATATATTTAATATTAATACACTAAACATGTATTTAATATTTATACACTAAACATGTATTTAATATTAATACAAAAACATGTATTTAATTTTAATAAACTAAACATATATTTAATATTAATACACTAAACATGTGTTTAATATTCATACACGAAACATGTATTTATTATTCATACACTAAACATGTATTTAATATTCATACACTTAACATGTATTTAATATTAATACACTAAACATGTATTTAATATTTATACACTAAACATGTATTTAATATTAATACAAAAACATGTATTTAATTTTAATAAACTAAATATATATTTAATATCCATACACTAAACGTGTATTTAATATTCATACACTAAACATGTATTTAATATTCACAAACTAAACATGTATTTAATATTCATACACTAAACGTGTATTTAATATTCATACACTAAACATGTATTTAATATTAATACAAACACATGTATTTAAGTTTAATAAACTAAACATATATTTAATATTAATACACTAAACATGTATTTAATATTCATACAAAAACATGTATTTAATTTTAATAAACTAAACATATATTTAATAATAATACACTAAACATGTATTTAATATTTATACACTAAACATGTATTTAATATTAATACACTAAATATGTATTTATTATTTATCCACTAAACATGTATTTAATATTCGTACACTAAACATGTATTAAATATTCATACACTAAACGTGTATTTAATATTAATACAAAAACATGTATTTAAGTTTAATAAACTAAACATATATTTAATATTAATACACTAACCATGTATTTAATTTAAATAAACTAAACATATTTAATATTAATACACTAAACATGTATTTAATATTCATACACTAAACATGTATTTAACATTTATACACTAAACATGTATTTAATATTAATACACTAAACATGTATTTAATATTAATACAAAAACATGTATTTAATTTTAATAAACTAAACATATATTTAATATTAATACACTAAACATGTATTTAATATTCATACACTAAACATGTATTTAATATTAATACATTAAACATGTATTTAATATTTATACACTAATCATGTATTTAATATTAATACACTAATCATGTATTTAATATTCATACACTAAATATGTTTTTAATATTTATACACTTAACATGTATTTAATATTTATACACGAAACATGTATTTAATATTCATACACTAAACATGTATTTAATATTCATACACTAAACATGTATTTAATATTCATACATTAAACATGTATTTAATATTTATACACTAAACCTGTATTTAATATTAATACACTAAACATGTATTTAATATTTATACACTAAACATGTATTTAATATTAATACACTAAATATGTATTTATTATTTATCCACTAAACATGTATTTAATATTCGTACACTAAACATGTATTAAATATTCATACACTAAACATGTATTTAATATTAATACACTGAACATGTATTTAATAATCATATACTTAACGTATATGTGATTATACACTAATCATATATTTAATATTCATACAGTAAACATGTATTTATTATCCTCTAAAAAAGGCACACTTGGAAAAAATGAATTTCTTTATGTGTGCAGTTGCGACAGAACTCCACAGGAGGGCGCACGTTCCCTCTTAATAAGTCCGGTCCTCTCCGTCTCTCTCTCTTTTTTTCCTTTTTTTTGGTTTCTTTTATTTTTTTTTACATACGTTTGGTTTCCCATACACTTATATTTATACACTAAACATGTATTTAATATTTATACACTAAACATGTATTTAATATTTATACACTAAACATGTATTTAATATTAATACAAAAACATGTATTTAATTTGAATAAACTAAACATATATTTAATATTTATACACTAAACATGTATTTAACATTCATACACTAAACATGTATTTAATATTAATACACTAAACATGTATTTAATATTAATACACTGAACATGTATTTAATATGAATACAAAAACATGTATTTAATTTTAATACACTAAACATGTATTTAATATTTATACAAAAAACATGTATTTAATATTTTTACATTAAACGTGTATTTAATATTCATACACTAAAAGTGTACTTAATATTTATACACTAAACATGTATTTAATATTAATACAAAAACATGTATTTAATTTTAATAAACTAAACATATATTTAATATTAATACACTAAACATGTATTTAATATTCATACACGAAACATGTATTTATTATTCATACACTAAACATGTATTTAATATTCATACACTAAACATGTATTTAATATTCATACAAAAACATGTATTTAATTTTAATAAACTAAACATATATTTAATAATAATACACTAAACATGTATTTAATATTTATACACTAAACATGTATTTAATATTAATACACTAAATATGTATTTATTATTTATCCACTAAACATGTATTTAATATTCGTACACTAAACATGTATTAAATATTCATACACTAAACGTGTATTTAATATTAATACAAAAACATGTATTTAAGTTTAATAAACTAAACATATATTTAATATTAATACACTAACCATGTATTTAATTTAAATAAACTAAACATATTTAATATTAATACACTAAACATGTATTTAATATTCATACACTAAACATGTATTTAACATTTATACACTAAACATGTATTTAATATTAATACACTAAACATGTATTTAATATTAATACAAAAACATGTATTTAATTTTAATAAACTAAACATATATTTAATATTAATACACTAAACATGTATTTAATATTCATACACTAAACATGTATTTAATATTAATACACTAAACATGTATTTAATATTTATACACTAATCATGTATTTAATATTAATACACTAATCATGTATTTAATATTCATACACTAAATATGTTTTTAATATTTATACACTTAACATGTATTTAATATTTATACACGAAACATGTATTTAATATTCATACACTAAACATGTATTTAATATTCATACACTAAACATGTATTTAATATTTATACACTAAACCTGTATTTAATATTAATACACTAAACATGTATTTAATATTTATACACTAAACATGTATTTGATATTAATACAAAAACATGTATTAAATTTTTAATAAACTAAACAAATATTTAATATTAATACAGTAAACATGTATTTAATATTTATACACTAAACATGTATTTAATATTCATACACTAAACATGTAGTTATTATTTATACACTGAACATGTATTTAATATTAATACAGTAAACATGTATTAAATAATTATACACTAAACATGTATTTGATATTCATTCAATGAACATGTAGATATTATTCTTACACTTAATATGTATTCAATATTAATACAAAAACATGTATTTAATTTTAATAAACTAAAAATATATTTAATATTAATACACTAAAAATGTATTTAATATTTTTACACAAAACGTGTTTTTAATATTAATACACTAAACATGTATTTAATATTCATACACTAAACATGTATTTAATATTCATACACTAATCATGTATTTAATATTTATACACTAAATATGTATTTAATATTTATACACTTAACATGTATTTAATATGTATACAATAAACATGTATTTAATATTCATACATGAAACATGTATTTAATATTTATACACTAAACATGTATTTAATATTCATACATTAAACATGTATTTAATATTAATAAACTAAACATATATTTAATAATAATACACTAAACATGTATTTAATATTTATACACTAAACATGTATTTAATATTAATACACTAAATATGTATTTATTATGTATCCACTAAACATGTATTTAATATTCATGAACTAAACATGTATTTATTATTCGTACACTAAACATGTATTAAATATTCATACACTAAACATGTATTTAATATTAATACAAAAACATGTATTTAAGTTTAATAAACTAAACATATATTTAATATTAATACACTAACCATGTATTCAATTTAAATAAACTAAACATATTTAATATTAATACACTAAACATGTATTTAATATTCATACACTAAACATGTATTTAACATTTATACACTAAACATGTATTTAATATTAATACACTAAACATGTATTTAATATTAATACAAAAACATGTATTTAATTTTAATAAACTAAACATATATTTAATATTAATACACTAAACATGTATTTAATATTCATACACTAAACATGTATTTAATATTAATACACTAAACATGTATTTAATATTTATACACTAATCATGTATTTAATATTAATACAGTAATCATGTATTTAATATTCATACACTAAATATGTATTTAATATTTATACACTTAACATGTATTTAATATTTATACACGAAACATGTATTTAATATTCATACACTAAACATGTATTTAATATTCATACACTAAACATGTATTTAATATTCATACACCAAATATGTATTTAATATTTATACACTTAAAATGTATTTAATATTTATACACGAAACATGTATTTAATATTTATACACTAAACATGTATTTAATATTAATACAAAAACATGTATTTAATTTTAATAAACTAAACAAATATTTAATATTAATACACTAAACATGTATTTAATATTTATACACTAAACATGTATTTAATATTCATACACTAAACATGTAGTTATTATTTATACACTGACCATGTATTTAATATTAATACAGTAAACATGTATTAAATATTTATACACTAAACATGTATTTAATATTCATTCAATAAACATGTAGATATTATTCTTACACTTAATATGTATTAAATATTAATACAAAAACATGTATTTAATTTTAATAAACTAAACATGTATTTAATATTAATACACAAAAAATGTATTTAATATTTTTACACTAAACGTGTTTTTAATATTAATACACTAAACATGTATTTAATATTAATACAAAAACATGTATTTAATTTTAATAAACTAAACATATATTTAATATTAATACACTAAACAAGTATTTAATATGAATACACTAAACATGTATTTAATATTTACGCACTAAAAATGTATTTAATATTAATACAAAAACATGTATTTAATATTCATACACTAAACATGTATTTAATATTTATACACTAATCATGTATTTAATATTTATACACTAAATATGTATTTAATATTTATACATTTAACATGTATTTAATATGTATACAATAAACATGTATTTAATATTCTTACATGAAACATGTATTTAATATTTATACACTAAAACATGTATTTAATATTCATACATTAAACATGTATTTAATATTCATACACTAAACATGTATTTAATATTTATACACTAAACATATATTTAATATTCATACACTAAACATGTATTTAATAGTTATACACTAAACATGTATTTAATATTCATACACTAAACATGTATTTAATATTCATACACTAAACATTGATTTAATATTAATACACTAAACATGTATTTAATATTCATACACTAAACATGTATTTAATATTTATACACTAAACATGTATTTAATATTCATTCACTAAACGTGTATTTAATATTCATACACTAAACATGTATTTAATTTTAATACAAACACATGTATTTAAGTTTAATAAACTAAACATATATTTAATATTAATACACTAAACATGTATTTAATATTTATACACTAAACATGTATTTAATATTAATACAAAAACATGTATTTAATTTTAATAAACTAAACATATATTTAATATTAATACACTAAACATGTGTTTAATATTCATACACGAAACATGTATTTATTATTCATACACTAAACATGTATTTAATATTCATACACTTAACATGTATTTAATATTAATACACTAAACATGTATTTAATATTTATACACTAAACATGTATTTAATATTAATACAAAAACATGTATTTAATTTTAATAAACTAAATATATATTTAATATCCATACACTAAACGTGTATTTAATATTCATACACTAAACATGTATTTAATATTCACAAACTAAACATGTATTTAATATTCATACACTAAACGTGTATTTAATATTCATACACTAAACATGTATTTAATATTAATACAAACACATGTATTTAAGTTTAATAAACTAAACATATATTTAATATTAATACACTAAACATGTATTTAATATTCATACAAAAACATGTATTTAATTTTAATAAACTAAACATATATTTAATAATAATACACTAAACATGTATTTAATATTTATACACTAAACATGTATTTAATATTAATACACTAAATATGTATTTATTATTTATCCACTAAACATGTATTTAATATTCGTACACTAAACATGTATTAAATATTCATACACTAAACATGTATTTGATATTAATACAAAAACATGTATTTAAGTTTAATAAACTAAACATATATTTAATATTAATACACTAACCATGTATTTAATTTAAATAAACTAAACATATTTAATATTAATACACTAAACATGTATTTAATATTCATACACTAAACATGTATTTAACATTTATACACTAAACATGTATTTAATATTAATACACTAAACATGTATTTAATATTAATACAAAAACATGTATTTAATTTTAATAAACTAAACATATATTTAATATTAATACACTAAACATGTATTTAATATTCATACACTAAACATGTATTTAATATTAATACACTAAACATGTATTTAATATTTATACACTAATCATGTATTTAATATTAATACACTAATCATGTATTTAATATTCATACACTAAATATGTTTTTAATATTTATACACTTAACATGTATTTAATATTTATACACGAAACATGTATTTAATATTCATACACTAAACATGTATTTAATATTCATACACTAAACATGTATTTAATATTCATACATTAAACATGTATTTAATATTTATACACTAAACCTGTATTTAATATTAATACACTAAACATGTATTTAATATTTATACACTAAACATGTATTTAATATTAATACAAAAACATGTATTTAATTTTTAATAAACTAAACAAATATTTAATATTAATACAGTAAACATGTATTTAATATTTATACACTAAACATGTATTTAATATTCATACACTAAACATGTAGTTATTATTTATACACTGAACATGTATTTAATATTAATACAGTAAACATGTATTAAATAATTATACACTAAACATGTATTTGATATTCATTCAATAAACATGTAGATATTATTCTTACACTTAATATGTATTCAATATTAATACAAAAACATGTATTTAATTTTAATAAACTAAACATATATTTAATATTAATACACTAAAAATGTATTTAATATTTTTACACAAAACGTGTTTTTAATATTAATACACTAAACATGTATTTAATATTTATACACTAAAAATGTATTTAATTTTAATAAACTAAACATATATTTAATATTAATACACTAAACAAGTATTTAATATGAATACACTAAACATGTGTTTAATATTAATACACTAAACATGTATTTAATATTTATACAATAAAAATGTATTTAATATTAATACAAAAACATGTATTTAATATTCATACACTAAACATGTATTTAATATTTATACACTAATCATGTATTTAATATTTATACACTAAATATGTATTTAATATTTATACACTTAACATGTATTTAATATGTATACAATAAACATGTATTTAATATTCTTACATGAAACATGTATTTAATATTTATACATTAAACATGTATTTAATATTCATACATTAAACATGTATTTAATATTCATACACTAAACATGTATTTAATATTCATACACTAAACATGTATTTAATATTCATACACTAAACATGTATTTAATAGTTATACATTAAACATGTATTTAATATTCATACACTAAACATGTATTTAATATTCCTACACTAAACATTGATTTAATATTAATACACTAAACATGTATTTAATATTCATACACTAAACATGTATTTAATATGTATACACTAAACATGTATTTAATATTCATTCACTAAACGTGTATTTAATATTCATACACTAAACATGTATTTAATATTAATACAAACACATGTATTTAAGTTTAATAAACTAAACATATATTTAATATTAATACACTAAACATGTATTTAATATTTATACACTAAACATGTATTTAATATTAATACAAAAACATGTATTTAATTTTAATAAACTAAACATATATTTAATATTAATACACTAAACATGTATTTAATATTCATACACGAAACATGTATTTATTATTCATACACTAAACATGTATTTAATATTCATACACTTAACATGTATTTAATATTAATACACTAAACATGTATTTAATATTTATACACTAAACATGTATTTAATATTAATACAAAAACATGTATTTAATTTTAATAAACTAAATATATATTTAATATCCATACACTAAACGTGTATTTAATATTCATACACTAAACATGTATTTAATATTCATAAACTAAACATGTATTTAATATTCATACACTAAACGTGTATTTAATATTCATACACTAAACATGTATTTAATATTAATACAAACACATGTATTTAAGTTTAATAAACTAAACATATATTTAATATTAATACACTAAACATGTATTTATTATTTATACACTAAACATGTATTTAATATTAATACAAAAACATGTATTTAATTTTAATAAACTAAACATATATTTAATATTAATACACTAAACATGAATTTAATATTTATACACTAAACATGTATTTAACATTTATACACTAAACATGTATTTAATATTAATACA
Source organism: Nerophis ophidion (assembly GCF_033978795.1). Taxonomy (NCBI): domain Eukaryota; kingdom Metazoa; phylum Chordata; class Actinopteri; order Syngnathiformes; family Syngnathidae; genus Nerophis; species Nerophis ophidion. The sequence goes on along the minus strand of NW_026906959.1, from coordinate 341,032 downwards.
CTAAACATGTATTTAATATTAATACAAAAACATGTATTTAATTTTAATAAACTAAACATATATTTAATATTAATACACTAAACATGTATTTAATATTTATACACTAAACATGTATTTAACATTTATATATTAAACATGTTTTTAATATTTATACACTAAACATGTATTTAATATTCATACACTAAACATGTAGTTATTATTTATACACTGACCATGTATTTAATATTAATACAGTAAACATGTATTAAATATTTATACACTAAACATGTATTTAATATTCATTCAATAAACATGTAGATATTATTCTTACACTTAATATGTATTCAATATTAATACAAAAACATGTATTTAATTTTAATAAACTAAACATATATTTAATATTAATACACAAAAAATGTATTTAATATTTTTACACTAAACGTGTTTTTAATATTAATACACTAAACATGTATTTAATATTAATACAAAAACATGTATTTAATTTTAATAAACTAAACATATATTTAATATTAATACACTAAACAAGTATTTAATATGAATACACTAAACATGTATTTAATATTAATACACTAAACATGTATTTAATATTTATACACTAAAAATGTATTTAATATTAATACAAAAACATGTATTTAATATTCATACACTAAACATGTATTTAATATTTATACACTAATCATGTATTTAATATTTATACACTAAATATGTATTTAATATTTATACACTTAACATGTATTTAATATGTATACAATAAACATGTATTTAATATTCTTACATGAAACATGTATTTAATATTTATACACTAAACATGTATTTAATATTCATACATTAAACATGTATTTGATATTCATACACTAAACATGTATTTAATATTTATACACTAAACATGTATTTAATATTCATACACTAAACATGTATTTAATAGTTATACACTAAACATGTATTTAATATTCATACACTAAACATGTATTTAATATTCATACACTAAACATTGATTTAATATTAATACACTAAACATGTATTTAATATTCATACACTAAACATGTATTTAATATTTATAAACTAAACATGTATTTAATATTCATTCACTAAACGTGTATTTAATATTCATACACTAAACATGTATTTAATATTAATACAAACACATGTATTTAAGTTTAATAAACTAAACATATATTTAATATTAATACACTAAACATGTATTTAATATTTATACACTAAACATGTATTTAATATTAATACAAAAACATGTATTTAATTTTAAAAAACTAAACATATATTTAATATTAATACACTAAACATGTATTTAATATTCATACACGAAACATGTATTTATTATTCATACACTAAACATGTATTTAATATTCATACACTTAACATGTATTTAATATTAATACACTAAACATGTATTTAATATTTATACACTAAACATGTATTTAATATTAATACAAAAACATGTATTTAATTTTAATAAACTAAATATATATTTAATATCCATACACTAAACGTGTATTTAATATTCATACACTAAACATGTATTTAATATTCATAAACTAAACATGTATTTAATATTCATACACTAAACGTGTATTTAATATTCATACACTAAACATGTATTTAATATTAATACAAACACATGTATTTAAGTTTAATAAACTAAACATATATTTAATATTAATACACTAAACATGTATTTATTATTTATACACTAAACATGTATTTAATATTAATACAAAAACATGTATTTAATTTTAATAAACTAAACATATATGTAATATTAATACACTAAACATGAATTTAATATTTATACACTAAACATGTATTTAACATTTATACACTAAACATGTATTTAATATTAATACACTAAACATGTATTTAATATTAATACAAAAACATGTATTTAATTTTGATAAACTAAACATATATTTAATATTAATACATTAAACATGTATTTAATATTTATACACTAAACATGTATTTAATATTCATACACTAAACATGTAATTATTATTTATACACTAAACATGTATTTAATATTAATACAGTAAACATGTATTAAATATTTATACACTAAATATGTATTTAATATTAATACAAAAACATGTATTTAATTTTAATAAACTAAATATATATTTATTATATATCCACTAAACATGTATGTAATATTCATAAACTAAACATGTATTTAATATTCATACACTAAACGTGTATTTAATATTCATACACTAAACATGTATTTAATATTAATACAAAACATGTATTTAAGTTTAATAAACTAAACATATATTTAATATTAATACACTAAACATGTATTTAATATTTATACAGTAAACATGTATTTTATATTCATACACTAAACATGTATTTAATATTTATACACTAAACATGTATTTAATATTCATACACTAAACATGTATTTAATATTTATACACTAAACATGTATTTAATATTTATACACTAAATATGTATTTAATATTCATACACTAAACATGTATTTAATATTAATACACTGAACATGTATTTAATAATCATATACTAAACGTATATGTAATCATATACTAATCATATATTTAATATTCATACAGTAAACATGTATTTATTATCCTCTAAATAAGGCACACTTGGAAATAATGAATTTCTTTATGCGTGCAGTTGCGGCAGAAGTCCACAGGAGGGCGCACGTTCCCTCTTAATAAGTCCGGTCCTCTCCGTCTCTCTATCTCTCTTTTTCCTTTTTTTTTGTTTCTTTTATTTTTTTTTACATAAGTTTGGTTTCTCATACACTTATATTTATACACTAAACATGTATTTAATATTAATACACTAAACATGTATTTAATATTTATACACTAAACATGTATTTAATATTAGTACAAAAACATGTATTTAATTTTAATAAACTAAACATATATTTAATATTAATACACTAAACATGTATTTAATATTAATACAAAAACATGTATTTAATTTTAATAAACTAAACATATATTTAATATTAATACACTAAACATGTATTAAATATTCATACACTAAACATGTATTTAATATTCATTCAATAAACATGCAGTTATTATTCTTACACTTAATATGTATTTGATATTAATACAAAAACATATATTTAAATTTAATAAACTAATCATATATTTAATATTCATACATTAAAAATGTATTTAATATTTATACACTAAACATGTATTTAATATTCTTACACGAAACATGTATTTAATATTTATACACTAAACATGTATTTAATATTCATACATTAAACATGTATTTAATATTCATACACTAAACATGTATTTAATATTTATACACTAAACATGTATTTAATATTCATACACTAAACATGTATTTAATATTAATACAAAAACATGTATTTAATTTTAATAAACTAAACATATATTTAATATTAATACACTAAACATGTATTTATTATTTATACACTAAACATGTATTTAATATTAATACACTAAATATGTATTTATTATTTATCCACTAAACATGTATTTAATATTCGTACACTAAACATGTATTAAATATTCATACACTAAACGTGTATTTAATATTAATACAAAAACATGTAGTTATTATTCTTACACTTAATATGTATTTAATATTAATACAAAAACATGTATTTAATTTTAATAAACTAAACATATATTTAATATTAATACACTAAACATGTATTTAATATTTATACACTAAACATGTATTTAATATTCATACACTAAACATGTAGTTATTATTTATACACTAAACATGTGTTTAATATTAATACAGTAAACATGTATTAAATATTTATACACTAAACATGTATTTAATATTAATACAAAAACATGTATTTAATTTTAATAAACTAAATATATATTTAATATTAATACACTAAACATGTATTTAATATTTTTACACTAAACGTGTATTTAATATTCATACACTAAAAGTGTATTTAATATTCATACACTAAACATGTGTTTAATATTAATACACTAAACATGTATTTAATATTTATACACTAAACATGTATTTAATATTAATACACTAAATATATATTTAATATTAGTACACTAAACATGTATTTAATATTAATACGCTAAACATGTATTTAATATTTTTACACTAAACATGTATTGAATATTCATACACTAAAAGTGTATTTAATATTCATACACTAAACATGTGTTTAATATTAATACACTAAACATGTATTTAATATTTATACACTAAACATGTATTTAATATTAATACACTAAATATGTATTTATTATATATCCACTAAACATGTATTTAATATTCATAAACTAAATATATATTTAATATTAATACACTAAACATGTATTTAATATTCATACACTAAACATGTATTTAATATTCATACATTAAACATGTATTTAATATTTATACACTAAACCTGTATTTAATATTAATACACTAAACATGTATTTAATATTTATACACTAAACATGTATTTAATATTAATACAAAAACATGTATTTAATATTCATACACTAAACATGTATTTAATATTCATACACTAAACATGTATTTAATATTAATACACTAAATATGTATTTATTATTTATCCACTAAACATGTATTTAATATTCGTACACTAAACATGTATTAAATATTCATACACTAAACGTGTATTTAATATTAATACAAAAACATGTATTTAAGTTTAATAAACTAAACATATATTTAATATTAATACACTAACCATGTATTTAATTTAAATAAACTAAACATATTTAATATTAATACACTAAACATGTATTTAATATTCATACACTAAACATGTATTTAACATTTATACACTAAACATGTATTTAATATTAATACACTAAACATGTATTTAATATTAATACAAAAACATGTATTTAATTTTAATAAACTAAACATATATTTAATATTAATACACTAAACATGTATTTAATATTCATACACTAAACATGTATTTAATATTAATACACTAAACATGTATTTAATATTTATACACTAATCATGTATTTAATATTAATACACTAATCATGTATTTAATATTCATACACTAAATATGTTTTTAATATTTATACACTTAACATGTATTTAATATTTATACACGAAACATGTATTTAATATTCATACACTAAACATGTATTTAATATTCATACACTAAACATGTATTTAATATTCATACATTAAACATGTATTTAATATTTATACACTAAACCTGTATTTAATATTAATACACTAAACATGTATTTAATATTTATACACTAAACATGTATTTAATATTAATACAAAAACATGTATTAAATTTTTAATAAACTAAACAAATATTTAATATTAATACAGTAAACATGTATTTAATATGTATACACTAAACATGTATTTAATATTCATACACTAAACATGTAGTTATTATTTATACACTGAACATGTATTTAATATTAATACAATAAACATGTATTAAATAATTATACACTAAACATGTATTTGATATTCATTCAATAAACATGTAGATATTATTCTTACACTTAATATGTATTCAATATTAATACAAAAACATGTATTTAATTTTAATAAACTAAAAATATATTTAATATTAATACACTAAAAATGTATTTAATATTTTTACACAAAACGTGTTTTTAATATTAATACACTAAACATGTATTTAATATTCATACACTAAACATGTATTTAATATTTATACACTAATCATGTATTTAATATTTATACACTAAATATGTATTTAATATTTATACACTTAACATGTATTTAATATGTATACAATAAACATGTATTTAATATTCATACATGAAACATGTATTTAATATTTATACACTAAACATGTATTTAATATTCATACATTAAACATGTATTTAATATTAATAAACTAAACATATATTTAATAATAATACACTAAACATGTATTTAATATTTATACACTAAACATGTATTTAATATTAATACACTAAATATGTATTTATTATGTATCCACTAAACATGTATTTAATATTCATGAACTAAACATGTATTTATTATTCGTACACTAAACATGTATTAAATATTCATACACTAAACATGTATTTAATATTAATACAAAAACATGTATTTAAGTTTAATAAACTAAACATATATTTAATATTAATACACTAACCATGTATTCAATTTAAATAAACTAAACATATTTAATATTAATACACTAAACATGTATTTAATATTCATACACTAAACATGTATTTAACATTTATACACTAAACATGTATTTAATATTAATACAAAAACATGTATTTAATTTTAATAAACTAAACATATATTTAATATTAATACACTAAACATGTATTTAATATTCATACACTAAACATGTATTTAATATTAATACACTAAACATGTATTTAATATTTATACACTAATCATGTATTTAATATTAATACAGTAATCATGTATTTAATATTCATACACTAAATATGTATTTAATATTTATACACTTAACATGTATTTAATATTTATACACGAAACATGTATTTAATATTCATACACTAAACATGTATTTAATATTCATACACTAAACCTGTATTTAATATTAATACACTAAACATGTATTTAATATTTATACACTAAACATGTATTTAATATTAATACAAAAACATGTATTTAATTTTAATAAACTAAACAAATATTTAATATTAATACACTAAACATGTATTTAATATTCATACACTAAACATGTATTTAATATTCATACACTAAACATGTAGTTATTATTTATACACTGACCATGTATTTAATATTAATACAGTAAACATGTATTAAATATTTATACACTAAACATGTATTTAATATTCATTCAATAAACATGTAGATATTATTCTTACACTTAATATGTATTCAATATTAATACAAAAACATGTATTTAATTTTAATAAACTAAACATGTATTTAATATTAATACACAAAAAATGTATTTAATATTTTTACGCTAAACGTGTTTTTAATATTAATACACTAAACATGTATTTAATATTAATACAAAAACATGTATTTAATTTTAATCAACTAAACATATATTTAATATTAATACACTAAACAAGTATTTAATATGAATACACTAAACATGTATTTAATATTAATACACTAAACATGTATTTAATATTTATACACTAAAAATGTATTTAATATTAATACAAAAACATGTATTTAATATTCATACACTAAACATGTATTTAATATTTATACACTAATCATGTATTTAATATTTATACACTAAATATGTATTTAATATTTATACACTTAACATGTATTTAATATGTATACAATAAACATGTATTTAATATTCTTACATGAAACATGTATTTAATATTTATACACTAAAACATGTATTTAATATTCATACATTAAACATGTATTTAATATTCATACACTAAACATGTATTTAATATTTATACACTAAACATATATTTAATATTCATACACTAAACATGTATTTAATAGTTATACACTAAACATGTATTTAATATTCATACACTAAACATGTATTTAATATTCATACACTAAACATTGATGTAATATTAATACACTAAACATGTATTTAATATTCATACACTAAAGATGTATTTAATATTTATACACTAAACATGTATTTAATATTCATTCACTAAACGTGTATTTAATATTCATACACTAAACATGTATTTAATTTTAATACAAACACATGTATTTAAGTTTAATAAACTAAACATATATTTAATATTAATACACTAAACATGTATTTAATATTTATACACTAAACATGTATTTAATATTAATACAAAAACATGTATTTAATTTTAATAAACTAAACATATATTTAATATTAATACACTAAACATGTGTTTAATATTCATACACGAAACATGTATTTATTATTCATACACTAAACATGTTTTTAATATTCATACACTTAACATGTATTTAATATTAATACACTAAACATGTATTTATTATTTATACACTAAACATGTATTTAATATTAATACAAAAACATGTATTTAATTTTAATAAACTAAACATATATTTAATATTAATACACTAAACATGTATTTAATATTTATACACTAAACATGTATTTAACATTTATATATTAAACATGTTTTTAATATTCATACACTAAACATGTATTTAATATTCATACACTAAACATGTAGTTATTATTTATACACTGACCATGTATTTAATATTAATACAGTAAACATGTATTAAATATTTATACACTAAACATGTATTTAATATTCATTCAATAAACATGTAGATATTATTCTTACACTTAATATGTATTCAATATTAATACAAAAACATGTATTTAATTTTAATAAACTAAACATATATTTAATATTAATACACAAAAAATGTATTTAATATTTTTACACTAAACGTGTTTTTAATATTAATACACTAAACATGTATTTAATATTAATACAAAAACATGTATTTAATTTTAATAAACTAAACGACCCCGAAAGGGAATAAGCGGTAGAAAATGGATGGATGGATGGATAAACATATATTTAATATTAATACACTAAACAAGTATTTAATATGAATACACTAAACATGTATTTAATATTAATACACTAAACATGTATTTAATATTTATACACTAAAAATGTATTTAATATTAATACAAAAACATGTATTTAATATTCATACACTAAACATGTATTTAATATTTATACACTAATCATGTATTTAATATTTATACACTAAATATGTATTTAATATTTATACACTAAACATGTATTTAATAGTTATACACTAAACATGTATTTAATATGTATACAATAAACATGTATTTAATATTCTTACATGAAACATGTATTTAATATTTATACACTAAACATGTATTTAATATTCATACATTAAACATGTATTTAATATTCATACACTAAACATGTATTTAATATTCATACACTAAACATGTATTTAATAGTTATACACTAAACATGTATTTAATATTCATACACTAAACATGTATTTAATATTCATACACTAAACATGTATTTAACATTCATACACTAAACATGTATTTAATATTCATACACTAAACATGTATTTAATATTTATACACTAAACATGTATTTAATATTCATTCACTAAACGTGTATTTAATATTCATACACTAAACATGTATTTAATATTAATACAAACACATGTATTTAAGTTTAATAAACTAAACATATATTTAATATTAATACACTAAACATGTATTTAATATTTATACACTAAACATGTATTTAATATTAATACAAAAACATGTATTTAATTTTAATAAACTAAACATATATTTAATATTAATACACTAAACATGTATTTAATATTCATACACGACACATGTATTTATTATTCATACACTAAACATGTATTTAATATTCATACACTTAACATGTATTTAATATTAATACACTAAACATGTATTTAATATTTATACACTAAACATGTATTTAATATTAATACAAAAACATGTATTTAATTTTAATAAACTAAATATATATTTAATATCCATACACTAAACGTGTATTTAATATTCATACACTAAACATGTATTTAATATTCATAAACTAAACATGTATTTAATATTCATACACTAAACGTGTATTTAATATTCATACACTAAACATGTATTTAATATTAATACAAACACGTGTATTTAAGTTTAATAAACTAAACATATATTTAATATTAATACACTAAACATGTATTTATTACTTATACACTAAACATGTTTTTAATATTAATACAAAAACATGTATTTAATTTTAATAAAGTAAACATATATTTAATATTAATACACTAAACATGTATTTAATATTTATACACTAAACATGTATTTAACATTTATACACTAAACATGTATTTAATATTAATACACTAAACATGTATTTAATACTAATACAAAAACATGTATTTAATTTTAATAAACTAAACATATATTTAATATTAATACACTAAACATGTATTTAATATTTATACACTAAACATGTATTTAACATTTATATATTAAACATGTTTTTAATATTTATACACTAAACATGTATTTAATATTAATACAAAAACATGTATTTAATTTTAATAAACTAAACATATTCAATATTAATACACTAAACATGTATTTAATATTTATACACTAAACATGTATTTAACATTTATACACTAAACATGTATTTAATATTAATACACTAAACATGTATTTAATATTAATACAAAAACATGTATTTAATTTTAATAAACTAAACATATATTTAATATTAATACACTAAACATGTATTTAATATTTTTACACTAAACATGTAATTAATATTTATACACTAAACATTGATTTAATATTAATACACTAAACATGTATTTAATATTCATACACTAAACATGTCTTTAATATTTATACACTAAACATGTATTTAATATTAATACACTAAACATGTATTTAATATTAATACACTGAACATGTATTTAATAATCATATACTAAACGTATATGTAATTATATACTAATCATATATTTAATATTCATACAGTAAACATGTATTTATTATCCTCTAAATAAGGCACACTTGGAAATAATGAATTTCTTTATGTGTGCAGTTGTTGCAGAACTCCACAGGAGGGTGCACGTTCCCTCTTAATAAGTCGGGTCCTCTCCGTCTCTCTCTCTCTCTCTTTTTCCTTTTTTTTTGTTTCTTTTATTTTTTTTTACATAAGTTTGGTTTCTCATACACTTATATTTATACACTAAACATGTATGTAATATTTATACACTAAACATGTATTTAATATTTATACACTAAACATGTATTTAATATTAATACAAAAACATGTATTTAATTTTAATAAACTAAACATATATTTAATATTTATACACTAAACATGTATTTAACATTCATACACTAAACATGTATTTAATATTCATACACTAAACATGTATTTAATATTAATACACTGAACATGTATTTAATAATCATATACTAAACGTATATGTAATTATATACTAATCATACATTTAATATTCATACAGTAAACATGTATTTATTATCCTCTAAATAAGGCACATTTGGAAATAATGAATTTCTTTTTATGTGCAGTTGCGGCAGAACTCCACAGGAGGGCGCACGTTCCCTCTTAATAAGTCCGGTCCTCTCCGTCTCTCCCTCCCTCTTTTTCCTTTTTTTTTGTTTCTTTTATTTTTTTTTTTACGTAAGTTTGGTTTCTCATACACTTATATTTATACACCAAACATGTATTTGATATTAATACACTAAACATGTATTTAATATTAATACACTAAACATGTATTTAATATTCATACACTAAACATGTATTTAACATTAATACACTAAACATGTATTTAATATTAATACACTAAACATGTATTTAATATTAATACAAAAACATGTATTTAATTTTAATAAACTAAACATATTTAATATTAATACACTAAACATGTATTTAATATTTATACACTAAACATGTATTTAACATTTATACACTAAACATGTATTTAATATTAATACACTAAACATGTATTTAATATTAATACAAAAACATGTATTTAATTTTAATAAACTAAACATATATTTAATATTAATACACTAAACATGTATTTAATATTAATACACTAAACATGTATTTAATATTAATACAAAAACATGCATTTAATTTTAATAAACTAAACATATGTTTAATATTATACACTAAACATGTATTTGATATATTAATACACAAAACATGTATTTAATATTCATACACTAAATATGTAGTTATTAATTATACACTAAACATGTATTTAATATTCATACACTAAACATGTATTTGATATTAATACACTAAACATTGATTTAATATTATTACACTAAACATGTATTTAATATGTATACACTTAACATGTATTTAACATTAATACACTAAATATGTATTTATTATTTATCCACTAAACATGTATTTAATATTCATAAACTAAACATGTATTTAATATTCATACACTAAACGTGTATTTAATATTCATACACTAAACATGTATTTAATATTAATACAAACACATGTATTTAAGTTTAATAAACTAAACATATATTTAATATTAATACACTAAACATGTATTTAATATTTATACACTAAACATGTATTTAATATTAATACAAAAACATGTATTTAATTTTAATAAACTAAACATATTTAATATTAATACACTAAAAATGTATTTAATATTTATACACTAAGCATGTATTTAACATTTATACACTAAACATGTATTTAATATTAATACACTAAACATGTATTTAATATTAATACACTAATCATGTATTTAATATTTATACACTAAATATGTATTTAATATTTATACACTTAACATGTATTTAATATTTATACACGAAACATGTATTTAATATTTATACACTAAACATGTATTTAATATTCATACATTAAACATGTATTTAATAATCACACACTAAACATGTATTTAATATTCATACATTAAACATGTTTTTAATATTTATACACTAAACATGTATTTAATATTAATACAAAAACATCTATTCAATTTTAATAAACTAAACATATATTTAATATTTATACACTAAACATGTATTTAACATTTATACACTAAACATGTATTTAATATTAATACACTAAACATGTATTTAATATTTATACACTAAACATGTATTTAATATTAATACAAAAACATTAATTTAATTTTAATAAACTAAACATATTTAATATTATTAAACTAAACATGTATTTAATATTCATACACTAAACATGTATTTAATATTCATACACTAAACATGTATTTTATATTTATACACTAATCATGTATTTAATATTAATACACTAAATATGTATTTAATATTTATACACTTAACATGTATTTAATATGCATACACGAAACATGTATTTAATATTCATACACTAAACATGTATTTAATATTCATACTTTAAACATGTATTTAATATTAATACACTAAACATGTATTTAATATTAATACACTAAACATGTATTTAATATTAATACAAAAATATGTATTTAATTTTAATAAACTAAACATATATTTAATATTAATACACTAAACATGTATTTAATATTCATTCAATAAACATGTAGTTATTATTCTTACACTTAATATGTATTTAATATTAATACAAAAACATGTATTTAATTTTAATAAACTAAACATATATTTAATATTTTTACACTAAACGTGTACTTAATATTTATACACTAAAAGTGTATTTAATATTAATACACTAAACATGTATTTAATATTAATAAACTAAACATGTATTTAATATTTTTACACTAAACGTGTATTTAATATTCATACACTAAAAGTGTATTTAATATTAATACACTAAACATGTATTTAATATAAATACACTAAACATGTATTTAATATTTATACACTAAACATGTATTTAATATTCATACACTAAACATTTATTTAATATTAATACACTAAACATGTATTTAATATTTATACACTAAACATGTATTTAATATTAATACAAAAACATGTATTTAATTTTAATAAACTTAATTTATATTCAATATTAATACACTAAACATGTATTTAATATTCATAAACTAAACATGTATTTAACATTTATACACTAAACATGTATTTAATATTCATAAACTAAACATGTATTTAACATTTATACACTAAACATGTATTTAATATTAATACACTAAACCTGTATTTAATATTTATACACTAAACATGTATTTAATATTTATACACTAAACATGTATTTAATATTAATACACTAAATATGTATTTATTATTCATCCACTAAACATGTATTTAATATTAATAAACTAAACATGTATTTAATATTCATACACTAAACGTGTATTTAATATTCATACACTAAACATGTATTTAATATTAATACAAACACATGTATTTAAGTTTAATAAACTAAACATATATTTAATATTAATACGCTAAACGTGTATTTAATATTTATACAGTAAACAAGTATTTAATATTAATACAAAAACATGTATTTAATATTCATACACTAAACATGTATTTAATATTAATACACTAAACATGTATTTAATATTTATAAACTAAACATGTATTTAATATTAATACACTAAATATGTATTTATTATTCATCCACTAAACATGTATTTAATATTTTTACACTAAACATGTATTTAATATTCATACATTAAACATGTATTTAATATTCATACACTAAACATGTATTTAATATTTATACACTAAACATGTATTTAATATTAATACAAAAACATGTATTTAAGTTTAATAAACTAAACATATATTTAATATTAATACACTAAACATGTATTTAATATTAATACAAAAACATGTATTTAATTTTAATAAACTAAACATATATTTAATATTATACACTAAACATGTATTTGATATATTAATACACTAAACATGTATTTAATATTCATACACTAAATATGTGGTTATTAATTATACACTAAACATGTATTTAATATTCATACACTAAACATGTATTTGATATTAATACACTAAACATTGATTTAATATTAATACACTTAACATGTATTTAATTTTCATACACTAAACATTGATTTAATATTAATACACTAAACATGTATTTAATATTTGTACACTAAACATGTATTTAATATTAATACACAAAATATGTATTTATTATTTATCCACTAAACATGTATTTAATATTCATAAACTAAACATGTATTTAATATTCATACACTAAACGTGTATTTAATATTCATACACTAAACATGTATTTAATATTAATACAAACACATTTATTTAAGTTTAATAAACTAAACATATATTTAATATTAATACACTAAACATGTATTTAATATTTATACACTAAACATGTATTTAATATTAATACAAAAACATGTATTTAATTTCAATAAACTAAACATATTTAATATTAATACACTAAACATGTATTTAATATTTATACACTAAACATGTATTTAACATTTATACACTAAACATGTATTTAATATTAATACACTAAACATGTATTTAATATTAATACACTAATCATGTATTTAATATTCGTACCAATAAATATGTATTTAATATTCATACACTTAACATGTATTTAATATTTATACACGAAACATGTATTTAATATTAATACACTAAACATGTATTTAATATTCATACATTAAACATGTATTTAATAATCATACACTAAACATGTATTTAATATTTATACACTAAACATGTATTTAATATTCATACACTAAACATGTATTTAATATTAATACAAAAACATGTATTTAATTTGAATAAACTAAACATATATTTAATATTAATACACTAAACATGTATTTATTATTTATACACTAAACATGTATTTAATATTCATACACTAAACATGTAGTTATTATTTATACACTAAACATGTATTTAATATTAATACAGTAAACATGTATTTAATATTTATACACTAAACATGTATTTAATATTCATTCAATAAACATGTAGTTATTATTCTTACACTTAATATGTATTTAATATTAATACAAAAACATGTATTTAATTTTAATAAACTAAACATATATTTAATATTAATACACTAAACATGTATTTAATATTTATACACTAAACATGTATTTAATATTCATACACTAAACATGTAGTTATTATTTATACACTAAACATGTATTTAATATTAATACAGTAAACATGTATTAAATATTTATACACTAAACATGTATTTAATATTAATACAAAAACATGTATTTAATTTTAATAAACTAAATATATATTTAATATTAATACACTAAACATGTATTTAATATTTTTACACTAAACGTGTATTTAATATTCATACACTAAAAGTGTATTTAATATTCATACACTAAACATGTGTTTAATATTAATACACTAAACATGTATTTAATATTTATACACTAAACATGTATTTAATATTAATACACTAAATATGTATTTATTATATATCCACTAAACATGTATTTAATATTCATAAACTAAATATATATTTAATATTAGTACACTAAACATGTATTTAATATTAATACACTAAACATGTATTTAATATTTTTACACTAAACATGTATTTAATATTCATACACTAAACATGTATTTAATATTAATACAAAAACACGTATTTAATTTTAATAAACTAAACATATATTTAATATTAATACACTAAACATGTATTTATTATTTATACACTAAACATGTATTTAATATTCATACACTAAACATGTAGTTATTATTTATACACTAAACATGTATTTAATATTAATACAGTAAACATGTATTTAATATTTATACACTAAACATGTATTTAATATTCATTCAATAAACATGTAGTTATTATTCTTACACTTAATATGTATTTAATATTAATACAAAAACATATATTTAATTTTAATAAACTAAACATATATTTAATATTAATACATTAAACATGTATTTAATATTTATACACTAAACATGTATTTAATATTCATACACTAAACATGTAGTTATTATTTATACACTAAACATGTATTTAATATTAATACAGTAAACATGTATTAAATATTTATACACTAAATATGTATTTAATATTAATACAAAAACATGTATTTAATTTTAATAAACTAAATATATATTTATTATTAATACACTAAACATGTATTTAATATTTTTACACTAAACGTGTATTTAATATTCATACACTAAAAGTGTATTTAATATTAATACACTAAACATGTATTTAATATTAATACACTAAACATGTATTTAATATTTATACACTAAACATGTATTTAATATTCATACACTAAACATGTATTTAATATTAATACACTAAACATGTATTTAATATTTATACACTAAACATGTATTTAATATTCATAAACTAAACATATATTTAATATTAATACACTAAACATGTATTTATTATTTATACACTAAACATGTATTTAATATTCATACACTAAACATGTATTTAATATTGATACACTAAACATGTATTTAATATTGATACACTAAACATGTATTTAATATTAATACACTAAATATGTATTTATTATATATCCACTAAACATGTATGTAATATTCATAAACTAAACATGTATTTAATATTCATACACTAAACGTGTATTTAATATTCATACACTAAACCTGTATTTAATATTAATACAAAACATGTATTTAAGTTTAATAAACTAAACATATATTTAATATTAATTCACTAAACATGTATTTAATATTTATACAGTAAACATGTATTTTATATTCATACACTAAACATGTATTTAATATTTATACACTAAACATTTATTTAATATTCATACACTAAACATGTAGTTATTATTTATACACTAAACATGTATTTAATATTAATACAGTAAACATGTATTAAATATTTATACACTAAACATGTATTTAATATTAATACAAAAACATGTATTTAATTTTAATAAACTAAATATATATTTAATATTAATACACTAAACATGTATTTAATATTTTTACACTAAACGTGTATTTAATATTCATACACTAAAAGTGTATTTAATATTCATACACTAAACATGTGTTTAATATTAATACACTAAACATGTATTTAATATTTATACACTAAACATGTATTTAATATTAATACACTAAATATGTATTTATTATATATCCACTAAACATGTATTTAATATTCATAAACTAAATATATATTTAATATTAGTACACTAAACATGTATTTAATATTAATACACTAAACATGTATTTAATATTTTTACACTAAACATGTATTTAATATTCATACACTAAACATGTATTTAATATTAATACAAAAACATGTATTTAATTTTAATAAACTAAACATATATTTAATATTAATACACTAAACATGTATTTATTATTTATACACTAAACATGTATTTAATATTCATACACTAAACATGTAGTTATTATTTATACACTAAACATGTATTTAATATTAATACAGTAAACATGTATTTAATATTTATACACTAAACATGTATTTAATATTCATTCAATAAACATGTAGTTATTATTCTTACACTTAATATGTATTTAATATTAATACAAAAACATGTATTTAATTTTAATAAACTAAACATATATTTAATATTAATACATTAAACATGTATTTAATATTTATACACTAAACATGTATTTAATATTCATACACTAAACATGTAGTTATTATTTATACACTAAACATGTATTTAATATTAATACAGTAAACATGTATTAAATATTTATACACTAAATATGTATTTAATATTAATACAAAAACATGTATTTAATTTTAATAAACTAAATATATATTTATTATTAATACACTAAACATGTATTTAATATTTTTACACTAAACGTGTATTTAATATTCATACACTAAAAGTGTATTTAATATTAATACACTAAACATGTATTTAATATTCATACACTAAACATGTATTTAATATTCATACACTAAACATGTATTTAATATTAATACACTAAACATGTATTTAATATTTATACACTAAACATGTATTTAATATTCATAAACTAAACATATATTTAATATTAATACACTAAACATGTATTTATTATTTATACACTAAACATGTATTTAATATTCATACACTAAACATGTATTTAATATTGATACACTAAACATGTATTTAATATTGATACACTAAACATGTATTTAATATTAATACACTAAATATGTATTTATTATATATCCACTAAACATGTATGTAATATTCATAAACTAAACATGAATTTAATATTCATACACTAAACGTGTATTTAATATTCATACACTAAACATGTATTTAATATTAATACAAAACATTTATTTAAGTTTAATAAACTAAACATATATTTAATATTAATACACTAAACATGTATTTAATATTCATACAGTAAACATGTATTTTATATTCATACACTAAACATGTATTTAATATTTATACACTAAACATGTATTTAATATTCATACACTAAACATGTATTTAATATTTATACACTAAACATGTATTTAATATTTATACACTAAATATGTATTTAATATTCATACACTAAACATGTATTTAATATTAATACACTGAACATGTATTTAATAATCATATACTAAACGTATATGTAATCATATACTAATCATATATTTAATATTCATACAGTAAACATGTATTTATTATCCTCTAAATAAGGCACACTTGGAAATAATGAATTTCTTTATGCGTGCAGTTGCGGCAGAAGTCCACAGGAGGGCGCACGTTCCCTCTTAATAAGTCCGGTCCTCTCCGTCTCTCTATCTCTCTTTTTCCTTTTTTTTTGTTTCTTTTATTTTTTTTTACATAAGTTTGGTTCCTCATACACTTATATTTATACACTAAACATGTATTCAATATTAATACACTAAACATGTATTTAATATTCATACACTAAACATGTATTTAATATTAGTACAAAAACATGTATTTAATTTTAATAAACTAAACATATATTTAATATTAATACACTAAACATGTATTTAATATTAATACAAAAACATGTATTTAATTTTAATAAACTAAACATATATTTAATATTAATACACTAAACATGTATTAAATATTCATACACTAAACATGTATTTAATATTCATTCAATAAACATGCAGTTATTATTCTTACACTTAATATGTATTTGATATTAATACAAAAACATATATTTAAATTTAATAAACTAATCATATATTTAATATTCATACATTAAAAATGTATTTAATATTTATACACTAAACATGTATTTAATATTCTTACACGAAACATGTATTTAATATTTATACACTAAACATGTATTTAATATTCATACATTAAACATGTATTTAATATTCATACACTAAACATGTATTTAATATTTATACACTAAACATGTATTTAATATTCATACACTAAACATGTATTTAATATTAATACAAAAACATGTATTTAATTTTAATAAACTAAACATATATTTAATATTAATACACTAAACATGTATTTATTATTTATACACTAAACATGTATTTAATATTCATACAGTAAACATGTATTTAATATTTGTACACTAAACATGTATTTAATATTCATTCAATAAACATGTAGTTATTATTCTTACACTTAATATGTATTTAATATTAATACAAAAACATGTATTTAATTTTAATAAACTAAACATATATTTAATATTAATACACTAAACATGTATTTAATATTTATACACTAAACATGTATTTAATATTCATACACTAAACATGTAGTTATTATTTATACACTAAACATGTGTTTAATATTAATACAGTAAACATGTATTAAATATTTATACACTAAACATGTATTTAATATTAATACAAAAACATGTATTTAATTTTAATAAACTAAATATATATTTAATATTAATACACTAAACATGTATTTAATATTTTTACACTAAACGTGTATTTAATATTCATACACTAAAAGTGTATTTAATATTCATACACTAAACATGTGTTTAATATTAATACACTAAACATGTATTTAATATTTATACACTAAACATGTATTTAATATTAATACACTAAATATATATTTAATATTAGTACACTAAACATGTATTTAATATTAATACGCTAAACATGTATTTAATATTTTTACACTAAACATGTATTTAATATTCATACACTAAAAGTGTATTTAATATTCATACACTAAACATGTGTTTAATATTAATACACTAAACATGTATTTAATATTTATACACTAAACATGTATTTAATATTAATACACTAAATATGTATTTATTATACATCCACTAAACATGTATTTAATATTCATAAACTAAATATATATTTAATATTAATACACTAAACATGTATTTAATATTAATACACTAAACATGTATTTAATATTTTTACACTAAACATGTATTTAATATTCATACACTAAACATGTATTTAATATTCATACACTAGACATGTATTTAATATTAATACAAAAACATGTATTTAATTTTAATAAACTAAATATATATTTAATATTAATACACTAAACATGTATTTAATATTCATAAACTAAACATGTATTTAACATTGATACACTAAACATGTATTTAATATTCATACACTAAACATGTAGTTATTATTTATACACTAAACATGTATTTAATATTAATACACTAAACATGTATTTAATATTAATACACTAAACATGTATTTAACATTTATACACTAAACATGTATTTAATATTAATACAAAAACATGTATTTAATTTTAATAAACTAAACATATATTTAATATTATTACACTAAACATGTAGTTATTATTTATACACTAAACATGTATTTAATATTCATACACTAAACATGTATTTAATATTTATACACTAAACATGTATTTAATATTAATACACTAAATATGTATTTATTATATATCCACTAAACATGTATTTAATATTCATAAACTAAACATGTATTTAATATTCATACACTAAACGTGTATTTAATATTCATACACTAAACATGTATTTAATATTCATTCAATAAACATGTAGTTATTATTCTTACACTTAATATGTATTTAATATTAATACAAAAACATGCATTTAATTTTAATAAACTAAACATATATTTAATATTAATACACTAAACATGTATTTAATATTTATACACCAAACATGTATTTAATATCCATACACTAAACATGTAGTTATTATTTATACACTAAACATGTATTTAATATTAATACAAAAACATGTATATAATTTTAATAAACTAAACATATATTTAATATTCATACACTAAACATGTATTCAACATTTATACACTAAACATGTATTTAATATTAATACACTAAACATTTATTTAATATTAATACACTAAACATGTATTTAATATTAATACAAAAACATGTATATAATTTTAATAAACTAAACATATATTTAATATTAATACACTAAACATGTTTTAAATATTTATACACTAAACATGTATTTAATATTCATTCAATAAACATGTAGTTATTATTCTTACACTTAATATGTATTTAATATTAATACAAAAACATGTATTTAATTTTAATAAACTAAACATATATTTAATATTAATACGCTAAACATGTATTTAATATTTTTACACTAAACGTGTATTTAATATTTATACACTAAAAGTGCATTTAATATTAATACACTAAACATGTATTTAATATTTATACACTAAACATGTATTTAATATTCATACACTAAACATGTATTTAATATTAATACACAAACATGTATTTAATCTTTATACACTAAGCATGTATTTAATATTAATACAAAAACATTTATTTAATTTCAATACACTAAACATGTATTTAATATTCATACACTAAACATGTAGTTATTATTCATACACTAAACATGTATTTAATATTAATACGGTAAACCTGTATTTAATATTTATACACTAAACATGTATTTAATATTAATACAAAAACATGTATTTAATTTTAAATAAACTAAACACATATTTAATATTAATACACTAAATATGTATTTAATATTTATACACTAAACATGTATTTAATATTAATACAAAAACATGTATTTAATTTTAATAAACTAAACATGTATTTAATATTAATACAGTAAACATGTATTAAATATTTATACACTAAACATGTATTTAATATTCATACAATAAACATGTAGTTATTATTCTTACACTTAATATGTATTTAATATTAATACAAAAACATGTATTTAATTTTAATAAACTAAACATGTATTTAATATTAATACACTAAACATGTATTTAATATTTATACACTAAACATGTATTTAATATTAATACACTAAACATTTAGTTATTATTTATACACTAAACATGTATTTAATATTAATACAGTAAACATGTATTAAATATTTATACACTAAACATGTATTTAATATTCATACACTAAACATGTATTTAATATTAATACACTAAACATGGTTTTAATATTCATACACTAATCATGTATGTAATATTAATACACTAATCATGTATTTAATATTTATACACTAAATATGTATTTAATATTTATACACTTAACATGTATTTAATATTTATACACTAAACATGTATTTAAAATGAATACACTAATCATGTATTTAATATTCATACATTAAACATGTATTTAATATTCATACATTAAACATGTATTTAATATTTATACACTAAACATGTATTTAATATTCATACACGAAACATGTATTTAATATTTATACACTAAACATGTATTTAATATTTATACACTAAACATGTATTTAATATTCATACACGAAACATGTATTTAATATTTATACACTAAACATGTATTTAATATTCATACAATAAACATGTATTTAATATTCTTACACTTAATATGTATTTAATATTAATACAAAAATATGTATTTAATTTTAATAAACTAAACATATATTTAATATTAATACACTAAACATGTATTTAATATTTATACATCAAACATGTATTTAATATTCATACAGTAAACATGTAGTTATTATTTATACACTAAACATGTATTTAATAATAATACAGTAAACATGTATTAAATATTTATACACAAAACATGTATTTAATATTCATACAATAAACATGTAATTATTATTCTTACACTTAATATGTATTTAATATTAATACAAAAATATGTATTTAATTTTAATAAACTAAACATATATTTAATATTAATACACTAAACCTGTATTTAATATTTATACACTAAACATGTATTTAATATTAATACAAAAACATGTATTTAATTTTAATAAACTAAACACATATTCAATATTAATACACTAAACATGTATTTAATATTTATACACTAAACATGTATTTAATATTAATACAAAAACATGTATTTAATTTTAATAAACTAAACATATATTTAATATTAATACACTAAACATGTATTTAATATTTATACACTAAACATGTATTTAATATTCATTGCATCATTTGAAGATGTCACCACTACCTGCTGCTGGCAGGCTGCTGCTGCTGCTGGCGTTGTAGCCATGGACATCTTCTTCCATGTAATGAACTTTGCTGGTTTAAGGAAAAGACGAGATGGCGCCCAAGGCTGATTATAGTGAACTTAAAAAAGCGATCGATACTCTGATCGAGGAAGTTGCTACAATCAAGGAGCAGCAGAAAACAATCATGGCCCTTGTTGTGCAGCTGGATCAGATAAGAGCTGACAATTCGGAGAAAGACAAGAAAATTGCAATTCTGGAGAACAGAGTTGCTGATTTTGAGCAGTATACACGGATCAATGACGTGATCATCACCGGACTTAGCATCAAACCCCGGTCTTACGCACGAGCTGTAACCCCAGAAAATGGAGGGGAGCCGGCGGAGTTGGATGTCATTTCAATTGAGCGACAGGTAGCGGTCTTCATGCAGTCCAAGGATATACAACTGGACTGTAACAGCATCGAAGCATGTCACCTTTTGCCCAGGAGGGGGACAAACGACAAGCCGAGCGTTATCCTGAGGTTTGTAAACAGGAAGCACAAGATCGCGTTGCTAAAACAGGGAAGGAAGCTAAAAGGAACAAACGTTTACATGAACGACCATTTGACCAAACGAAATGCTGATATAGCTCGAAAAGCACGCCAAATGAGAAGAGAGAAGAAAATTCTACAAACTTGGACAGCGAACTGTAAAGTATTCATCAAACTCAACGGTACTCGGGAGAACGCCGAAGTGCTGGTGATTAGAAACATGGAAGATCTGAACGAATATGACGTTTGAACTGGACTGTAAGGTAAAAGCAACTAAACACAATCATGACACACATTGACAATACGCAAGATGCCACTCAAGACACGAGCCACATCATTCAGTTGATAAGTGAATATGACAATGTACAGTTGAAAGCATCCCAATACACTGAGCACCACCTACAAGACATGGAACAGGATGTAGACCCGGACAATAATTTCCTCCTCAATATCAATGAGAACTGCTGCTACTATACCAATGAACAGTACAACCAGAATATTATTACTAAAGGCAAATGATCAATTATCCATTTTAATAGTAGAAGCTTAAATAGGAATTTCAAGGACATCAATGACTATTTACACACATTTTCACAACCATTTAACATAATTGCAGTATCTGAAACTTGGATTAACAGTGAAAACGTGTCAGATTTTGAACTGGATGGTTATGACTTTATTAATATAAATAGACAAAACAAGGGGGGTGGAGGGGTGGCAATCTATGTGGATAGCACCTTGAGATTCAAACGTCTGGATGATATGACAACTGTGGTTGATAACCTACTTGAATGTCTAACGGTTGAAATTTGTATGGAAAAAAGTAGAAATGTCATTATTAGTTGTATATACAGATCACCAGGTGCAAGCATTGCACATTTTACAGATTGGATGGAATGCATGTTTTCAAAGAAGAGTAATGTTAATAAAGCTGTCTTCATTTGTGGAGACTTTAATATCGACCTTTTAAATCCCAGTAAAAATAACGATATAGTTAATTTCATTGACACAATGTACAGTATAAGTTTGCATCCCAAAATCACCAGACCTAGTCGAATTTCATCCCACTCTGCCACTCTAATCCACAACATATTTACCAACGATATTGAAAATAAGACCGTAAGTGGGCTATTGATCAAAGATATCACTGACCACCTCCCAGTTTTTCTGATATTTGATGGTAACTACAGGACAAAAAAATTAGAAAAGCCAACCCAATACAGAAGAAGGAGATCAGAGGAATCCATTAGTTCATTTAAACATGATTTACTGGAGCAGAATTGGGATGTAATTTATGAAAATGGTGATGTTAATAGTGCTTACAATATATTTTTGAGAATATTTAGGTCATTATATGATAAAAATGGCCCAATAAAAGAATGCATCAGCAAAGGAAAGTATACAAATTGTCCTTGGATCACAAAGGGATTGCAAAATGCTTGTAAAAAGAAAAACACTCTTTACAGGGAATTTATAAGATTGAAAACAAAAGAAGCAGAAAATAAATATAAAAAATATAAAAACAAGTTAACTAATATTATGAGGTCAAATAAGAGGGATTATTATAAGAAATTACTAGATGATAATAAAAATAATATCCAAGGAATATGGAATTTATTAAACAGTATTATAAGAAACAGTACCTCTTCAAATAACTATCCAACGTATTTCATGAATGATGGTAAAGAAAATGATCATATTGAAGATGTAGCTAATGCCTTCAATAAATTCTTTGTGAGTATTGGACCCGAACTTGCAGCAAAAATCCCAGATCCACGGACAACTGGTAAAAATATCAATCAATCAATGTTTACTTATATAGCCCTACATCACTAGTGTATCAAAGGGCTGCACAAACCACCACGACATCCTCGGTAGGCCCACATAAGGGCAAGGAAAACTCACACCCAGTGGGACGTCGGTGACAATGATGACTATGAGAACCTTGGAGAGGAGGAAAGCAATGGATGTCGAGCGGGTCTAACATGATACTGTGAAAGTTCAATCCACAATGGATCCAACACAGTCGCGAGAGTCCAGTCCAAAGCGGATTCAACACAGCAGCGAGAGTCCCGTTCACAGCGGAGCCAGCAGGAAACCATCCCAAGCGGAGGCGGATCAGCAGCGCAGAGATGTCCCCAGCCGATACACAGGCAAGCAGTACATGGCCACCGGATCGGACCGGAAGAAAAAGAAAAGAAACGGCAGATCAACTGGTCTAAAAAGGGAGTCTATTTAAAGGCTAGAGTATACAAATGAGTTTTAAGGTGAGACTTAAATGCTTCTAGTGAATAAAAATATGGAGGGATTGTTGGAGATAAATCTCAATTCTATGTTTTTAAATGCAGTGGGTGAAGAAGAAGTGTTGGATATTGTAAACAAATGTAAGAACAAAATGTCCACAGACTGCAATGACATTAGTATGGCATTGGTGAAAAATGTCATTACAGGAATATCAAAACCATTAACATATATCTGTAATCTGTCATTTCAAACCGGCACATTTCCGAATGAAATGAAAATAGCTAAAGTTATACCTCTGTTTAAAACTGGGAGCAAACATCACTTCACAAACTATAGACCCGTCTCTTTACTTCCACAATTCTCTAAAATATTAGAAAAACTATTCAATAACAGGTTAGATGCATTTATAGAAAAACATCATTTACTCCCTGACTGTCAATATGGGTTTGGATCAAAGAGATCTACATCAATGGCAATCATTGAAACAATAGAGGAAATCACAAATGCCATAGACAAGAAACAATATGCAATGGGAATATTTATTGATCTAAAAAAAGCATTTGACACAATTAACCATGATATATTAATCAATAAAATGGAAAAGTATGGAATCAGGGGAGTTGTACTAGACCGGCTTAAAAGTTACTTAAATAAGAGACAACAGTTTGTGGAGTTGGGGAATTGCTGTTCATCGTGTTTGGTTGGACATTGCTTGTGGTGTCCCCCAGGGGTCAGTGTTGGGGCCAAAATTGTTCATCCTGTATATCAATGATATCTGTAAAGTGTCTACATTATTGAAATTAGTGTTGTTTGCTGATGACACTAATATTTTTTGTTCAGGGGATGATTTAAATCAATTACAGGAAGTCATTATGGAATAAATGAGTAAACTAAAAGCTTGGTTTGACTATAATAAATTGTCATTAAACCTGACTAAGACTAAGTTAATGCTGTTTGGAAAGAGGACACGTGAAACAAGGGTACAGATACAAATAGATGGGGTGGATATTGAAAGGGTTTTTGAAATAAAATTCCTTGGAGTTACAATTGACTATCAAATTAACTGGAAAGCACATATAAAACATGTACAGTCTAAGCTGTCAAGAAGCATCTCAGTAATAAATAAAGCAAAGCAGGTTCTAGATCACAAATCACTCCACATGCTCTACTGTTCATTAGTTTTACCATATTTAACCTACTGTGTGGAAGTCAGGGGGAATAATTATAAAAGCTCATTAAACTCAATAACTATACTTCAGAAAAGAGCTGTACGTATCATCAACAATGTGGGATACTCATTCACTATTCTTACAGTCAAAAATATTGAAATTTAATGATATTATTTTGTATCAAACTGCACAAATAATGTATAAAGCCAAAATAAATAAACTCCCAGGAAGCATTCAAAAATTGTTCAGCACACGAGAGGGGGATTATAACTTAAGGGGAAATTTTAATTTCAAAATGCTTAGTTGTAGAACGACCATCAAAAGTTTTTGTATTTCAGTCTGTGGAGTGAAACTATGGAATGGTTTGAATGTGGAGTTAAAGCAATGTCCAAACATAAACCAGTTTAAAAAGAAGTTTAGGTACATGCTATTCCAGAGGTACAGACATGAAGAAGGGCTTTGATATTTGGTTTCTTGCGTTACAAAAGAGTTAGGGGCTGCCCATTGAGGCACTGGTACTGCTGTTTTTTGGTTTTTTTTTCATGATACTATTTCCATGAGCACTTGTGGTAACGGTGTGGCTATGTATGTGTGTAGTGTGCATATGTATGTATATATTTATCATTTATTTATATACAAGCTCATTAAGTTTGTACATAGAGTGAACAAGGAAGTTCGAGCTCAGAGTAATTTATGATTTGAAGAAAAGGGGTGGGATTAAATAAGTGTATACTTCTTCTCACTCCTTTTCAAATATGTAAAAAAAAAATAATAATAATAAAAAAAGTCGAATGCTCATTTGTTTTTTTTTGTTTTTTTTATTCTTCATTGTTTTCTTTTTGTTATAATAGCCGTTAAGGCTATAGCACTGTATTGGATCATGCTTGCTCTTGTTTTTTTTTTTGTTTTTTTTTGCATATTTGAAATAAAAATATATCAATCAATCAATCAATCAATGTTTAGTGTATAAATATAAGTGTATGAGAAACCAAACTTATGTAAAAAAAAAATAAAAGAAACAAAAAAAAAAGGAAAAAGAGAGAGAGAGAGACGGAGAGGACCGGACTTATTAAGAGGGAACGTGCGCCCTCCTGTGGACTTCTGCCGCAACTGCACACATAAAGAAATTCATTATTTCCAAGTGTGCCTTATTTAGAGGATAATAAATACATGTTTACTGTATGAATATTAAATATATGTTAAGTATATAATTACATATACGTTTAGTATATGATTATTAAATACATGTTCAGTGTATTAATATTAAATACATGTTTAGTGTATGAATATTAAATACATGTTTAGTGTATTAATATTAAATACATTTTTAGTGTATTAATATTAAATATATGTTTAGTTTATTAAACTTAAATACATGTTTTTTGTGTTGATATTAAATACATGTTTAGTGTATGAATATTAAATACACGTTTAGTGTATGAATATTAAATACATGTTTAGTTTATGAATATTAAGTACATGTTTAGTGTATTAATATTAAATAAATGTTTAGTGTATAAATATTAAATACATGTTTAGTGTGTTAATATTAAATAAATGTTTAGTTTATTAAACTTAAATACATGTTTTTGTATTAATATTAAATACATGTTTAGTGTATGAATATTAAATACACGTTTAGTGTATGAATATTAAATACATGTTTAGTTTATGAATATTAAATACATGTTTAGTGTATTAATATTAAATACATGTTTAGTGTATGAATATTAAATACATGTTTAGTGTATAAATAATAACTACATGTTTAGTGTATGAATATTAAATACATGTTTAGTGTATAAATATCAAATACATGTTTAGTGTATTAATATTAAATATATGTTTAGTTTATTAAAATTAAATACATGTTTTTGTATTAATATTAAATACATGTTTAGTGTATGAATATTAAATACATGTTTAGTGTATAAATATTAAATACATGTTTAGTGTATTAATAATAAATACAAGTTTAGTGTATGAATATTAACTACATGTTTAGTGTATTAATATTAAATCCATGTTTAGTGTATGAATATTAAATACATGTTTAGTGTATTAAAATTAAATACATGTTTTTTGTATTAATATTAAATACAGGTTTTGTGTATGAATATTAAATACATGTTTAGTGTATAAATATTAAATACATGTTTAGTGTATTAATAATAACTACATGTTTAGTGTATGAATATTAAATACATGTTAATGTATAAATATTAAATACATGTTTAGTGTATAAATAATAACTACATGTTTAGTGTATGAATATTAAATACATGTTTAGTGTATACATATTAAATACATGTTTAGTGTATTAATATTAAATACATGTTTAGTGTATTAATATTAAATCAATGTTTAGTGTATAAATATTAAATACATGTTTAGTGTATGAATATTAAATACATGTTTAGTGTATGAATATTAAATACATGTTTAGTGTATAAATATAAGTGTAAGGGAAACCAAACTTATGGAAAAAAAAAAAAGAAACAAAAAAAAGGAAAAAGAGAGAGAGAGAGACGGAGAGTACCGGACTTATTAAGAGGGAACGTGCGCCCTCCTGTGGACTTTTGCCGCAACTGCACACATAAAGAAATTCATTATTTCCAAGTGTGCCTTATTTAGAGGATAATAAATACATGTTTACTGTATAAACATTAAATATATGATTACTATATAATTACATATACGTTTAGTATATGATTATTAAATACATGTTCAGTGTAGTAATATTAAATATATGTTTAGTTTATTAAAATTAAATACATGTTTTTGTATTAGTATTAAATACATATTAATTGTAAGAATAATAACTACATGTTTATTGTATGAATATTAAATACATGTTTAGTGTATAAATATTTAATACATGTTTAGTGTATGAATATTAAATACATGTTTAGTGTATAAATATTAAATACATGTTTAGTGTATTAATATTAAATACATGTTTAGTGTATTAATATTAAATCAATGTTTAGTGTATAAATATTAAATACATGTTTAGTCCATTAATATTAAATATATGTTTAATTTATTAAACTTAAATACATGTTTTGTATTAATATTAAATACATGTTTAGTGTATAAATATTAAATACATGTTTCGTGTATGAATATTAAATACATGTTTACTGTATGAATATTAAATATATGATTAGTATACAATTACATATACGTTTAGTATATGATTATTAAATACATGTTCAGTGTAGTATTATTAAATACATGTCTAGTGTATGAATATTAAATATATGTTTAGTGTATGAATATTAAATACATGTTTAAAGTATGAATATTAAATACATGTTTAGTTTATGAATATTAAATACATGTTTAGTGTATAAATATTAAATACATGTTTCGTGTATGAATATTAAATACATGTTTAGTGTATTAAAATCAAATACATGTTTTTTGTATTAATATTAAATACAGGTTTTGTGTATGAATATTAAATACATGATTCGTGTATTAATATTAAATACATGTTTAGTGTATAAATATTAAATACATGTTTAGTGTATTAATATTAAATACATGTTTAGTGTATAAATAATAACTACATGTTTAGTGTATGAATATTAAATACATGTTTAGTGTATTAATATTAAATATATGTTTAGTTTATTAAACTTAAATACATGTTTTTGTATTAATATTAAATACATGTTTAGTGTATAAATATTAAATACATGTTTAGTGTATTAATATTAAATACATGTTTAGTGTATTAATATTAAATCAATGTTTAGTGTATAAATATTAAATACATGTTTAGTGTATGAATATTAAATACATGTTTAGTGTATAAATATTAAATACATGTTTAGTGTATAAATATAAGTGTAAGGGAAACCAAACTTATGTAAAAAAAAAAAAAGAAACAAAAAAAAGGAAAAAGAGAGAGAGAGAGAGACGGAGAGTACCGGACTTATTAAGAGGGAACCTGCGCCCTCCTGTGGACTTCTGCCGCAACTGCACACATAAAGAAATTCATTATTTCCAAGTGTGCCTTATTTAGAGGATAATAAATACATGTTTACTGTATGAATATTAAATATATGATTAGTGTATGATTACATATACGTTTAGTATATGATTATTAAATACATGTTCAGTGTATTAATATTAAATACATGTTTAGTGTATGAATATTAAATACATGTTTAGTGTATAAATATTAAATATGTGTTTAGTGTATAAATATTAAATAAAGGTTTAGTGTATGAATATTAAATACATATTTAGTTTAATAATATTAAATACATGTTTAGAGGATACATAATAAATACATATATAGTGTATTAATATTAAATACATGTTTAGTGTATAAGTATTAAATACATGTTTAGTGTATTAATATTAAATATGTGTTTAGTTTATTAAAATTAAATACATGTTTTTGTATTATATTAAATACATGTTTAGTGTAGGAATATTAAATACATGTTTAGTGTATAAATGTTAAATACATGTTTAGTTTATGAATATTAAATACTTGTTTTTGTATTTATATTAAATACATGTTTAGTGTATGAATATTAAATACATGTTTAGTGTATGAATATTAAATACATGTTTAGTGTATGAATTTAATATACATGTTTAGTTTGAAAATATTAAATACATGTTTAGTGTATTAATATTAAATACATGTATAGTGTATTAATATTAAATATATGTTTAGTGTACAAATAGTAAAAATATGTTTAGTGTATAATATTAAATACATGTTTAGTTAATGAATATCAAATACATGATTAGTGTATTAATATTAAATACATGTTTAGTGTATGAATATTAAATACATGTTTAGTGTATAAATATTAAATACATGATTAGTATATAATTACATATGCGTTTAGTATATGATTATTAAATACATGTTCAGTGTATTAATATTAAATACGTGTTTAGTGTATGAATATTGAATACATGTTTAGTGTATAAATATTAAATACATGTTTAGTGTATTAATATTAAATCCATGTTTAGTGTATAAATATTAAATACATTTTCGTGTATAAATATTAAATACATGTTTAACGTATGAATATTAAATAGATGTTTAGTGTATGAATATTAAATACGTGTTTAGTGTATACAAATTAAATACATGTTTCGTGTATGAATATTAAATACATGTTTATTGTATAAATATTAAATACATGTTTAGTGTATAAATATTAAATACATATTTAGTGTATGAATATTAAATACATGATTAGTATGAATGTTAAATACATGTTTAGTGTATTAATATTAAATACAAGTTTAATTTATTAAAATTAAATACATGTTTTTTGTATTAATATTAAATAGATGTTTGCTGTATAAATATTAAATACATGTATAGTGTATTAATATTAAATATATGTTTAGTGTACAAATAGTAAAAATATGTTTAGTGTACAAATAGTAAAAATATGTTTAGTGTATAAATATTAAATACATATTTAGTGTATGAATATTAAATACATGATTAGTGTATGAATGTAAAATACATGTTTAGTGTATTAATATTAAATATAAGTTTAATTTATTAAAATTAAATACATGTTTTTTGTATTAATAATAAATAGATGTTTGCTGTATAAATATTAAATACATGTATAGTGTATTAATATTAAATATATGTTTAGTGTACAAATAGTAAAAATATGTTTAGTGTATAAATATTAAATACATGTTTAGTGTATACATATTAAATACATGTTTAGTTTATTAATATTAAATACATGTTTAGTGTATAAATATAAGTGTATGAGAAACCAAACTTATGTAAAAAAAAAATAAAAGAAACAATAAAAAAAGGAAAAAGAGAGAGAGAGAGACGGAGAGGACCGGACTTATTAAGAGGGAACGTGCGCCCTCCTGTGGACTTCTGCCGCAACTGCACACATACAGAAATTCATTATTTATACACTAAACATGTATTTAATATTAATACAAAAACATGTATTTAATTTTAATAAACTTAATATTTATTTAATATTAATACATTAAACATGTATTTAATATTCATAAACTAAACATGTATTTAACATTTATACACTAAACATGTATTTAATATTCATAAACTAAACATGTATTTAACATTTATACACTAAACATGTATTTAATATTAATACACTAAACCTGTATTTAATATTTATACACTAAACATGTATTTAATATTCATACACTAAACATGTATTTAATATTAATACACTAAATATGTATTTATTATTTATCCACTAAACATGTATTTAATATTCATAAACTAAACTTGTATTTAATATTCATACACTAAACGTGTATTTAATATTCATACACTAAACATGTATTTAATATTAATACAAACACATGTATTTAATATTTATACACTAAACCAGTATTTAATATTAATACACTAAACATGTATTTAATAATCATACACTAAACATGTATTTAATATTAATACAAAAACATGTATTTAATATTCATACACTAAAAATGTATTTAATATTTATACACTAAACATGTATTTAATATTCATACATTAAACATGTATTTAATATTCATACACAAAAAATGTATTTAATATTTATACACTAAACATGTATTTAATATTCATACACTAAACATGTATTTGATATTTATACACTAAACATGTATTTAATATTTATACACTAAACATGTATTTAATATTTATACACTAAACATGTATTTAATATTCATACACTAAACATGTATTTAATATTAATACACTGAACATGTATTTAATAATCATATACTTAACGTATATGTGATTATACACTAATCATATATTTAATATTCATACAGTAAACATGTATTTATTATCCTCTAAAAAAGGCACACTTGGAAAAAATGAATTTCTTTATGTGTGCAGTTGCGACAGAACTCCACAGGAGGGCGCACGTTCCCTCTTAATAAGTCCGGTCCTCTCCGTCTCTCTCTCTTTTTTTCCTTTTTTTTGGTTTCTTTTATTTTTTTTTACATACGTTTGGTTTCCCATACACTTATATTTATACACTAAACATGTATTTAATATTTATACACTAAACATGTATTTAATATTTATACACTAAACATGTATTTAATATTAATACAAAAACATGTATTTAATTTGAATAAACTAAACATATATTTAATATTTATACACTAAACATGTATTTAACATTCATACACTAAACATGTATTTAATATTAATACACTAAACATGTATTTAATATTAATACACTGAACATGTATTTAATATGAATACAAAAACATGTATTTAATTTTAATACACTAAACATGTATTTAATATTTATACAAAAAACATGTATTTAATATTTTTACATTAAACGTGTATTTAATATTCATACACTAAAAGTGTACTTAATATTTATACACTAAACATGTATTTAATATTAATACAAAAACATGTATTTAATTTTAATAAACTAAACATATATTTAATATTAATACACTAAACATGTATTTAATATTCATACACGAAACATGTATTTATTATTCATACACTAAACATGTATTTAATATTCATACACTAAACATGTATTTAATATTCATACAAAAACATGTATTTAATTTTAATAAACTAAACATATATTTAATAATAATACACTAAACATGTATTTAATATTTATACACTAAACATGTATTTAATATTAATACACTAAATATGTATTTATTATTTATCCACTAAACATGTATTTAATATTCGTACACTAAACATGTATTAAATATTCATACACTAAACGTGTATTTAATATTAATACAAAAACATGTATTTAAGTTTAATAAACTAAACATATATTTAATATTAATACACTAACCATGTATTTAATTTAAATAAACTAAACATATTTAATATTAATACACTAAACATGTATTTAATATTCATACACTAAACATGTATTTAACATTTATACACTAAACATGTATTTAATATTAATACACTAAACATGTATTTAATATTAATACAAAAACATGTATTTAATTTTAATAAACTAAACATATATTTAATATTAATACACTAAACATGTATTTAATATTCATACACTAAACATGTATTTAATATTAATACACTAAACATGTATTTAATATTTATACACTAATCATGTATTTAATATTAATACACTAATCATGTATTTAATATTCATACACTAAATATGTTTTTAATATTTATACACTTAACATGTATTTAATATTTATACACGAAACATGTATTTAATATTCATACACTAAACATGTATTTAATATTCATACACTAAACATGTATTTAATATTTATACACTAAACCTGTATTTAATATTAATACACTAAACATGTATTTAATATTTATACACTAAACATGTATTTGATATTAATACAAAAACATGTATTAAATTTTTAATAAACTAAACAAATATTTAATATTAATACAGTAAACATGTATTTAATATTTATACACTAAACATGTATTTAATATTCATACACTAAACATGTAGTTATTATTTATACACTGAACATGTATTTAATATTAATACAGTAAACATGTATTAAATAATTATACACTAAACATGTATTTGATATTCATTCAATGAACATGTAGATATTATTCTTACACTTAATATGTATTCAATATTAATACAAAAACATGTATTTAATTTTAATAAACTAAAAATATATTTAATATTAATACACTAAAAATGTATTTAATATTTTTACACAAAACGTGTTTTTAATATTAATACACTAAACATGTATTTAATATTCATACACTAAACATGTATTTAATATTCATACACTAATCATGTATTTAATATTTATACACTAAATATGTATTTAATATTTATACACTTAACATGTATTTAATATGTATACAATAAACATGTATTTAATATTCATACATGAAACATGTATTTAATATTTATACACTAAACATGTATTTAATATTCATACATTAAACATGTATTTAATATTAATAAACTAAACATATATTTAATAATAATACACTAAACATGTATTTAATATTTATACACTAAACATGTATTTAATATTAATACACTAAATATGTATTTATTATGTATCCACTAAACATGTATTTAATATTCATGAACTAAACATGTATTTATTATTCGTACACTAAACATGTATTAAATATTCATACACTAAACATGTATTTAATATTAATACAAAAACATGTATTTAAGTTTAATAAACTAAACATATATTTAATATTAATACACTAACCATGTATTCAATTTAAATAAACTAAACATATTTAATATTAATACACTAAACATGTATTTAATATTCATACACTAAACATGTATTTAACATTTATACACTAAACATGTATTTAATATTAATACACTAAACATGTATTTAATATTAATACAAAAACATGTATTTAATTTTAATAAACTAAACATATATTTAATATTAATACACTAAACATGTATTTAATATTCATACACTAAACATGTATTTAATATTAATACACTAAACATGTATTTAATATTTATACACTAATCATGTATTTAATATTAATACAGTAATCATGTATTTAATATTCATACACTAAATATGTATTTAATATTTATACACTTAACATGTATTTAATATTTATACACGAAACATGTATTTAATATTCATACACTAAACATGTATTTAATATTCATACACTAAACATGTATTTAATATTCATACACCAAATATGTATTTAATATTTATACACTTAAAATGTATTTAATATTTATACACGAAACATGTATTTAATATTTATACACTAAACATGTATTTAATATTAATACAAAAACATGTATTTAATTTTAATAAACTAAACAAATATTTAATATTAATACACTAAACATGTATTTAATATTTATACACTAAACATGTATTTAATATTCATACACTAAACATGTAGTTATTATTTATACACTGACCATGTATTTAATATTAATACAGTAAACATGTATTAAATATTTATACACTAAACATGTATTTAATATTCATTCAATAAACATGTAGATATTATTCTTACACTTAATATGTATTAAATATTAATACAAAAACATGTATTTAATTTTAATAAACTAAACATGTATTTAATATTAATACACAAAAAATGTATTTAATATTTTTACACTAAACGTGTTTTTAATATTAATACACTAAACATGTATTTAATATTAATACAAAAACATGTATTTAATTTTAATAAACTAAACATATATTTAATATTAATACACTAAACAAGTATTTAATATGAATACACTAAACATGTATTTAATATTTACGCACTAAAAATGTATTTAATATTAATACAAAAACATGTATTTAATATTCATACACTAAACATGTATTTAATATTTATACACTAATCATGTATTTAATATTTATACACTAAATATGTATTTAATATTTATACATTTAACATGTATTTAATATGTATACAATAAACATGTATTTAATATTCTTACATGAAACATGTATTTAATATTTATACACTAAAACATGTATTTAATATTCATACATTAAACATGTATTTAATATTCATACACTAAACATGTATTTAATATTTATACACTAAACATATATTTAATATTCATACACTAAACATGTATTTAATAGTTATACACTAAACATGTATTTAATATTCATACACTAAACATGTATTTAATATTCATACACTAAACATTGATTTAATATTAATACACTAAACATGTATTTAATATTCATACACTAAACATGTATTTAATATTTATACACTAAACATGTATTTAATATTCATTCACTAAACGTGTATTTAATATTCATACACTAAACATGTATTTAATTTTAAT
Organism: Nerophis ophidion; assembly: GCF_033978795.1. Classification (NCBI taxonomy): domain Eukaryota; kingdom Metazoa; phylum Chordata; class Actinopteri; order Syngnathiformes; family Syngnathidae; genus Nerophis; species Nerophis ophidion. Next base: position 302,282 of record NW_026906959.1, on the reverse strand, counting down.
ACAAACACATGTATTTAAGTTTAATAAACTAAACATATATTTAATATTAATACACTAAACATGTATTTAATATTTATACACTAAACATGTATTTAATATTAATACAAAAACATGTATTTAATTTTAATAAACTAAACATATATTTAATATTAATACACTAAACATGTGTTTAATATTCATACACGAAACATGTATTTATTATTCATACACTAAACATGTATTTAATATTCATACACTTAACATGTATTTAATATTAATACACTAAACATGTATTTAATATTTATACACTAAACATGTATTTAATATTAATACAAAAACATGTATTTAATTTTAATAAACTAAATATATATTTAATATCCATACACTAAACGTGTATTTAATATTCATACACTAAACATGTATTTAATATTCACAAACTAAACATGTATTTAATATTCATACACTAAACGTGTATTTAATATTCATACACTAAACATGTATTTAATATTAATACAAACACATGTATTTAAGTTTAATAAACTAAACATATATTTAATATTAATACACTAAACATGTATTTAATATTCATACAAAAACATGTATTTAATTTTAATAAACTAAACATATATTTAATAATAATACACTAAACATGTATTTAATATTTATACACTAAACATGTATTTAATATTAATACACTAAATATGTATTTATTATTTATCCACTAAACATGTATTTAATATTCGTACACTAAACATGTATTAAATATTCATACACTAAACATGTATTTGATATTAATACAAAAACATGTATTTAAGTTTAATAAACTAAACATATATTTAATATTAATACACTAACCATGTATTTAATTTAAATAAACTAAACATATTTAATATTAATACACTAAACATGTATTTAATATTCATACACTAAACATGTATTTAACATTTATACACTAAACATGTATTTAATATTAATACACTAAACATGTATTTAATATTAATACAAAAACATGTATTTAATTTTAATAAACTAAACATATATTTAATATTAATACACTAAACATGTATTTAATATTCATACACTAAACATGTATTTAATATTAATACACTAAACATGTATTTAATATTTATACACTAATCATGTATTTAATATTAATACACTAATCATGTATTTAATATTCATACACTAAATATGTTTTTAATATTTATACACTTAACATGTATTTAATATTTATACACGAAACATGTATTTAATATTCATACACTAAACATGTATTTAATATTCATACACTAAACATGTATTTAATATTCATACATTAAACATGTATTTAATATTTATACACTAAACCTGTATTTAATATTAATACACTAAACATGTATTTAATATTTATACACTAAACATGTATTTAATATTAATACAAAAACATGTATTTAATTTTTAATAAACTAAACAAATATTTAATATTAATACAGTAAACATGTATTTAATATTTATACACTAAACATGTATTTAATATTCATACACTAAACATGTAGTTATTATTTATACACTGAACATGTATTTAATATTAATACAGTAAACATGTATTAAATAATTATACACTAAACATGTATTTGATATTCATTCAATAAACATGTAGATATTATTCTTACACTTAATATGTATTCAATATTAATACAAAAACATGTATTTAATTTTAATAAACTAAACATATATTTAATATTAATACACTAAAAATGTATTTAATATTTTTACACAAAACGTGTTTTTAATATTAATACACTAAACATGTATTTAATATTTATACACTAAAAATGTATTTAATTTTAATAAACTAAACATATATTTAATATTAATACACTAAACAAGTATTTAATATGAATACACTAAACATGTGTTTAATATTAATACACTAAACATGTATTTAATATTTATACAATAAAAATGTATTTAATATTAATACAAAAACATGTATTTAATATTCATACACTAAACATGTATTTAATATTTATACACTAATCATGTATTTAATATTTATACACTAAATATGTATTTAATATTTATACACTTAACATGTATTTAATATGTATACAATAAACATGTATTTAATATTCTTACATGAAACATGTATTTAATATTTATACATTAAACATGTATTTAATATTCATACATTAAACATGTATTTAATATTCATACACTAAACATGTATTTAATATTCATACACTAAACATGTATTTAATATTCATACACTAAACATGTATTTAATAGTTATACATTAAACATGTATTTAATATTCATACACTAAACATGTATTTAATATTCCTACACTAAACATTGATTTAATATTAATACACTAAACATGTATTTAATATTCATACACTAAACATGTATTTAATATGTATACACTAAACATGTATTTAATATTCATTCACTAAACGTGTATTTAATATTCATACACTAAACATGTATTTAATATTAATACAAACACATGTATTTAAGTTTAATAAACTAAACATATATTTAATATTAATACACTAAACATGTATTTAATATTTATACACTAAACATGTATTTAATATTAATACAAAAACATGTATTTAATTTTAATAAACTAAACATATATTTAATATTAATACACTAAACATGTATTTAATATTCATACACGAAACATGTATTTATTATTCATACACTAAACATGTATTTAATATTCATACACTTAACATGTATTTAATATTAATACACTAAACATGTATTTAATATTTATACACTAAACATGTATTTAATATTAATACAAAAACATGTATTTAATTTTAATAAACTAAATATATATTTAATATCCATACACTAAACGTGTATTTAATATTCATACACTAAACATGTATTTAATATTCATAAACTAAACATGTATTTAATATTCATACACTAAACGTGTATTTAATATTCATACACTAAACATGTATTTAATATTAATACAAACACATGTATTTAAGTTTAATAAACTAAACATATATTTAATATTAATACACTAAACATGTATTTATTATTTATACACTAAACATGTATTTAATATTAATACAAAAACATGTATTTAATTTTAATAAACTAAACATATATTTAATATTAATACACTAAACATGAATTTAATATTTATACACTAAACATGTATTTAACATTTATACACTAAACATGTATTTAATATTAATACACTAAACATGTATTTAATATTAATACAAAAACATGTATTTAATTTTAATAAACTAAACATATATTTAATATTAATACACTAAACATGTATTTAATATTTATACACTAAACATGTATTTAACATTTATATATTAAACATGTTTTTAATATTTATACACTAAACATGTATTTAATATTCATACACTAAACATGTAGTTATTATTTATACACTGACCATGTATTTAATATTAATACAGTAAACATGTATTAAATATTTATACACTAAACATGTATTTAATATTCATTCAATAAACATGTAGATATTATTCTTACACTTAATATGTATTCAATATTAATACAAAAACATGTATTTAATTTTAATAAACTAAACATATATTTAATATTAATACACAAAAAATGTATTTAATATTTTTACACTAAACGTGTTTTTAATATTAATACACTAAACATGTATTTAATATTAATACAAAAACATGTATTTAATTTTAATAAACTAAACATATATTTAATATTAATACACTAAACAAGTATTTAATATGAATACACTAAACATGTATTTAATATTAATACACTAAACATGTATTTAATATTTATACACTAAAAATGTATTTAATATTAATACAAAAACATGTATTTAATATTCATACACTAAACATGTATTTAATATTTATACACTAATCATGTATTTAATATTTATACACTAAATATGTATTTAATATTTATACACTTAACATGTATTTAATATGTATACAATAAACATGTATTTAATATTCTTACATGAAACATGTATTTAATATTTATACACTAAACATGTATTTAATATTCATACATTAAACATGTATTTGATATTCATACACTAAACATGTATTTAATATTTATACACTAAACATGTATTTAATATTCATACACTAAACATGTATTTAATAGTTATACACTAAACATGTATTTAATATTCATACACTAAACATGTATTTAATATTCATACACTAAACATTGATTTAATATTAATACACTAAACATGTATTTAATATTCATACACTAAACATGTATTTAATATTTATAAACTAAACATGTATTTAATATTCATTCACTAAACGTGTATTTAATATTCATACACTAAACATGTATTTAATATTAATACAAACACATGTATTTAAGTTTAATAAACTAAACATATATTTAATATTAATACACTAAACATGTATTTAATATTTATACACTAAACATGTATTTAATATTAATACAAAAACATGTATTTAATTTTAAAAAACTAAACATATATTTAATATTAATACACTAAACATGTATTTAATATTCATACACGAAACATGTATTTATTATTCATACACTAAACATGTATTTAATATTCATACACTTAACATGTATTTAATATTAATACACTAAACATGTATTTAATATTTATACACTAAACATGTATTTAATATTAATACAAAAACATGTATTTAATTTTAATAAACTAAATATATATTTAATATCCATACACTAAACGTGTATTTAATATTCATACACTAAACATGTATTTAATATTCATAAACTAAACATGTATTTAATATTCATACACTAAACGTGTATTTAATATTCATACACTAAACATGTATTTAATATTAATACAAACACATGTATTTAAGTTTAATAAACTAAACATATATTTAATATTAATACACTAAACATGTATTTATTATTTATACACTAAACATGTATTTAATATTAATACAAAAACATGTATTTAATTTTAATAAACTAAACATATATGTAATATTAATACACTAAACATGAATTTAATATTTATACACTAAACATGTATTTAACATTTATACACTAAACATGTATTTAATATTAATACACTAAACATGTATTTAATATTAATACAAAAACATGTATTTAATTTTGATAAACTAAACATATATTTAATATTAATACATTAAACATGTATTTAATATTTATACACTAAACATGTATTTAATATTCATACACTAAACATGTAATTATTATTTATACACTAAACATGTATTTAATATTAATACAGTAAACATGTATTAAATATTTATACACTAAATATGTATTTAATATTAATACAAAAACATGTATTTAATTTTAATAAACTAAATATATATTTATTATATATCCACTAAACATGTATGTAATATTCATAAACTAAACATGTATTTAATATTCATACACTAAACGTGTATTTAATATTCATACACTAAACATGTATTTAATATTAATACAAAACATGTATTTAAGTTTAATAAACTAAACATATATTTAATATTAATACACTAAACATGTATTTAATATTTATACAGTAAACATGTATTTTATATTCATACACTAAACATGTATTTAATATTTATACACTAAACATGTATTTAATATTCATACACTAAACATGTATTTAATATTTATACACTAAACATGTATTTAATATTTATACACTAAATATGTATTTAATATTCATACACTAAACATGTATTTAATATTAATACACTGAACATGTATTTAATAATCATATACTAAACGTATATGTAATCATATACTAATCATATATTTAATATTCATACAGTAAACATGTATTTATTATCCTCTAAATAAGGCACACTTGGAAATAATGAATTTCTTTATGCGTGCAGTTGCGGCAGAAGTCCACAGGAGGGCGCACGTTCCCTCTTAATAAGTCCGGTCCTCTCCGTCTCTCTATCTCTCTTTTTCCTTTTTTTTTGTTTCTTTTATTTTTTTTTACATAAGTTTGGTTTCTCATACACTTATATTTATACACTAAACATGTATTTAATATTAATACACTAAACATGTATTTAATATTTATACACTAAACATGTATTTAATATTAGTACAAAAACATGTATTTAATTTTAATAAACTAAACATATATTTAATATTAATACACTAAACATGTATTTAATATTAATACAAAAACATGTATTTAATTTTAATAAACTAAACATATATTTAATATTAATACACTAAACATGTATTAAATATTCATACACTAAACATGTATTTAATATTCATTCAATAAACATGCAGTTATTATTCTTACACTTAATATGTATTTGATATTAATACAAAAACATATATTTAAATTTAATAAACTAATCATATATTTAATATTCATACATTAAAAATGTATTTAATATTTATACACTAAACATGTATTTAATATTCTTACACGAAACATGTATTTAATATTTATACACTAAACATGTATTTAATATTCATACATTAAACATGTATTTAATATTCATACACTAAACATGTATTTAATATTTATACACTAAACATGTATTTAATATTCATACACTAAACATGTATTTAATATTAATACAAAAACATGTATTTAATTTTAATAAACTAAACATATATTTAATATTAATACACTAAACATGTATTTATTATTTATACACTAAACATGTATTTAATATTAATACACTAAATATGTATTTATTATTTATCCACTAAACATGTATTTAATATTCGTACACTAAACATGTATTAAATATTCATACACTAAACGTGTATTTAATATTAATACAAAAACATGTAGTTATTATTCTTACACTTAATATGTATTTAATATTAATACAAAAACATGTATTTAATTTTAATAAACTAAACATATATTTAATATTAATACACTAAACATGTATTTAATATTTATACACTAAACATGTATTTAATATTCATACACTAAACATGTAGTTATTATTTATACACTAAACATGTGTTTAATATTAATACAGTAAACATGTATTAAATATTTATACACTAAACATGTATTTAATATTAATACAAAAACATGTATTTAATTTTAATAAACTAAATATATATTTAATATTAATACACTAAACATGTATTTAATATTTTTACACTAAACGTGTATTTAATATTCATACACTAAAAGTGTATTTAATATTCATACACTAAACATGTGTTTAATATTAATACACTAAACATGTATTTAATATTTATACACTAAACATGTATTTAATATTAATACACTAAATATATATTTAATATTAGTACACTAAACATGTATTTAATATTAATACGCTAAACATGTATTTAATATTTTTACACTAAACATGTATTGAATATTCATACACTAAAAGTGTATTTAATATTCATACACTAAACATGTGTTTAATATTAATACACTAAACATGTATTTAATATTTATACACTAAACATGTATTTAATATTAATACACTAAATATGTATTTATTATATATCCACTAAACATGTATTTAATATTCATAAACTAAATATATATTTAATATTAATACACTAAACATGTATTTAATATTCATACACTAAACATGTATTTAATATTCATACATTAAACATGTATTTAATATTTATACACTAAACCTGTATTTAATATTAATACACTAAACATGTATTTAATATTTATACACTAAACATGTATTTAATATTAATACAAAAACATGTATTTAATATTCATACACTAAACATGTATTTAATATTCATACACTAAACATGTATTTAATATTAATACACTAAATATGTATTTATTATTTATCCACTAAACATGTATTTAATATTCGTACACTAAACATGTATTAAATATTCATACACTAAACGTGTATTTAATATTAATACAAAAACATGTATTTAAGTTTAATAAACTAAACATATATTTAATATTAATACACTAACCATGTATTTAATTTAAATAAACTAAACATATTTAATATTAATACACTAAACATGTATTTAATATTCATACACTAAACATGTATTTAACATTTATACACTAAACATGTATTTAATATTAATACACTAAACATGTATTTAATATTAATACAAAAACATGTATTTAATTTTAATAAACTAAACATATATTTAATATTAATACACTAAACATGTATTTAATATTCATACACTAAACATGTATTTAATATTAATACACTAAACATGTATTTAATATTTATACACTAATCATGTATTTAATATTAATACACTAATCATGTATTTAATATTCATACACTAAATATGTTTTTAATATTTATACACTTAACATGTATTTAATATTTATACACGAAACATGTATTTAATATTCATACACTAAACATGTATTTAATATTCATACACTAAACATGTATTTAATATTCATACATTAAACATGTATTTAATATTTATACACTAAACCTGTATTTAATATTAATACACTAAACATGTATTTAATATTTATACACTAAACATGTATTTAATATTAATACAAAAACATGTATTAAATTTTTAATAAACTAAACAAATATTTAATATTAATACAGTAAACATGTATTTAATATGTATACACTAAACATGTATTTAATATTCATACACTAAACATGTAGTTATTATTTATACACTGAACATGTATTTAATATTAATACAATAAACATGTATTAAATAATTATACACTAAACATGTATTTGATATTCATTCAATAAACATGTAGATATTATTCTTACACTTAATATGTATTCAATATTAATACAAAAACATGTATTTAATTTTAATAAACTAAAAATATATTTAATATTAATACACTAAAAATGTATTTAATATTTTTACACAAAACGTGTTTTTAATATTAATACACTAAACATGTATTTAATATTCATACACTAAACATGTATTTAATATTTATACACTAATCATGTATTTAATATTTATACACTAAATATGTATTTAATATTTATACACTTAACATGTATTTAATATGTATACAATAAACATGTATTTAATATTCATACATGAAACATGTATTTAATATTTATACACTAAACATGTATTTAATATTCATACATTAAACATGTATTTAATATTAATAAACTAAACATATATTTAATAATAATACACTAAACATGTATTTAATATTTATACACTAAACATGTATTTAATATTAATACACTAAATATGTATTTATTATGTATCCACTAAACATGTATTTAATATTCATGAACTAAACATGTATTTATTATTCGTACACTAAACATGTATTAAATATTCATACACTAAACATGTATTTAATATTAATACAAAAACATGTATTTAAGTTTAATAAACTAAACATATATTTAATATTAATACACTAACCATGTATTCAATTTAAATAAACTAAACATATTTAATATTAATACACTAAACATGTATTTAATATTCATACACTAAACATGTATTTAACATTTATACACTAAACATGTATTTAATATTAATACAAAAACATGTATTTAATTTTAATAAACTAAACATATATTTAATATTAATACACTAAACATGTATTTAATATTCATACACTAAACATGTATTTAATATTAATACACTAAACATGTATTTAATATTTATACACTAATCATGTATTTAATATTAATACAGTAATCATGTATTTAATATTCATACACTAAATATGTATTTAATATTTATACACTTAACATGTATTTAATATTTATACACGAAACATGTATTTAATATTCATACACTAAACATGTATTTAATATTCATACACTAAACCTGTATTTAATATTAATACACTAAACATGTATTTAATATTTATACACTAAACATGTATTTAATATTAATACAAAAACATGTATTTAATTTTAATAAACTAAACAAATATTTAATATTAATACACTAAACATGTATTTAATATTCATACACTAAACATGTATTTAATATTCATACACTAAACATGTAGTTATTATTTATACACTGACCATGTATTTAATATTAATACAGTAAACATGTATTAAATATTTATACACTAAACATGTATTTAATATTCATTCAATAAACATGTAGATATTATTCTTACACTTAATATGTATTCAATATTAATACAAAAACATGTATTTAATTTTAATAAACTAAACATGTATTTAATATTAATACACAAAAAATGTATTTAATATTTTTACGCTAAACGTGTTTTTAATATTAATACACTAAACATGTATTTAATATTAATACAAAAACATGTATTTAATTTTAATCAACTAAACATATATTTAATATTAATACACTAAACAAGTATTTAATATGAATACACTAAACATGTATTTAATATTAATACACTAAACATGTATTTAATATTTATACACTAAAAATGTATTTAATATTAATACAAAAACATGTATTTAATATTCATACACTAAACATGTATTTAATATTTATACACTAATCATGTATTTAATATTTATACACTAAATATGTATTTAATATTTATACACTTAACATGTATTTAATATGTATACAATAAACATGTATTTAATATTCTTACATGAAACATGTATTTAATATTTATACACTAAAACATGTATTTAATATTCATACATTAAACATGTATTTAATATTCATACACTAAACATGTATTTAATATTTATACACTAAACATATATTTAATATTCATACACTAAACATGTATTTAATAGTTATACACTAAACATGTATTTAATATTCATACACTAAACATGTATTTAATATTCATACACTAAACATTGATGTAATATTAATACACTAAACATGTATTTAATATTCATACACTAAAGATGTATTTAATATTTATACACTAAACATGTATTTAATATTCATTCACTAAACGTGTATTTAATATTCATACACTAAACATGTATTTAATTTTAATACAAACACATGTATTTAAGTTTAATAAACTAAACATATATTTAATATTAATACACTAAACATGTATTTAATATTTATACACTAAACATGTATTTAATATTAATACAAAAACATGTATTTAATTTTAATAAACTAAACATATATTTAATATTAATACACTAAACATGTGTTTAATATTCATACACGAAACATGTATTTATTATTCATACACTAAACATGTTTTTAATATTCATACACTTAACATGTATTTAATATTAATACACTAAACATGTATTTATTATTTATACACTAAACATGTATTTAATATTAATACAAAAACATGTATTTAATTTTAATAAACTAAACATATATTTAATATTAATACACTAAACATGTATTTAATATTTATACACTAAACATGTATTTAACATTTATATATTAAACATGTTTTTAATATTCATACACTAAACATGTATTTAATATTCATACACTAAACATGTAGTTATTATTTATACACTGACCATGTATTTAATATTAATACAGTAAACATGTATTAAATATTTATACACTAAACATGTATTTAATATTCATTCAATAAACATGTAGATATTATTCTTACACTTAATATGTATTCAATATTAATACAAAAACATGTATTTAATTTTAATAAACTAAACATATATTTAATATTAATACACAAAAAATGTATTTAATATTTTTACACTAAACGTGTTTTTAATATTAATACACTAAACATGTATTTAATATTAATACAAAAACATGTATTTAATTTTAATAAACTAAACGACCCCGAAAGGGAATAAGCGGTAGAAAATGGATGGATGGATGGATAAACATATATTTAATATTAATACACTAAACAAGTATTTAATATGAATACACTAAACATGTATTTAATATTAATACACTAAACATGTATTTAATATTTATACACTAAAAATGTATTTAATATTAATACAAAAACATGTATTTAATATTCATACACTAAACATGTATTTAATATTTATACACTAATCATGTATTTAATATTTATACACTAAATATGTATTTAATATTTATACACTAAACATGTATTTAATAGTTATACACTAAACATGTATTTAATATGTATACAATAAACATGTATTTAATATTCTTACATGAAACATGTATTTAATATTTATACACTAAACATGTATTTAATATTCATACATTAAACATGTATTTAATATTCATACACTAAACATGTATTTAATATTCATACACTAAACATGTATTTAATAGTTATACACTAAACATGTATTTAATATTCATACACTAAACATGTATTTAATATTCATACACTAAACATTGATTTAATATTAATACACTAAACATGTATTTAATATTCATACACTAAACATGTATTTAATATTTATACACTAAACATGTATTTAATATTCATTCACTAAACGTGTATTTAATATTCATACACTAAACATGTATTTAATATTAATACAAACACATGTATTTAAGTTTAATAAACTAAACATATATTTAATATTAATACACTAAACATGTATTTAATATTTATACACTAAACATGTATTTAATATTAATACAAAAACATGTATTTAATTTTAATAAACTAAACATATATTTAATATTAATACACTAAACATGTATTTAATATTCATACACGACACATGTATTTATTATTCATACACTAAACATGTATTTAATATTCATACACTTAACATGTATTTAATATTAATACACTAAACATGTATTTAATATTTATACACTAAACATGTATTTAATATTAATACAAAAACATGTATTTAATTTTAATAAACTAAATATATATTTAATATCCATACACTAAACGTGTATTTAATATTCATACACTAAACAAGTATTTAATATTCATAAACTAAACATGTATTTAATATTCATACACTAAACGTGTATTTAATATTCATACACTAAACATGTATTTAATATTAATACAAACACATGTATTTAAGTTTAATAAACTAAACATATATTTAATATTAATACACTAAACATGTATTTATTATTTATACACTAAACATGTATTTAATATTAATACAAAAACATGTATTTAATTTTAATAAACTAAACATATATGTAATATTAATACACTAAACATGAATTTAATATTTATACACTAAACATGTATTTAACATTTATACACTAAACATGTATTTAATATTAATACACTAAACATGTATTTAATATTAATACAAAAACATGTATTTAATTTTAATAAACTAAACATATATTTAATATTAATACACTAAACATGTATTTAATATTTATACACTAAACATGTATTTAACATTTATATATTAAACATGTTTTTAATATTTATACACTAAACATGTATTTAATATTAATACAAAAACATGTATTTAATTTTAATAAACTAAACATATTTAATATTATTACACTAAACATGTATTTAATATTCATACACTAAACATGTATTTAACATTTATACACTAAACATGTATTTAATATTAATACACTAAACATGTATTTAATATTAATACAAAAACATGTATTTAATTTTAATAAACTAAACATATATTTAATATTAATACACTAAACATGTATTTAATATTTTTACACTAAACATGTAATTAATATTTATACACTAAACATTGATTTAATATTAATACACTAAACATGTATTTAATATTTATACACTAAACATGTATTTAATATTCATACACTAAACATGTATTTAATATTAATACACTAAACATGTATTTAATATTAATACACTGAACATGTATTTAATAATCATATACTAAACGTATATGTAATTATATACTAATCATATATTTAATATTCATACAGTAAACATGTATTTATTATCCTCTAAATAAGGCACACTTGGAAATAATGAATTTCTTTATGTGTGCAGTTGTTGCAGAACTCCACAGGAGGGCGCACGTTCCCTCTTAATAAGTCGGGTCCTCTCCGTCTCTCTCTCTCTCTCTTTTTCCTTTTTTTTTGTTTCTTTTATTTTTTTTTACATAAGTTTGGTTTCTCATACACTTATATTTATACACTAAACATGTATGTAATATTTATACACTAAACATGTATTTAATATTTATACACTAAACATGTATTTAATATTAATACAAAAACATGTATTTAATTTTAATAAACTAAACATATATTTAATATTTATACACTAAACATGTATTTAATATTAATACAAAAACATGTATTTAATTTTAATAAACTAAATATATATTTAATATCCATACACTAAACGTGTATTTAATATTCATACACTAAACATGTATTTAATATTCATAAACTAAACATGTATTTAATATTCATACACTAAACGTGTATTTAATATTCATACACTAAACATGTATTTAATATTAATACAAACACGTGTATTTAAGTTTAATAAACTAAACATATATTTAATATTAATACACTAAACATGTATTTATTACTTATACACTAAACATGTTTTTAATATTAATACAAAAACATGTATTTAATTTTAATAAAGTAAACATATATTTAATATTAATACACTAAACATGTATTTAATATTTATACACTAAACATGTATTTAACATTTATACACTAAACATGTATTTAATATTAATACACTAAACATGTATTTAATACTAATACAAAAACATGTATTTAATTTTAATAAACTAAACATATATTTAATATTAATACACTAAACATGTATTTAATATTTATACACTAAACATGTATTTAACATTTATATATTAAACATGTTTTTAATATTTATACACTAAACATGTATTTAATATTAATACAAAAACATGTATTTAATTTTAATAAACTAAACATATTCAATATTAATACACTAAACATGTATTTAATATTTATACACTAAACATGTATTTAACATTTATACACTAAACATGTATTTAATATTAATACACTAAACATGTATTTAATATTAATACAAAAACATGTATTTAATTTTAATAAACTAAACATATATTTAATATTAATACACTAAACATGTATTTAATATTTTTACACTAAACATGTAATTAATATTTATACACTAAACATTGATTTAATATTAATACACTAAACATGTATTTAATATTCATACACTAAACATGTATTTAATATTTATACACTAAACATGTATTTAATATTAATACACTAAACATGTATTTAATATTAATACACTGAACATGTATTTAATAATCATATACTAAACGTATATGTAATTATATACTAATCATATATTTAATATTCATACAGTAAACATGTATTTATTATCCTCTAAATAAGGCACACTTGGAAATAATGAATTTCTTTATGTGTGCAGTTGTTGCAGAACTCCACAGGAGGGTGCACGTTCCCTCTTAATAAGTCGGGTCCTCTCCGTCTCTCTCTCTCTCTCTTTTTCCTTTTTTTTTGTTTCTTTTATTTTTTTTTACATAAGTTTGGTTTCTCATACACTTATATTTATACACTAAACATGTATGTAATATTTATACACTAAACATGTATTTAATATTTATACACTAAACATGTATTTAATATTAATACAAAAACATGTATTTAATTTTAATAAACTAAACATATATTTAATATTTATACACTAAACATGTATTTAACATTCATACACTAAACATGTATTTAATATTCATACACTAAACATGTATTTAATATTAATACACTGAACATGTATTTAATAATCATATACTAAACGTATATGTAATTATATACTAATCATACATTTAATATTCATACAGTAAACATGTATTTATTATCCTCTAAATAAGGCACATTTGGAAATAATGAATTTCTTTTTATGTGCAGTTGCGGCAGAACTCCACAGGAGGGCGCACGTTCCCTCTTAATAAGTCCGGTCCTCTCCGTCTCTCCCTCCCTCTTTTTCCTTTTTTTTTGTTTCTTTTATTTTTTTTTTTACGTAAGTTTGGTTTCTCATACACTTATATTTATACACCAAACATGTATTTGATATTAATACACTAAACATGTATTTAATATTAATACACTAAACATGTATTTAATATTCATACACTAAACATGTATTTAACATTAATACACTAAACATGTATTTAATATTAATACACTAAACATGTATTTAATATTAATACAAAAACATGTATTTAATTTTAATAAACTAAACATATTTAATATTAATACACTAAACATGTATTTAATATTTATACACTAAACATGTATTTAACATTTATACACTAAACATGTATTTAATATTAATACACTAAACATGTATTTAATATTAATACAAAAACATGTATTTAATTTTAATAAACTAAACATATATTTAATATTAATACACTAAACATGTATTTAATATTAATACACTAAACATGTATTTAATATTAATACAAAAACATGCATTTAATTTTAATAAACTAAACATATGTTTAATATTATACACTAAACATGTATTTGATATATTAATACACAAAACATGTATTTAATATTCATACACTAAATATGTAGTTATTAATTATACACTAAACATGTATTTAATATTCATACACTAAACATGTATTTGATATTAATACACTAAACATTGATTTAATATTATTACACTAAACATGTATTTAATATGTATACACTTAACATGTATTTAACATTAATACACTAAATATGTATTTATTATTTATCCACTAAACATGTATTTAATATTCATAAACTAAACATGTATTTAATATTCATACACTAAACGTGTATTTAATATTCATACACTAAACATGTATTTAATATTAATACAAACACATGTATTTAAGTTTAATAAACTAAACATATATTTAATATTAATACACTAAACATGTATTTAATATTTATACACTAAACATGTATTTAATATTAATACAAAAACATGTATTTAATTTTAATAAACTAAACATATTTAATATTAATACACTAAAAATGTATTTAATATTTATACACTAAGCATGTATTTAACATTTATACACTAAACATGTATTTAATATTAATACACTAAACATGTATTTAATATTAATACACTAATCATGTATTTAATATTTATACACTAAATATGTATTTAATATTTATACACTTAACATGTATTTAATATTTATACACGAAACATGTATTTAATATTTATACACTAAACATGTATTTAATATTCATACATTAAACATGTATTTAATAATCACACACTAAACATGTATTTAATATTCATACATTAAACATGTTTTTAATATTTATACACTAAACATGTATTTAATATTAATACAAAAACATCTATTCAATTTTAATAAACTAAACATATATTTAATATTTATACACTAAACATGTATTTAACATTTATACACTAAACATGTATTTAATATTAATACACTAAACATGTATTTAATATTTATACACTAAACATGTATTTAATATTAATACAAAAACATTAATTTAATTTTAATAAACTAAACATATTTAATATTATTAAACTAAACATGTATTTAATATTCATACACTAAACATGTATTTAATATTCATACACTAAACATGTATTTTATATTTATACACTAATCATGTATTTAATATTAATACACTAAATATGTATTTAATATTTATACACTTAACATGTATTTAATATGCATACACGAAACATGTATTTAATATTCATACACTAAACATGTATTTAATATTCATACTTTAAACATGTATTTAATATTAATACACTAAACATGTATTTAATATTAATACACTAAACATGTATTTAATATTAATACAAAAATATGTATTTAATTTTAATAAACTAAACATATATTTAATATTAATACACTAAACATGTATTTAATATTCATTCAATAAACATGTAGTTATTATTCTTACACTTAATATGTATTTAATATTAATACAAAAACATGTATTTAATTTTAATAAACTAAACATATATTTAATATTTTTACACTAAACGTGTACTTAATATTTATACACTAAAAGTGTATTTAATATTAATACACTAAACATGTATTTAATATTAATAAACTAAACATGTATTTAATATTTTTACACTAAACGTGTATTTAATATTCATACACTAAAAGTGTATTTAATATTAATACACTAAACATGTATTTAATATAAATACACTAAACATGTATTTAATATTTATACACTAAACATGTATTTAATATTCATACACTAAACATTTATTTAATATTAATACACTAAACATGTATTTAATATTTATACACTAAACATGTATTTAATATTAATACAAAAACATGTATTTAATTTTAATAAACTTAATTTATATTCAATATTAATACACTAAACATGTATTTAATATTCATAAACTAAACATGTATTTAACATTTATACACTAAACATGTATTTAATATTCATAAACTAAACATGTATTTAACATTTATACACTAAACATGTATTTAATATTAATACACTAAACCTGTATTTAATATTTATACACTAAACATGTATTTAATATTTATACACTAAACATGTATTTAATATTAATACACTAAATATGTATTTATTATTCATCCACTAAACATGTATTTAATATTAATAAACTAAACATGTATTTAATATTCATACACTAAACGTGTATTTAATATTCATACACTAAACATGTATTTAATATTAATACAAACACATGTATTTAAGTTTAATAAACTAAACATATATTTAATATTAATACGCTAAACGTGTATTTAATATTTATACAGTAAACAAGTATTTAATATTAATACAAAAACATGTATTTAATATTCATACACTAAACATGTATTTAATATTAATACACTAAACATGTATTTAATATTTATAAACTAAACATGTATTTAATATTAATACACTAAATATGTATTTATTATTCATCCACTAAACATGTATTTAATATTTTTACACTAAACATGTATTTAATATTCATACATTAAACATGTATTTAATATTCATACACTAAACATGTATTTAATATTTATACACTAAACATGTATTTAATATTAATACAAAAACATGTATTTAAGTTTAATAAACTAAACATATATTTAATATTAATACACTAAACATGTATTTAATATTAATACAAAAACATGTATTTAATTTTAATAAACTAAACATATATTTAATATTATACACTAAACATGTATTTGATATATTAATACACTAAACATGTATTTAATATTCATACACTAAATATGTGGTTATTAATTATACACTAAACATGTATTTAATATTCATACACTAAACATGTATTTGATATTAATACACTAAACATTGATTTAATATTAATACACTTAACATGTATTTAATTTTCATACACTAAACATTGATTTAATATTAATACACTAAACATGTATTTAATATTTGTACACTAAACATGTATTTAATATTAATACACAAAATATGTATTTATTATTTATCCACTAAACATGTATTTAATATTCATAAACTAAACATGTATTTAATATTCATACACTAAACGTGTATTTAATATTCATACACTAAACATGTATTTAATATTAATACAAACACATTTATTTAAGTTTAATAAACTAAACATATATTTAATATTAATACACTAAACATGTATTTAATATTTATACACTAAACATGTATTTAATATTAATACAAAAACATGTATTTAATTTCAATAAACTAAACATATTTAATATTAATACACTAAACATGTATTTAATATTTATACACTAAACATGTATTTAACATTTATACACTAAACATGTATTTAATATTAATACACTAAACATGTATTTAATATTAATACACTAATCATGTATTTAATATTCGTACAATAAATATGTATTTAATATTCATACACTTAACATGTATTTAATATTTATACACGAAACATGTATTTAATATTAATACACTAAACATGTATTTAATATTCATACATTAAACATGTATTTAATAATCATACACTAAACATGTATTTAATATTTATACACTAAACATGTATTTAATATTCATACACTAAACATGTATTTAATATTAATACAAAAACATGTATTTAATTTGAATAAACTAAACATATATTTAATATTAATACACTAAACATGTATTTATTATTTATACACTAAACATGTTTTTAATATTAATACAAAAACATGTATTTAATTTTAATAAAGTAAACATATATTTAATATTAATACACTAAACATGTATTTAATATTTATACACTAAACATGTATTTAACATTTATACACTAAACATGTATTTAATATTAATACACTAAACATGTATTTAATACTAATACAAAAACATGTATTTAATTTTAATAAACTAAACATATATTTAATATTAATACACTAAACATGTATTTAATATTTATACACTAAACATGTATTTAACATTTATATATTAAACATGTTTTTAATATTTATACACTAAACATGTATTTAATATTAATACAAAAACATGTATTTAATTTTAATAAACTAAACATATTCAATATTAATACACTAAACATGTATTTAATATTTATACACTAAACATGTATTTAACATTTATACACTAAACATGTATTTAATATTAATACACTAAACATGTATTTAATATTAATACAAAAACATGTATTTAATTTTAATAAACTAAACATATATTTAATATTAATACACTAAACATGTATTTAATATTTTTACACTAAACATGTAATTAATATTTATACACTAAACATTGATTTAATATTAATACACTAAACATGTATTTAATATTCATACACTAAACATGTATTTAATATTTATACACTAAACATGTATTTAATATTAATACACTAAACATGTATTTAATATTAATACACTGAACATGTATTTAATAATCATATACTAAACGTATATGTAATTATATACTAATCATATATTTAATATTCATACAGTAAACATGTATTTATTATCCTCTAAATAAGGCACACTTGGAAATAATGAATTTCTTTATGTGTGCAGTTGTTGCAGAACTCCACAGGAGGGTGCACGTTCCCTCTTAATAAGTCGGGTCCTCTCCGTCTCTCTCTCTCTCTCTTTTTCCTTTTTTTTTGTTTCTTTTATTTTTTTTTACATAAGTTTGGTTTCTCATACACTTATATTTATACACTAAACATGTATGTAATATTTATACACTAAACATGTATTTAATATTTATACACTAAACATGTATTTAATATTAATACAAAAACATGTATTTAATTTTAATAAACTAAACATATATTTAATATTTATACACTAAACATGTATTTAACATTCATACACTAAACATGTATTTAATATTCATACACTAAACATGTATTTAATATTAATACACTGAACATGTATTTAATAATCATATACTAAACGTATATGTAATTATATACTAATCATACATTTAATATTCATACAGTAAACATGTATTTATTATCCTCTAAATAAGGCACATTTGGAAATAATGAATTTCTTTTTATGTGCAGTTGCGGCAGAACTCCACAGGAGGGCGCACGTTCCCTCTTAATAAGTCCGGTCCTCTCCGTCTCTCCCTCCCTCTTTTTCCTTTTTTTTTGTTTCTTTTATTTTTTTTTTTACGTAAGTTTGGTTTCTCATACACTTATATTTATACACCAAACATGTATTTGATATTAATACACTAAACATGTATTTAATATTAATACACTAAACATGTATTTAATATTCATACACTAAACATGTATTTAACATTAATACACTAAACATGTATTTAATATTAATACACTAAACATGTATTTAATATTAATACAAAAACATGTATTTAATTTTAATAAACTAAACATATTTAATATTAATACACTAAACATGTATTTAATATTTATACACTAAACATGTATTTAACATTTATACACTAAACATGTATTTAATATTAATACACTAAACATGTATTTAATATTAATACAAAAACATGTATTTAATTTTAATAAACTAAACATATATTTAATATTAATACACTAAACATGTATTTAATATTAATACACTAAACATGTATTTAATATTAATACAAAAACATGCATTTAATTTTAATAAACTAAACATATGTTTAATATTATACACTAAACATGTATTTGATATATTAATACACAAAACATGTATTTAATATTCATACACTAAATATGTAGTTATTAATTATACACTAAACATGTATTTAATATTCATACACTAAACATGTATTTGATATTAATACACTAAACATTGATTTAATATTATTACACTAAACATGTATTTAATATGTATACACTTAACATGTATTTAACATTAATACACTAAATATGTATTTATTATTTATCCACTAAACATGTATTTAATATTCATAAACTAAACATGTATTTAATATTCATACACTAAACGTGTATTTAATATTCATACACTAAACATGTATTTAATATTAATACAAACACATGTATTTAAGTTTAATAAACTAAACATATATTTAATATTAATACACTAAACATGTATTTAATATTTATACACTAAACATGTATTTAATATTAATACAAAAACATGTATTTAATTTTAATAAACTAAACATATTTAATATTAATACACTAAAAATGTATTTAATATTTATACACTAAGCATGTATTTAACATTTATACACTAAACATGTATTTAATATTAATACACTAAACATGTATTTAATATTAATACACTAATCATGTATTTAATATTTATACACTAAATATGTATTTAATATTTATACACTTAACATGTATTTAATATTTATACACGAAACATGTATTTAATATTTATACACTAAACATGTATTTAATATTCATACATTAAACATGTATTTAATAATCACACACTAAACATGTATTTAATATTCATACATTAAACATGTTTTTAATATTTATACACTAAACATGTATTTAATATTAATACAAAAACATCTATTCAATTTTAATAAACTAAACATATATTTAATATTTATACACTAAACATGTATTTAACATTTATACACTAAACATGTATTTAATATTAATACACTAAACATGTATTTAATATTTATACACTAAACATGTATTTAATATTAATACAAAAACATTAATTTAATTTTAATAAACTAAACATATTTAATATTATTAAACTAAACATGTATTTAATATTCATACACTAAACATGTATTTAATATTCATACACTAAACATGTATTTTATATTTATACACTAATCATGTATTTAATATTAATACACTAAATATGTATTTAATATTTATACACTTAACATGTATTTAATATGCATACACGAAACATGTATTTAATATTCATACACTAAACATGTATTTAATATTCATACTTTAAACATGTATTTAATATTAATACACTAAACATGTATTTAATATTAATACACTAAACATGTATTTAATATTAATACAAAAATATGTATTTAATTTTAATAAACTAAACATATATTTAATATTAATACACTAAACATGTATTTAATATTCATTCAATAAACATGTAGTTATTATTCTTACACTTAATATGTATTTAATATTAATACAAAAACATGTATTTAATTTTAATAAACTAAACATATATTTAATATTTTTACACTAAACGTGTACTTAATATTTATACACTAAAAGTGTATTTAATATTAATACACTAAACATGTATTTAATATTAATAAACTAAACATGTATTTAATATTTTTACACTAAACGTGTATTTAATATTCATACACTAAAAGTGTATTTAATATTAATACACTAAACATGTATTTAATATAAATACACTAAACATGTATTTAATATTTATACACTAAACATGTATTTAATATTCATACACTAAACATTTATTTAATATTAATACACTAAACATGTATTTAATATTTATACACTAAACATGTATTTAATATTAATACAAAAACATGTATTTAATTTTAATAAACTTAATTTATATTCAATATTAATACACTAAACATGTATTTAATATTCATAAACTAAACATGTATTTAACATTTATACACTAAACATGTATTTAATATTCATAAACTAAACATGTATTTAACATTTATACACTAAACATGTATTTAATATTAATACACTAAACCTGTATTTAATATTTATACACTAAACATGTATTTAATATTTATACACTAAACATGTATTTAATATTAATACACTAAATATGTATTTATTATTCATCCACTAAACATGTATTTAATATTAATAAACTAAACATGTATTTAATATTCATACACTAAACGTGTATTTAATATTCATACACTAAACATGTATTTAATATTAATACAAACACATGTATTTAAGTTTAATAAACTAAACATATATTTAATATTAATACGCTAAACGTGTATTTAATATTTATACAGTAAACAAGTATTTAATATTAATACAAAAACATGTATTTAATATTCATACACTAAACATGTATTTAATATTAATACACTAAACATGTATTTAATATTTATAAACTAAACATGTATTTAATATTAATACACTAAATATGTATTTATTATTCATCCACTAAACATGTATTTAATATTTTTACACTAAACATGTATTTAATATTCATACATTAAACATGTATTTAATATTCATACACTAAACATGTATTTAATATTTATACACTAAACATGTATTTAATATTAATACAAAAACATGTATTTAAGTTTAATAAACTAAACATATATTTAATATTAATACACTAAACATGTATTTAATATTAATACAAAAACATGTATTTAATTTTAATAAACTAAACATATATTTAATATTATACACTAAACATGTATTTGATATATTAATACACTAAACATGTATTTAATATTCATACACTAAATATGTGGTTATTAATTATACACTAAACATGTATTTAATATTCATACACTAAACATGTATTTGATATTAATACACTAAACATTGATTTAATATTAATACACTTAACATGTATTTAATTTTCATACACTAAACATTGATTTAATATTAATACACTAAACATGTATTTAATATTTGTACACTAAACATGTATTTAATATTAATACACAAAATATGTATTTATTATTTATCCACTAAACATGTATTTAATATTCATAAACTAAACATGTATTTAATATTCATACACTAAACGTGTATTTAATATTCATACACTAAACATGTATTTAATATTAATACAAACACATTTATTTAAGTTTAATAAACTAAACATATATTTAATATTAATACACTAAACATGTATTTAATATTTATACACTAAACATGTATTTAATATTAATACAAAAACATGTATTTAATTTCAATAAACTAAACATATTTAATATTAATACACTAAACATGTATTTAATATTTATACACTAAACATGTATTTAACATTTATACACTAAACATGTATTTAATATTAATACACTAAACATGTATTTAATATTAATACACTAATCATGTATTTAATATTCGTACAATAAATATGTATTTAATATTCATACACTTAACATGTATTTAATATTTATACACGAAACATGTATTTAATATTAATACACTAAACATGTATTTAATATTCATACATTAAACATGTATTTAATAATCATACACTAAACATGTATTTAATATTTATACACTAAACATGTATTTAATATTCATACACTAAACATGTATTTAATATTAATACAAAAACATGTATTTAATTTGAATAAACTAAACATATATTTAATATTAATACACTAAACATGTATTTATTATTTATACACTAAACATGTATTTAATATTCATACACTAAACATGTAGTTATTATTTATACACTAAACATGTATTTAATATTAATACAGTAAACATGTATTTAATATTTATACACTAAACATGTATTTAATATTCATTCAATAAACATGTAGTTATTATTCTTACACTTAATATGTATTTAATATTAATACAAAAACATGTATTTAATTTTAATAAACTAAACATATATTTAATATTAATACACTAAACATGTATTTAATATTTATACACTAAACATGTATTTAATATTCATACACTAAACATGTAGTTATTATTTATACACTAAACATGTATTTAATATTAATACAGTAAACATGTATTAAATATTTATACACTAAACATGTATTTAATATTAATACAAAAACATGTATTTAATTTTAATAAACTAAATATATATTTAATATTAATACACTAAACATGTATTTAATATTTTTACACTAAACGTGTATTTAATATTCATACACTAAAAGTGTATTTAATATTCATACACTAAACATGTGTTTAATATTAATACACTAAACATGTATTTAATATTTATACACTAAACATGTATTTAATATTAATACACTAAATATGTATTTATTATATATCCACTAAACATGTATTTAATATTCATAAACTAAATATATATTTAATATTAGTACACTAAACATGTATTTAATATTAATACACTAAACATGTATTTAATATTTTTACACTAAACATGTATTTAATATTCATACACTAAACATGTATTTAATATTAATACAAAAACACGTATTTAATTTTAATAAACTAAACATATATTTAATATTAATACACTAAACATGTATTTATTATTTATACACTAAACATGTATTTAATATTCATACACTAAACATGTAGTTATTATTTATACACTAAACATGTATTTAATATTAATACAGTAAACATGTATTTAATATTTATACACTAAACATGTATTTAATATTCATTCAATAAACATGTAGTTATTATTCTTACACTTAATATGTATTTAATATTAATACAAAAACATATATTTAATTTTAATAAACTAAACATATATTTAATATTAATACATTAAACATGTATTTAATATTTATACACTAAACATGTATTTAATATTCATACACTAAACATGTAGTTATTATTTATACACTAAACATGTATTTAATATTAATACAGTAAACATGTATTAAATATTTATACACTAAATATGTATTTAATATTAATACAAAAACATGTATTTAATTTTAATAAACTAAATATATATTTATTATTAATACACTAAACATGTATTTAATATTTTTACACTAAACGTGTATTTAATATTCATACACTAAAAGTGTATTTAATATTAATACACTAAACATGTATTTAATATTAATACACTAAACATGTATTTAATATTTATACACTAAACATGTATTTAATATTCATACACTAAACATGTATTTAATATTAATACACTAAACATGTATTTAATATTTATACACTAAACATGTATTTAATATTCATAAACTAAACATATATTTAATATTAATACACTAAACATGTATTTATTATTTATACACTAAACATGTATTTAATATTCATACACTAAACATGTATTTAATATTGATACACTAAACATGTATTTAATATTGATACACTAAACATGTATTTAATATTAATACACTAAATATGTATTTATTATATATCCACTAAACATGTATGTAATATTCATAAACTAAACATGTATTTAATATTCATACACTAAACGTGTATTTAATATTCATACACTAAACCTGTATTTAATATTAATACAAAACATGTATTTAAGTTTAATAAACTAAACATATATTTAATATTAATTCACTAAACATGTATTTAATATTTATACAGTAAACATGTATTTTATATTCATACACTAAACATGTATTTAATATTTATACACTAAACATTTATTTAATATTCATACACTAAACATGTAGTTATTATTTATACACTAAACATGTATTTAATATTAATACAGTAAACATGTATTAAATATTTATACACTAAACATGTATTTAATATTAATACAAAAACATGTATTTAATTTTAATAAACTAAATATATATTTAATATTAATACACTAAACATGTATTTAATATTTTTACACTAAACGTGTATTTAATATTCATACACTAAAAGTGTATTTAATATTCATACACTAAACATGTGTTTAATATTAATACACTAAACATGTATTTAATATTTATACACTAAACATGTATTTAATATTAATACACTAAATATGTATTTATTATATATCCACTAAACATGTATTTAATATTCATAAACTAAATATATATTTAATATTAGTACACTAAACATGTATTTAATATTAATACACTAAACATGTATTTAATATTTTTACACTAAACATGTATTTAATATTCATACACTAAACATGTATTTAATATTAATACAAAAACATGTATTTAATTTTAATAAACTAAACATATATTTAATATTAATACACTAAACATGTATTTATTATTTATACACTAAACATGTATTTAATATTCATACACTAAACATGTAGTTATTATTTATACACTAAACATGTATTTAATATTAATACAGTAAACATGTATTTAATATTTATACACTAAACATGTATTTAATATTCATTCAATAAACATGTAGTTATTATTCTTACACTTAATATGTATTTAATATTAATACAAAAACATGTATTTAATTTTAATAAACTAAACATATATTTAATATTAATACATTAAACATGTATTTAATATTTATACACTAAACATGTATTTAATATTCATACACTAAACATGTAGTTATTATTTATACACTAAACATGTATTTAATATTAATACAGTAAACATGTATTAAATATTTATACACTAAATATGTATTTAATATTAATACAAAAACATGTATTTAATTTTAATAAACTAAATATATATTTATTATTAATACACTAAACATGTATTTAATATTTTTACACTAAACGTGTATTTAATATTCATACACTAAAAGTGTATTTAATATTAATACACTAAACATGTATTTAATATTCATACACTAAACATGTATTTAATATTCATACACTAAACATGTATTTAATATTAATACACTAAACATGTATTTAATATTTATACACTAAACATGTATTTAATATTCATAAACTAAACATATATTTAATATTAATACACTAAACATGTATTTATTATTTATACACTAAACATGTATTTAATATTCATACACTAAACATGTATTTAATATTGATACACTAAACATGTATTTAATATTGATACACTAAACATGTATTTAATATTAATACACTAAATATGTATTTATTATATATCCACTAAACATGTATGTAATATTCATAAACTAAACATGAATTTAATATTCATACACTAAACGTGTATTTAATATTCATACACTAAACATGTATTTAATATTAATACAAAACATTTATTTAAGTTTAATAAACTAAACATATATTTAATATTAATACACTAAACATGTATTTAATATTCATACAGTAAACATGTATTTTATATTCATACACTAAACATGTATTTAATATTTATACACTAAACATGTATTTAATATTCATACACTAAACATGTATTTAATATTTATACACTAAACATGTATTTAATATTTATACACTAAATATGTATTTAATATTCATACACTAAACATGTATTTAATATTAATACACTGAACATGTATTTAATAATCATATACTAAACGTATATGTAATCATATACTAATCATATATTTAATATTCATACAGTAAACATGTATTTATTATCCTCTAAATAAGGCACACTTGGAAATAATGAATTTCTTTATGCGTGCAGTTGCGGCAGAAGTCCACAGGAGGGCGCACGTTCCCTCTTAATAAGTCCGGTCCTCTCCGTCTCTCTATCTCTCTTTTTCCTTTTTTTTTGTTTCTTTTATTTTTTTTTACATAAGTTTGGTTCCTCATACACTTATATTTATACACTAAACATGTATTCAATATTAATACACTAAACATGTATTTAATATTCATACACTAAACATGTATTTAATATTAGTACAAAAACATGTATTTAATTTTAATAAACTAAACATATATTTAATATTAATACACTAAACATGTATTTAATATTAATACAAAAACATGTATTTAATTTTAATAAACTAAACATATATTTAATATTAATACACTAAACATGTATTAAATATTCATACACTAAACATGTATTTAATATTCATTCAATAAACATGCAGTTATTATTCTTACACTTAATATGTATTTGATATTAATACAAAAACATATATTTAAATTTAATAAACTAATCATATATTTAATATTCATACATTAAAAATGTATTTAATATTTATACACTAAACATGTATTTAATATTCTTACACGAAACATGTATTTAATATTTATACACTAAACATGTATTTAATATTCATACATTAAACATGTATTTAATATTCATACACTAAACATGTATTTAATATTTATACACTAAACATGTATTTAATATTCATACACTAAACATGTATTTAATATTAATACAAAAACATGTATTTAATTTTAATAAACTAAACATATATTTAATATTAATACACTAAACATGTATTTATTATTTATACACTAAACATGTATTTAATATTCATACAGTAAACATGTATTTAATATTTGTACACTAAACATGTATTTAATATTCATTCAATAAACATGTAGTTATTATTCTTACACTTAATATGTATTTAATATTAATACAAAAACATGTATTTAATTTTAATAAACTAAACATATATTTAATATTAATACACTAAACATGTATTTAATATTTATACACTAAACATGTATTTAATATTCATACACTAAACATGTAGTTATTATTTATACACTAAACATGTGTTTAATATTAATACAGTAAACATGTATTAAATATTTATACACTAAACATGTATTTAATATTAATACAAAAACATGTATTTAATTTTAATAAACTAAATATATATTTAATATTAATACACTAAACATGTATTTAATATTTTTACACTAAACGTGTATTTAATATTCATACACTAAAAGTGTATTTAATATTCATACACTAAACATGTGTTTAATATTAATACACTAAACATGTATTTAATATTTATACACTAAACATGTATTTAATATTAATACACTAAATATATATTTAATATTAGTACACTAAACATGTATTTAATATTAATACGCTAAACATGTATTTAATATTTTTACACTAAACATGTATTTAATATTCATACACTAAAAGTGTATTTAATATTCATACACTAAACATGTGTTTAATATTAATACACTAAACATGTATTTAATATTTATACACTAAACATGTATTTAATATTAATACACTAAATATGTATTTATTATACATCCACTAAACATGTATTTAATATTCATAAACTAAATATATATTTAATATTAATACACTAAACATGTATTTAATATTAATACACTAAACATGTATTTAATATTTTTACACTAAACATGTATTTAATATTCATACACTAAACATGTATTTAATATTCATACACTAGACATGTATTTAATATTAATACAAAAACATGTATTTAATTTTAATAAACTAAATATATATTTAATATTAATACACTAAACATGTATTTAATATTCATAAACTAAACATGTATTTAACATTGATACACTAAACATGTATTTAATATTCATACACTAAACATGTAGTTATTATTTATACACTAAACATGTATTTAATATTAATACACTAAACATGTATTTAATATTAATACACTAAACATGTATTTAACATTTATACACTAAACATGTATTTAATATTAATACAAAAACATGTATTTAATTTTAATAAACTAAACATATATTTAATATTATTACACTAAACATGTAGTTATTATTTATACACTAAACATGTATTTAATATTCATACACTAAACATGTATTTAATATTTATACACTAAACATGTATTTAATATTAATACACTAAATATGTATTTATTATATATCCACTAAACATGTATTTAATATTCATAAACTAAACATGTATTTAATATTCATACACTAAACGTGTATTTAATATTCATACACTAAACATGTATTTAATATTCATTCAATAAACAT
Source organism: Nerophis ophidion (assembly GCF_033978795.1). Taxonomy (NCBI): domain Eukaryota; kingdom Metazoa; phylum Chordata; class Actinopteri; order Syngnathiformes; family Syngnathidae; genus Nerophis; species Nerophis ophidion. The sequence continues at coordinate 270,522 of NW_026906959.1, read as the reverse complement.
GTAGTTATTATTCTTACACTTAATATGTATTTAATATTAATACAAAAACATGCATTTAATTTTAATAAACTAAACATATATTTAATATTAATACACTAAACATGTATTTAATATTTATACACCAAACATGTATTTAATATCCATACACTAAACATGTAGTTATTATTTATACACTAAACATGTATTTAATATTAATACAAAAACATGTATATAATTTTAATAAACTAAACATATATTTAATATTCATACACTAAACATGTATTCAACATTTATACACTAAACATGTATTTAATATTAATACACTAAACATTTATTTAATATTAATACACTAAACATGTATTTAATATTAATACAAAAACATGTATATAATTTTAATAAACTAAACATATATTTAATATTAATACACTAAACATGTTTTAAATATTTATACACTAAACATGTATTTAATATTCATTCAATAAACATGTAGTTATTATTCTTACACTTAATATGTATTTAATATTAATACAAAAACATGTATTTAATTTTAATAAACTAAACATATATTTAATATTAATACGCTAAACATGTATTTAATATTTTTACACTAAACGTGTATTTAATATTTATACACTAAAAGTGCATTTAATATTAATACACTAAACATGTATTTAATATTTATACACTAAACATGTATTTAATATTCATACACTAAACATGTATTTAATATTAATACACAAACATGTATTTAATCTTTATACACTAAGCATGTATTTAATATTAATACAAAAACATTTATTTAATTTCAATACACTAAACATGTATTTAATATTCATACACTAAACATGTAGTTATTATTCATACACTAAACATGTATTTAATATTAATACGGTAAACCTGTATTTAATATTTATACACTAAACATGTATTTAATATTAATACAAAAACATGTATTTAATTTTAAATAAACTAAACACATATTTAATATTAATACACTAAATATGTATTTAATATTTATACACTAAACATGTATTTAATATTAATACAAAAACATGTATTTAATTTTAATAAACTAAACATGTATTTAATATTAATACAGTAAACATGTATTAAATATTTATACACTAAACATGTATTTAATATTCATACAATAAACATGTAGTTATTATTCTTACACTTAATATGTATTTAATATTAATACAAAAACATGTATTTAATTTTAATAAACTAAACATGTATTTAATATTAATACACTAAACATGTATTTAATATTTATACACTAAACATGTATTTAATATTAATACACTAAACATTTAGTTATTATTTATACACTAAACATGTATTTAATATTAATACAGTAAACATGTATTAAATATTTATACACTAAACATGTATTTAATATTCATACACTAAACATGTATTTAATATTAATACACTAAACATGGTTTTAATATTCATACACTAATCATGTATGTAATATTAATACACTAATCATGTATTTAATATTTATACACTAAATATGTATTTAATATTTATACACTTAACATGTATTTAATATTTATACACTAAACATGTATTTAAAATGAATACACTAATCATGTATTTAATATTCATACATTAAACATGTATTTAATATTCATACATTAAACATGTATTTAATATTTATACACTAAACATGTATTTAATATTCATACACGAAACATGTATTTAATATTTATACACTAAACATGTATTTAATATTTATACACTAAACATGTATTTAATATTCATACACGAAACATGTATTTAATATTTATACACTAAACATGTATTTAATATTCATACAATAAACATGTATTTAATATTCTTACACTTAATATGTATTTAATATTAATACAAAAATATGTATTTAATTTTAATAAACTAAACATATATTTAATATTAATACACTAAACATGTATTTAATATTTATACATCAAACATGTATTTAATATTCATACAGTAAACATGTAGTTATTATTTATACACTAAACATGTATTTAATAATAATACAGTAAACATGTATTAAATATTTATACACAAAACATGTATTTAATATTCATACAATAAACATGTAATTATTATTCTTACACTTAATATGTATTTAATATTAATACAAAAATATGTATTTAATTTTAATAAACTAAACATATATTTAATATTAATACACTAAACCTGTATTTAATATTTATACACTAAACATGTATTTAATATTAATACAAAAACATGTATTTAATTTTAATAAACTAAACACATATTCAATATTAATACACTAAACATGTATTTAATATTTATACACTAAACATGTATTTAATATTAATACAAAAACATGTATTTAATTTTAATAAACTAAACATATATTTAATATTAATACACTAAACATGTATTTAATATTTATACACTAAACATGTATTTAATATTCATTGCATCATTTGAAGATGTCACCACTACCTGCTGCTGGCAGGCTGCTGCTGCTGCTGGCGTTGTAGCCATGGACATCTTCTTCCATGTAATGAACTTTGCTGGTTTAAGGAAAAGACGAGATGGCGCCCAAGGCTGATTATAGTGAACTTAAAAAAGCGATCGATACTCTGATCGAGGAAGTTGCTACAATCAAGGAGCAGCAGAAAACAATCATGGCCCTTGTTGTGCAGCTGGATCAGATAAGAGCTGACAATTCGGAGAAAGACAAGAAAATTGCAATTCTGGAGAACAGAGTTGCTGATTTTGAGCAGTATACACGGATCAATGACGTGATCATCACCGGACTTAGCATCAAACCCCGGTCTTACGCACGAGCTGTAACCCCAGAAAATGGAGGGGAGCCGGCGGAGTTGGATGTCATTTCAATTGAGCGACAGGTAGCGGTCTTCATGCAGTCCAAGGATATACAACTGGACTGTAACAGCATCGAAGCATGTCACCTTTTGCCCAGGAGGGGGACAAACGACAAGCCGAGCGTTATCCTGAGGTTTGTAAACAGGAAGCACAAGATCGCGTTGCTAAAACAGGGAAGGAAGCTAAAAGGAACAAACGTTTACATGAACGACCATTTGACCAAACGAAATGCTGATATAGCTCGAAAAGCACGCCAAATGAGAAGAGAGAAGAAAATTCTACAAACTTGGACAGCGAACTGTAAAGTATTCATCAAACTCAACGGTACTCGGGAGAACGCCGAAGTGCTGGTGATTAGAAACATGGAAGATCTGAACGAATATGACGTTTGAACTGGACTGTAAGGTAAAAGCAACTAAACACAATCATGACACACATTGACAATACGCAAGATGCCACTCAAGACACGAGCCACATCATTCAGTTGATAAGTGAATATGACAATGTACAGTTGAAAGCATCCCAATACACTGAGCACCACCTACAAGACATGGAACAGGATGTAGACCCGGACAATAATTTCCTCCTCAATATCAATGAGAACTGCTGCTACTATACCAATGAACAGTACAACCAGAATATTATTACTAAAGGCAAATGATCAATTATCCATTTTAATAGTAGAAGCTTAAATAGGAATTTCAAGGACATCAATGACTATTTACACACATTTTCACAACCATTTAACATAATTGCAGTATCTGAAACTTGGATTAACAGTGAAAACGTGTCAGATTTTGAACTGGATGGTTATGACTTTATTAATATAAATAGACAAAACAAGGGGGGTGGAGGGGTGGCAATCTATGTGGATAGCACCTTGAGATTCAAACGTCTGGATGATATGACAACTGTGGTTGATAACCTACTTGAATGTCTAACGGTTGAAATTTGTATGGAAAAAAGTAGAAATGTCATTATTAGTTGTATATACAGATCACCAGGTGCAAGCATTGCACATTTTACAGATTGGATGGAATGCATGTTTTCAAAGAAGAGTAATGTTAATAAAGCTGTCTTCATTTGTGGAGACTTTAATATCGACCTTTTAAATCCCAGTAAAAATAACGATATAGTTAATTTCATTGACACAATGTACAGTATAAGTTTGCATCCCAAAATCACCAGACCTAGTCGAATTTCATCCCACTCTGCCACTCTAATCCACAACATATTTACCAACGATATTGAAAATAAGACCGTAAGTGGGCTATTGATCAAAGATATCACTGACCACCTCCCAGTTTTTCTGATATTTGATGGTAACTACAGGACAAAAAAATTAGAAAAGCCAACCCAATACAGAAGAAGGAGATCAGAGGAATCCATTAGTTCATTTAAACATGATTTACTGGAGCAGAATTGGGATGTAATTTATGAAAATGGTGATGTTAATAGTGCTTACAATATATTTTTGAGAATATTTAGGTCATTATATGATAAAAATGGCCCAATAAAAGAATGCATCAGCAAAGGAAAGTATACAAATTGTCCTTGGATCACAAAGGGATTGCAAAATGCTTGTAAAAAGAAAAACACTCTTTACAGGGAATTTATAAGATTGAAAACAAAAGAAGCAGAAAATAAATATAAAAAATATAAAAACAAGTTAACTAATATTATGAGGTCAAATAAGAGGGATTATTATAAGAAATTACTAGATGATAATAAAAATAATATCCAAGGAATATGGAATTTATTAAACAGTATTATAAGAAACAGTACCTCTTCAAATAACTATCCAACGTATTTCATGAATGATGGTAAAGAAAATGATCATATTGAAGATGTAGCTAATGCCTTCAATAAATTCTTTGTGAGTATTGGACCCGAACTTGCAGCAAAAATCCCAGATCCACGGACAACTGGTAAAAATATCAATCAATCAATGTTTACTTATATAGCCCTACATCACTAGTGTATCAAAGGGCTGCACAAACCACCACGACATCCTCGGTAGGCCCACATAAGGGCAAGGAAAACTCACACCCAGTGGGACGTCGGTGACAATGATGACTATGAGAACCTTGGAGAGGAGGAAAGCAATGGATGTCGAGCGGGTCTAACATGATACTGTGAAAGTTCAATCCACAATGGATCCAACACAGTCGCGAGAGTCCAGTCCAAAGCGGATTCAACACAGCAGCGAGAGTCCCGTTCACAGCGGAGCCAGCAGGAAACCATCCCAAGCGGAGGCGGATCAGCAGCGCAGAGATGTCCCCAGCCGATACACAGGCAAGCAGTACATGGCCACCGGATCGGACCGGAAGAAAAAGAAAAGAAACGGCAGATCAACTGGTCTAAAAAGGGAGTCTATTTAAAGGCTAGAGTATACAAATGAGTTTTAAGGTGAGACTTAAATGCTTCTAGTGAATAAAAATATGGAGGGATTGTTGGAGATAAATCTCAATTCTATGTTTTTAAATGCAGTGGGTGAAGAAGAAGTGTTGGATATTGTAAACAAATGTAAGAACAAAATGTCCACAGACTGCAATGACATTAGTATGGCATTGGTGAAAAATGTCATTACAGGAATATCAAAACCATTAACATATATCTGTAATCTGTCATTTCAAACCGGCACATTTCCGAATGAAATGAAAATAGCTAAAGTTATACCTCTGTTTAAAACTGGGAGCAAACATCACTTCACAAACTATAGACCCGTCTCTTTACTTCCACAATTCTCTAAAATATTAGAAAAACTATTCAATAACAGGTTAGATGCATTTATAGAAAAACATCATTTACTCCCTGACTGTCAATATGGGTTTGGATCAAAGAGATCTACATCAATGGCAATCATTGAAACAATAGAGGAAATCACAAATGCCATAGACAAGAAACAATATGCAATGGGAATATTTATTGATCTAAAAAAAGCATTTGACACAATTAACCATGATATATTAATCAATAAAATGGAAAAGTATGGAATCAGGGGAGTTGTACTAGACCGGCTTAAAAGTTACTTAAATAAGAGACAACAGTTTGTGGAGTTGGGGAATTGCTGTTCATCGTGTTTGGTTGGACATTGCTTGTGGTGTCCCCCAGGGGTCAGTGTTGGGGCCAAAATTGTTCATCCTGTATATCAATGATATCTGTAAAGTGTCTACATTATTGAAATTAGTGTTGTTTGCTGATGACACTAATATTTTTTGTTCAGGGGATGATTTAAATCAATTACAGGAAGTCATTATGGAATAAATGAGTAAACTAAAAGCTTGGTTTGACTATAATAAATTGTCATTAAACCTGACTAAGACTAAGTTAATGCTGTTTGGAAAGAGGACACGTGAAACAAGGGTACAGATACAAATAGATGGGGTGGATATTGAAAGGGTTTTTGAAATAAAATTCCTTGGAGTTACAATTGACTATCAAATTAACTGGAAAGCACATATAAAACATGTACAGTCTAAGCTGTCAAGAAGCATCTCAGTAATAAATAAAGCAAAGCAGGTTCTAGATCACAAATCACTCCACATGCTCTACTGTTCATTAGTTTTACCATATTTAACCTACTGTGTGGAAGTCAGGGGGAATAATTATAAAAGCTCATTAAACTCAATAACTATACTTCAGAAAAGAGCTGTACGTATCATCAACAATGTGGGATACTCATTCACTATTCTTACAGTCAAAAATATTGAAATTTAATGATATTATTTTGTATCAAACTGCACAAATAATGTATAAAGCCAAAATAAATAAACTCCCAGGAAGCATTCAAAAATTGTTCAGCACACGAGAGGGGGATTATAACTTAAGGGGAAATTTTAATTTCAAAATGCTTAGTTGTAGAACGACCATCAAAAGTTTTTGTATTTCAGTCTGTGGAGTGAAACTATGGAATGGTTTGAATGTGGAGTTAAAGCAATGTCCAAACATAAACCAGTTTAAAAAGAAGTTTAGGTACATGCTATTCCAGAGGTACAGACATGAAGAAGGGCTTTGATATTTGGTTTCTTGCGTTACAAAAGAGTTAGGGGCTGCCCATTGAGGCACTGGTACTGCTGTTTTTTGGTTTTTTTTTCATGATACTATTTCCATGAGCACTTGTGGTAACGGTGTGGCTATGTATGTGTGTAGTGTGCATATGTATGTATATATTTATCATTTATTTATATACAAGCTCATTAAGTTTGTACATAGAGTGAACAAGGAAGTTCGAGCTCAGAGTAATTTATGATTTGAAGAAAAGGGGTGGGATTAAATAAGTGTATACTTCTTCTCACTCCTTTTCAAATATGTAAAAAAAAAATAATAATAATAAAAAAAGTCGAATGCTCATTTGTTTTTTTTTGTTTTTTTTATTCTTCATTGTTTTCTTTTTGTTATAATAGCCGTTAAGGCTATAGCACTGTATTGGATCATGCTTGCTCTTGTTTTTTTTTTTGTTTTTTTTTGCATATTTGAAATAAAAATATATCAATCAATCAATCAATCAATGTTTAGTGTATAAATATAAGTGTATGAGAAACCAAACTTATGTAAAAAAAAAATAAAAGAAACAAAAAAAAAAGGAAAAAGAGAGAGAGAGAGACGGAGAGGACCGGACTTATTAAGAGGGAACGTGCGCCCTCCTGTGGACTTCTGCCGCAACTGCACACATAAAGAAATTCATTATTTCCAAGTGTGCCTTATTTAGAGGATAATAAATACATGTTTACTGTATGAATATTAAATATATGTTAAGTATATAATTACATATACGTTTAGTATATGATTATTAAATACATGTTCAGTGTATTAATATTAAATACATGTTTAGTGTATGAATATTAAATACATGTTTAGTGTATTAATATTAAATACATTTTTAGTGTATTAATATTAAATATATGTTTAGTTTATTAAACTTAAATACATGTTTTTTGTGTTGATATTAAATACATGTTTAGTGTATGAATATTAAATACACGTTTAGTGTATGAATATTAAATACATGTTTAGTTTATGAATATTAAGTACATGTTTAGTGTATTAATATTAAATAAATGTTTAGTGTATAAATATTAAATACATGTTTAGTGTGTTAATATTAAATAAATGTTTAGTTTATTAAACTTAAATACATGTTTTTGTATTAATATTAAATACATGTTTAGTGTATGAATATTAAATACACGTTTAGTGTATGAATATTAAATACATGTTTAGTTTATGAATATTAAATACATGTTTAGTGTATTAATATTAAATACATGTTTAGTGTATGAATATTAAATACATGTTTAGTGTATAAATAATAACTACATGTTTAGTGTATGAATATTAAATACATGTTTAGTGTATAAATATCAAATACATGTTTAGTGTATTAATATTAAATATATGTTTAGTTTATTAAAATTAAATACATGTTTTTGTATTAATATTAAATACATGTTTAGTGTATGAATATTAAATACATGTTTAGTGTATAAATATTAAATACATGTTTAGTGTATTAATAATAAATACAAGTTTAGTGTATGAATATTAACTACATGTTTAGTGTATTAATATTAAATCCATGTTTAGTGTATGAATATTAAATACATGTTTAGTGTATTAAAATTAAATACATGTTTTTTGTATTAATATTAAATACAGGTTTTGTGTATGAATATTAAATACATGTTTAGTGTATAAATATTAAATACATGTTTAGTGTATTAATAATAACTACATGTTTAGTGTATGAATATTAAATACATGTTAATGTATAAATATTAAATACATGTTTAGTGTATAAATAATAACTACATGTTTAGTGTATGAATATTAAATACATGTTTAGTGTATACATATTAAATACATGTTTAGTGTATTAATATTAAATACATGTTTAGTGTATTAATATTAAATCAATGTTTAGTGTATAAATATTAAATACATGTTTAGTGTATGAATATTAAATACATGTTTAGTGTATGAATATTAAATACATGTTTAGTGTATAAATATAAGTGTAAGGGAAACCAAACTTATGGAAAAAAAAAAAAGAAACAAAAAAAAGGAAAAAGAGAGAGAGAGAGACGGAGAGTACCGGACTTATTAAGAGGGAACGTGCGCCCTCCTGTGGACTTTTGCCGCAACTGCACACATAAAGAAATTCATTATTTCCAAGTGTGCCTTATTTAGAGGATAATAAATACATGTTTACTGTATAAACATTAAATATATGATTACTATATAATTACATATACGTTTAGTATATGATTATTAAATACATGTTCAGTGTAGTAATATTAAATATATGTTTAGTTTATTAAAATTAAATACATGTTTTTGTATTAGTATTAAATACATATTAATTGTAAGAATAATAACTACATGTTTATTGTATGAATATTAAATACATGTTTAGTGTATAAATATTTAATACATGTTTAGTGTATGAATATTAAATACATGTTTAGTGTATAAATATTAAATACATGTTTAGTGTATTAATATTAAATACATGTTTAGTGTATTAATATTAAATCAATGTTTAGTGTATAAATATTAAATACATGTTTAGTCCATTAATATTAAATATATGTTTAATTTATTAAACTTAAATACATGTTTTGTATTAATATTAAATACATGTTTAGTGTATAAATATTAAATACATGTTTCGTGTATGAATATTAAATACATGTTTACTGTATGAATATTAAATATATGATTAGTATACAATTACATATACGTTTAGTATATGATTATTAAATACATGTTCAGTGTAGTATTATTAAATACATGTCTAGTGTATGAATATTAAATATATGTTTAGTGTATGAATATTAAATACATGTTTAAAGTATGAATATTAAATACATGTTTAGTTTATGAATATTAAATACATGTTTAGTGTATAAATATTAAATACATGTTTCGTGTATGAATATTAAATACATGTTTAGTGTATTAAAATCAAATACATGTTTTTTGTATTAATATTAAATACAGGTTTTGTGTATGAATATTAAATACATGATTCGTGTATTAATATTAAATACATGTTTAGTGTATAAATATTAAATACATGTTTAGTGTATTAATATTAAATACATGTTTAGTGTATAAATAATAACTACATGTTTAGTGTATGAATATTAAATACATGTTTAGTGTATTAATATTAAATATATGTTTAGTTTATTAAACTTAAATACATGTTTTTGTATTAATATTAAATACATGTTTAGTGTATAAATATTAAATACATGTTTAGTGTATTAATATTAAATACATGTTTAGTGTATTAATATTAAATCAATGTTTAGTGTATAAATATTAAATACATGTTTAGTGTATGAATATTAAATACATGTTTAGTGTATAAATATTAAATACATGTTTAGTGTATAAATATAAGTGTAAGGGAAACCAAACTTATGTAAAAAAAAAAAAAGAAACAAAAAAAAGGAAAAAGAGAGAGAGAGAGAGACGGAGAGTACCGGACTTATTAAGAGGGAACCTGCGCCCTCCTGTGGACTTCTGCCGCAACTGCACACATAAAGAAATTCATTATTTCCAAGTGTGCCTTATTTAGAGGATAATAAATACATGTTTACTGTATGAATATTAAATATATGATTAGTGTATGATTACATATACGTTTAGTATATGATTATTAAATACATGTTCAGTGTATTAATATTAAATACATGTTTAGTGTATGAATATTAAATACATGTTTAGTGTATAAATATTAAATATGTGTTTAGTGTATAAATATTAAATAAAGGTTTAGTGTATGAATATTAAATACATATTTAGTTTAATAATATTAAATACATGTTTAGAGGATACATAATAAATACATATATAGTGTATTAATATTAAATACATGTTTAGTGTATAAGTATTAAATACATGTTTAGTGTATTAATATTAAATATGTGTTTAGTTTATTAAAATTAAATACATGTTTTTGTATTATATTAAATACATGTTTAGTGTAGGAATATTAAATACATGTTTAGTGTATAAATGTTAAATACATGTTTAGTTTATGAATATTAAATACTTGTTTTTGTATTTATATTAAATACATGTTTAGTGTATGAATATTAAATACATGTTTAGTGTATGAATATTAAATACATGTTTAGTGTATGAATTTAATATACATGTTTAGTTTGAAAATATTAAATACATGTTTAGTGTATTAATATTAAATACATGTATAGTGTATTAATATTAAATATATGTTTAGTGTACAAATAGTAAAAATATGTTTAGTGTATAATATTAAATACATGTTTAGTTAATGAATATCAAATACATGATTAGTGTATTAATATTAAATACATGTTTAGTGTATGAATATTAAATACATGTTTAGTGTATAAATATTAAATACATGATTAGTATATAATTACATATGCGTTTAGTATATGATTATTAAATACATGTTCAGTGTATTAATATTAAATACGTGTTTAGTGTATGAATATTGAATACATGTTTAGTGTATAAATATTAAATACATGTTTAGTGTATTAATATTAAATCCATGTTTAGTGTATAAATATTAAATACATTTTCGTGTATAAATATTAAATACATGTTTAACGTATGAATATTAAATAGATGTTTAGTGTATGAATATTAAATACGTGTTTAGTGTATACAAATTAAATACATGTTTCGTGTATGAATATTAAATACATGTTTATTGTATAAATATTAAATACATGTTTAGTGTATAAATATTAAATACATATTTAGTGTATGAATATTAAATACATGATTAGTATGAATGTTAAATACATGTTTAGTGTATTAATATTAAATACAAGTTTAATTTATTAAAATTAAATACATGTTTTTTGTATTAATATTAAATAGATGTTTGCTGTATAAATATTAAATACATGTATAGTGTATTAATATTAAATATATGTTTAGTGTACAAATAGTAAAAATATGTTTAGTGTACAAATAGTAAAAATATGTTTAGTGTATAAATATTAAATACATATTTAGTGTATGAATATTAAATACATGATTAGTGTATGAATGTAAAATACATGTTTAGTGTATTAATATTAAATATAAGTTTAATTTATTAAAATTAAATACATGTTTTTTGTATTAATAATAAATAGATGTTTGCTGTATAAATATTAAATACATGTATAGTGTATTAATATTAAATATATGTTTAGTGTACAAATAGTAAAAATATGTTTAGTGTATAAATATTAAATACATGTTTAGTGTATACATATTAAATACATGTTTAGTTTATTAATATTAAATACATGTTTAGTGTATAAATATAAGTGTATGAGAAACCAAACTTATGTAAAAAAAAAATAAAAGAAACAATAAAAAAAGGAAAAAGAGAGAGAGAGAGACGGAGAGGACCGGACTTATTAAGAGGGAACGTGCGCCCTCCTGTGGACTTCTGCCGCAACTGCACACATACAGAAATTCATTATTTATACACTAAACATGTATTTAATATTAATACAAAAACATGTATTTAATTTTAATAAACTTAATATTTATTTAATATTAATACATTAAACATGTATTTAATATTCATAAACTAAACATGTATTTAACATTTATACACTAAACATGTATTTAATATTCATAAACTAAACATGTATTTAACATTTATACACTAAACATGTATTTAATATTAATACACTAAACCTGTATTTAATATTTATACACTAAACATGTATTTAATATTCATACACTAAACATGTATTTAATATTAATACACTAAATATGTATTTATTATTTATCCACTAAACATGTATTTAATATTCATAAACTAAACTTGTATTTAATATTCATACACTAAACGTGTATTTAATATTCATACACTAAACATGTATTTAATATTAATACAAACACATGTATTTAATATTTATACACTAAACCAGTATTTAATATTAATACACTAAACATGTATTTAATAATCATACACTAAACATGTATTTAATATTAATACAAAAACATGTATTTAATATTCATACACTAAAAATGTATTTAATATTTATACACTAAACATGTATTTAATATTCATACATTAAACATGTATTTAATATTCATACACAAAAAATGTATTTAATATTTATACACTAAACATGTATTTAATATTCATACACTAAACATGTATTTGATATTTATACACTAAACATGTATTTAATATTTATACACTAAACATGTATTTAATATTTATACACTAAACATGTATTTAATATTCATACACTAAACATGTATTTAATATTAATACACTGAACATGTATTTAATAATCATATACTAAACGTATATGTAATTATACACTAATCATATATTTAATATTCATACAGTAAACATGTATTTATTATCCTCTAAAAAAGGCACACTTGGAAAAAATGAATTTCTTTATGTGTGCAGTTGCGACAGAACTCCACAGGAGGGCGCACGTTCCCTCTTAATAAGTCCGGTCCTCTCCGTATCTCTCTCTTTTTTTCCTTTTTTTTTTTGTTTCTTTTATTTTTTTTTACATACGTTTGGTTTCCCATACACTTATATTTATACACTAAACATGTATTTAATATTTATACACTAAACATGTATTTAATATCAATACAAAAACATGTATTTAATTTGAATAAACTAAACATATATTTAATATTTATACACTAAACATGTATTTAACATTCATACACTAAACATGTATTTAATATTAATACTCTAAACATGTATTTAATATTAATACACTGAACATGTATTTAATATGAATACAAAAACATGTATTTAATTTTAATAAACTAAACATGTATTTAATATTGATACACTAATCATGTATTTGATATTCATACACTAAACATGTATTTAATATTTATACAAAAAACATGTATTTAATATTTTTACATTAAACGTGTATTTAATATTCATACACTAAAAGTTTACTTAATATTTATACACTAAACATGTATTTAATATTAATACAAAAACATGTATTTAATTTTAATAAACTAAACATATATTTAATATTAATACACTAAACATGTATTTGATATTCATACACGAAACATGTATTTATTATTCATACACTAAACATGTATTTAATATTCATACACTAAACATGTATTTAATATTCATACAAAAACATGTATTTAATTTTAATAAACTAAACATATATTTAATAATAATACACTAAACATGTATTTAATATTTATACACTAAACAAGTATTTAATATTAATACACTAAATATGTATTTATTATTTATCCACTAAACATGTATTTAATATTCGTACACTAAACATGTATTAAATATTCATACACTAAACGTGTATTTAATATTAATACAAAAACATGTATTTAAGTTTAATAAACTAAACATATATTTAATATTAATACACTAACCATGTATTTAATTTAAATAAACTAAACATATTTAATATTAATACACTAAACATGTATTTAATATTCATACACTAAACATGTATTTAATATTAATACACTAAACATGTATTTAATATTTATACACTAATCATGTATTTAATATTAATACACTAATCATGTATTTGATATTCATACACTAAATATGTATTTAATATTTATACACTAAACATGTATTTAATATTCATACACTAAACATGTATTTAATATTCATAAACTAAACATGTATTTAATATTCATACACTAAACATGCATTTAATATTAATACAAACACATGTATTTAATATTTATACACTAAATCTGTATTTAATATTAATACACTAAACATGTATTTATTATTTATACACTGACCATGTATTTAATATTAATACAGTAAACATGTATTAAATATTTATACACTAAACATGTATTTAATATTCATTCAATAAACATGTAGATATTATTCTTACACTTAATATGTATTAAATATTAATACAAAAACATGTATTTAATTTTAATAAACTAAACATGTATTTAATATTAATACACAAAAAATGTATTTAATATTTTTACACTAAACGTGTTTTTAATATTAATACACTAAACATGTATTTAATATTAATACAAAAACATGTATTTAATTTTAATAAACTAAACATATATTTAATATTAATACACTAAACAAGTATTTAATATGAATACACTAAACATGTATTTAATATTTACGCACTAAAAATGTATTTAATATTAATACAAAAACATGTATTTAATATTCATACACTAAACATGTATTTAATATTTATACACTAATCATGTATTTAATATTTATACACTAAATATGTATTTAATATTTATACATTTAACATGTATTTAATATGTATACAATAAACATGTATTTAATATTCTTACATGAAACATGTATTTAATATTATACACTAAAACATGTATTTAATATTCATACATTAAACATGTATTTAATATTCATACACTAAACATGTATTTAATATTTATACACTAAACATATATTTAATATTCATACACTAAACATGTATTTAATAGTTATACACTAAACATGTATTTAATATTCATACACTAAACATGTATTTAATATTCATACACTAAACATTGATTTAATATTAATACACTAAACATGTATTTAATATTCATACACTAAACATGTATTTAATATTTATACACTAAACATGTACTTAATATTCATTCACTAAACGTGTATTTAATATTCATACACTAAACATGTATTTAATTTTAATACAAACACATGTATTTAAGTTTAATAAACTAAACATATATTTAATATTAATACACTAAACATGTATTTAATATTTATACACTAAACATGTATTTAATATTAATACAAAAACATGTATTTAATTTTAATAAACTAAACATATATTTAATATTAATACACTAAACATGTGTTTAATATTCATACACGAAACATGTATTTATTATTCATACACTAAACATGTATTTAATATTCATACACTTAACATGTATTTAATATTAATACACTAAACATGTATTTAATATTTATACACTAAACATGTATTTAATATTAATACAAAAACATGTATTTAATTTTAATAAACTAAATATATATTTAATATCCATACACTAAACGTGTATTTAATATTCATACACTAAACATGTATTTAATATTCACAAACTAAACATGTATTTAATATTCATACACTAAACGTGTATTTAATATTCATACACTAAACATGTATTTAATATTAATACAAACACATGTATTTAAGTTTAATAAACTAAACATATATTTAATATTAATACACTAAACATGTATTTAATATTCATACAAAAACATGTATTTAATTTTAATAAACTAAACATATATTTAATAATAATACACTAAACATGTATTTAATATTTATACACTAAACATGTATTTAATATTAATACACTAAATATGTATTTATTATTTATCCACTAAACATGTATTTAATATTCGTACACTAAACATGTATTAAATATTCATACACTAAACATGTATTTGATATTAATACAAAAACATGTATTTAAGTTTAATAAACTAAACATATATTTAATATTAATACACTAACCATGTATTTAATTTAAATAAACTAAACATATTTAATATTAATACACTAAACATGTATTTAATATTCATACACTAAACATGTATTTAACATTTATACACTAAACATGTATTTAATATTAATACACTAAACATGTATTTAATATTAATACAAAAACATGTATTTAATTTTAATAAACTAAACATATATTTAATATTAATACACTAAACATGTATTTAATATTCATACACTAAACATGTATTTAATATTAATACACTAAACATGTATTTAATATTTATACACTAATCATGTATTTAATATTAATACACTAATCATGTATTTAATATTCATACACTAAATATGTTTTTAATATTTATACACTTAACATGTATTTAATATTTATACACGAAACATGTATTTAATATTCATACACTAAACATGTATTTAATATTCATACACTAAACATGTATTTAATATTCATACATTAAACATGTATTTAATATTTATACACTAAACCTGTATTTAATATTAATACACTAAACATGTATTTAATATTTATACACTAAACATGTATTTAATATTAATACAAAAACATGTATTTAATTTTTAATAAACTAAACAAATATTTAATATTAATACAGTAAACATGTATTTAATATTTATACACTAAACATGTATTTAATATTCATACACTAAACATGTAGTTATTATTTATACACTGAACATGTATTTAATATTAATACAGTAAACATGTATTAAATAATTATACACTAAACATGTATTTGATATTCATTCAATAAACATGTAGATATTATTCTTACACTTAATATGTATTCAATATTAATACAAAAACATGTATTTAATTTTAATAAACTAAACATATATTTAATATTAATACACTAAAAATGTATTTAATATTTTTACACAAAACGTGTTTTTAATATTAATACACTAAACATGTATTTAATATTTATACACTAAAAATGTATTTAATTTTAATAAACTAAACATATATTTAATATTAATACACTAAACAAGTATTTAATATGAATACACTAAACATGTATTTAATATTAATACACTAAACATGTATTTAATATTTATACAATAAAAATGTATTTAATATTAATACAAAAACATGTATTTAATATTCATACACTAAACATGTATTTAATATTTATACACTAATCATGTATTTAATATTTATACACTAAATATGTATTTAATATTTATACACTTAACATGTATTTAATATGTATACAATAAACATGTATTTAATATTCTTACATGAAACATGTATTTAATATTTATACATTAAACATGTATTTAATATTCATACATTAAACATGTATTTAATATTCATACACTAAACATGTATTTAATATTCATACACTAAACATGTATTTAATATTCATACACTAAACATGTATTTAATAGTTATACATTAAACATGTATTTAATATTCATACACTAAACATGTATTTAATATTCCTACACTAAACATTGATTTAATATTAATACACTAAACATGTATTTAATATTCATACACTAAACATGTATTTAATATGTATACACTAAACATGTATTTAATATTCATTCACTAAACGTGTATTTAATATTCATACACTAAACATGTATTTAATATTAATACAAACACATGTATTTAAGTTTAATAAACTAAACATATATTTAATATTAATACACTAAACATGTATTTAATATTTATACACTAAACATGTATTTAATATTAATACAAAAACATGTATTTAATTTTAGTAAACTAAACATATATTTAATATTAATACACTAAACATGTATTTAATATTCATACACGAAACATGTATTTATTATTCATACACTAAACATGTATTTAATATTCATACACTTAACATGTATTTAATATTAATACACTAAACATGTATTTAATATTTATACACTAAACATGTATTTAATATTAATACAAAAACATGTATTTAATTTTAATAAACTAAATATATATTTAATATCCATACACTAAACGTGTATTTAATATTCATACACTAAACATGTATTTAATATTCATAAACTAAACATGTATTTAATATTCATACACTAAACGTGTATTTAATATTCATACACTAAACATGTATTTAATATTAATACAAACACATGTATTTAAGTTTAATAAACTAAACATATATTTAATATTAATACACTAAACATGTATTTATTATTTATACACTAAACATGTATTTAATATTAATACAAAAACATGTATTTAATTTTAATAAACTAAACATATATTTAATATTAATACACTAAACATGAATTTAATATTTATACACTAAACATGTATTTAACATTTATACACTAAACATGTATTTAATATTAATACACTAAACATGTATTTAATATTAATACAAAAACATGTATTTAATTTTAATAAACTAAACATATATTTAATATTAATACACTAAACATGTATTTAATATTTATACACTAAACATGTATTTAACATTTATATATTAAACATGTTTTTAATATTTATACACTAAACATGTATTTAATATTCATACACTAAACATGTAGTTATTATTTATACACTGACCATGTATTTAATATTAATACAGTAAACATGTATTAAATATTTATACACTAAACATGTATTTAATATTCATTCAATAAACATGTAGATATTATTCTTACACTTAATATGTATTCAATATTAATACAAAAACATGTATTTAATTTTAATAAACTAAACATATATTTAATATTAATACACAAAAAATGTATTTAATATTTTTACACTAAACGTGTTTTTAATATTAATACACTAAACATGTATTTAATATTAATACAAAAACATGTATTTAATTTTTATAAACTAAACATATATTTAATATTAATACACTAAACAAGTATTTAATATGAATACACTAAACATGTATTTAATATTAATACACTAAACATGTATTTAATATTTATACACTAAAAATGTATTTAATATTAATACAAAAACATGTATTTAATATTCATACACTAAACATGTATTTAATATTTATACACTAATCATGTATTTAATATTTATACACTAAATATGTATTTAATATTTATACACTTAACATGTATTTAATATGTATACAATAAACATGTATTTAATATTCTTACATGAAACATGTATTTAATATTTATACACTAAACATGTATTTAATATTCATACATTAAACATGTATTTGATATTCATACACTAAACATGTATTTAATATTTATACACTAAACATGTATTTAATATTCATACACTAAACATGTATTTAATAGTTATACACTAAACATGTATTTAATATTCATACACTAAACATGTATTTAATATTCATACACTAAACATTGATTTAATATTAATACACTAAACATGTATTTAATATTCATACACTAAACATGTATTTAATATTTATAAACTAAACATGTATTTAATATTCATTCACTAAACGTGTATTTAATATTCATACACTAAACATGTATTTAATATTAATACAAACACATGTATTTAAGTTTAATAAACTAAACATATATTTAATATTAATACACTAAACATGTATTTAATATTTATACACTAAACATGTATTTAATATTAATACAAAAACATGTATTTAATTTTAAAAAACTAAACATATATTTAATATTAATACACTAAACATGTATTTAATATTCATACACGAAACATGTATTTATTATTCATACACTAAACATGTATTTAATATTCATACACTTAACATGTATTTAATATTAATACACTAAACATGTATTTAATATTTATACACTAAACATGTATTTAATATTAATACAAAAACATGTATTTAATTTTAATAAACTAAATATATATTTAATATCCATACACTAAACGTGTATTTAATATTCATACACTAAACATGTATTTAATATTCATAAACTAAACATGTATTTAATATTCATACACTAAACGTGTATTTAATATTCATACACTAAACATGTATTTAATATTAATACAAACACATGTATTTAAGTTTAATAAACTAAACATATATTTAATATTAATACACTAAACATGTATTTATTATTTATACACTAAACATGTATTTAATATTAATACAAAAACATGTATTTAATTTTAATAAACTAAACATATATGTAATATTAATACACTAAACATGAATTTAATATTCATACACTAAACATGTATTTAACATTTATACACTAAACATGTATTTAATATTAATACACTAAACATGTATTTAATATTAATACAAAAACATGTATTTAATTTTGATAAACTAAACATATATTTAATATTAATACATTAAACATGTATTTAATATTTATACACTAAACATGTATTTAATATTCATACACTAAACATGTAATTATTATTTATACACTAAACATGTATTTAATATTAATACAGTAAACATGTATTAAATATTTATACACTAAATATGTATTTAATATTAATACAAAAACATGTATTTAATTTTAATAAACTAAATATATATTTATTATATATCCACTAAACATGTATGTAATATTCATAAACTAAACATGTATTTAATATTCATACACTAAACGTGTATTTAATATTCATACACTAAACATGTATTTAATATTAATACAAAACATGTATTTAAGTTTAATAAACTAAACATATATTTAATATTAATACACTAAACATGTATTTAATATTTATACAGTAAACATGTATTTTATATTCATACACTAAACATGTATTTAATATTTATACACTAAACATGTATTTAATATTCATACACTAAACATGTATTTAATATTTATACACTAAACATGTATTTAATATTTATACACTAAATATGTATTTAATATTCATACACTAAACATGTATTTAATATTAATACACTGAACATGTATTTAATAATCATATACTAAACGTATATGTAATCATATACTAATCATATATTTAATATTCATACAGTAAACATGTATTTATTATCCTCTAAATAAGGCACACTTGGAAATAATGAATTTCTTTATGCGTGCAGTTGCGGCAGAAGTCCACAGGAGGGCGCACGTTCCCTCTTAATAAGTCCGGTCCTCTCCGTCTCTCTATCTCTCTTTTTCCTTTTTTTTTGTTTCTTTTATTTTTTTTTACATAAGTTTGGTTTCTCATACACTTATATTTATACACTAAACATGTATTTAATATTAATACACTAAACATGTATTTAATATTTATACACTAAACATGTATTTAATATTAGTACAAAAACATGTATTTAATTTTAATAAACTAAACATATATTTAATATTAATACACTAAACATGTATTTAATATTAATACAAAAACATGTATTTAATTTTAATAAACTAAACATATATTTAATATTAATACACTAAACATGTATTAAATATTCATACACTAAACATGTATTTAATATTCATTCAATAAACATGCAGTTATTATTCTTACACTTAATATGTATTTGATATTAATACAAAAACATATATTTAAATTTAATAAACTAATCATATATTTAATATTCATACATTAAAAATGTATTTAATATTTATACACTAAACATGTATTTAATATTCTTACACGAAACATGTATTTAATATTTATACACTAAACATGTATTTAATATTCATACATTAAACATGTATTTAATATTCATACACTAAACATGTATTTAATATTTATACACTAAACATGTATTTAATATTCATACACTAAACATGTATTTAATATTAATACAAAAACATGTATTTAATTTTAATAAACTAAACATATATTTAATATTAATACACTAAACATGTATTTATTATTTATACACTAAACATGTATTTAATATTCATACACTAAACATGTAGTTATTATTTATACACTAAACATGTATTTAATATTAATACAGTAAACATGTATTTAATATTTGTACACTAAACATGTATTTAATATTCATTCAATAAACATGTAGTTATTATTCTTACACTTAATATGTATTTAATATTAATACAAAAACATGTATTTAATTTTAATAAACTAAACATATATTTAATATTAATACACTAAACATGTATTTAATATTTATACACTAAACATGTATTTAATATTCATACACTAAACATGTAGTTATTATTTATACACTAAACATGTGTTTAATATTAATACAGTAAACATGTATTAAATATTTATACACTAAACATGTATTTAATATTAATACAAAAACATGTATTTAATTTTAATAAACTAAATATATATTTAATATTAATACACTAAACATGTATTTAATATTTTTACACTAAACGTGTATTTAATATTCATACACTAAAAGTGTATTTAATATTCATACACTAAACATGTGTTTAATATTAATACACTAAACATGTATTTAATATTTATACACTAAACATGTATTTAATATTAATACACTAAATATATATTTAATATTAGTACACTAAACATGTATTTAATATTAATACGCTAAACATGTATTTAATAATTTTACACTAAACATGTATTGAATATTCATACACTAAAAGTGTATTTAATATTCATACACTAAACATGTGTTTAATATTAATACACTAAACATGTATTTAATATTTATACACTAAACATGTATTTAATATTAATACACTAAATATGTATTTATTATATATCCACTAAACATGTATTTAATATTCATAAACTAAATATATATTTAATATTAATACACTAAACATGTATTTAATATTCATACACTAAACATGTATTTAATATTCATACATTAAACATGTATTTAATATTTATACACTAAACCTTTATTTAATATTAATACACTAAACATGTATTTAATATTTATACACTAAACATGTATTTAATATTAATACAAAAACATGTATTTAATATTCATACACTAAACATGTATTTAATATTCATACACTAAACATGTATTTAATATTAATACACTAAATATGTATTTATTATTTATCCACTAAACATGTATTTAATATTCGTACACTAAACATGTATTAAATATTCATACACTAAACGTGTATTTAATATTAATACAAAAACATGTATTTAAGTTTAATAAACTAAACATATATTTAATATTAATACACTAACCATGTATTTAATTTAAATAAACTAAACATATTTAATATTAATACACTAAACATGTATTTAATATTCATACACTAAACATGTATTTAACATTTATACACTAAACATGTATTTAATATTAATACACTAAACATGTATTTAATATTAATACAAAAACATGTATTTAATTTTAATAAACTAAACATATATTTAATATTAATACACTAAACATGTATTTAATATTCATACACTAAACATGTATTTAATATTAATACACTAAACATGTATTTAATATTTATACACTAATCATGTATTTAATATTAATACACTAATCATGTATTTAATATTCATACACTAAATATGTTTTTAATATTTATACACTTAACATGTATTTAATATTTATACACGAAACATGTATTTAATATTCATACACTAAACATGTATTTAATATTCATACACTAAACATGTATTTAATATTCATACATTAAACATGTATTTAATATTTATACGCTAAACCTGTATTTAATATTAATACACTAAACATGTATTTAATATTTATACACTAAACATGTATTTAATATTAATACAAAAACATGTATTAAATTTTTAATAAACTAAACAAATATTTAATATTAATACAGTAAACATGTATTTAATATGTATACACTAAACATGTATTTAATATTCATACACTAAACATGTAGTTATTATTTATACACTGAACATGTATTTAATATTAATACAGTAAACATGTATTAAATAATTATACACTAAACATGTATTTGATATTCATTCAATAAACATGTAGATATTATTCTTACACTTAATATGTATTCAATATTAATACAAAAACATGTATTTAATTTTAATAAACTAAAAATATATTTAATATTAATACACTAAAAATGTATTTAATATTTTTACACAAAACGTGTTTTTAATATTAATACACTAAACATGTATTTAATATTCATACACTAAACATGTATTTAATATTTATACACTAATCATGTATTTAATATTTATACACTAAATATGTATTTAATATTTATACACTTAACATGTATTTAATATGTATACAATAAACATGTATTTAATATTCATACATGAAACATGTATTTAATATTTATACACTAAACATGTATTTAATATTCATACATTAAACATGTATTTAATATTAATAAACTAAACATATATTTAATAATAATACACTAAACATGTATTTAATATTTATACACTAAACATGTATTTAATATTAATACACTAAATATGTATTTATTATGTATCCACTAAACATGTATTTAATATTCATGAACTAAACATGTATTTATTATTCGTACACTAAACATGTATTAAATATTCATACACTAAACATGTATTTAATATTAATACAAAAACATGTATTTAAGTTTAATAAACTAAACATATATTTAATATTAATACACTAACCATGTATTCAATTTAAATAAACTAAACATATTTAATATTAATACACTAAACATGTATTTAATATTCATACACTAAACATGTATTTAACATTTATACACTAAACATGTATTTAATATTAATACAAAAACATGTATTTAATTTTAATAAACTAAACATATATTTAATATTAATACACTAAACATGTATTTAATATTCATACACTAAACATGTATTTAATATTAATACACTAAACATGTATTTAATATTTATACACTAATCATGTATTTAATATTAATACAGTAATCATGTATTTAATATTCATACACTAAATATGTATTTAATATTTATACACTTAACATGTATTTAATATTTATACACGAAACATGTATTTAATATTCATACACTAAACATGTATTTAATATTCATACACTAAACCTGTATTTAATATTAATACACTAAACATGTATTTAATATTTATACACTAAACATGTATTTAATATTAATACAAAAACATGTATTTAATTTTAATAAACTAAACAAATATTTAATATTAATACACTAAACATGTATTTAATATTTATACACTAAACATGTATTTAATATTCATACACTAAACATGTAGTTATTATTTATACACTGACCATGTATTTAATATTAATACAGTAAACATGTATTAAATATTTATACACTAAACATGTATTTAATATTCATTCAATAAACATGTAGATATTATTCTTACACTTAATATGTATTCAATATTAATACAAAAACATGTATTTAATTTTAATAAACTAAACATGTATTTAATATTAATACACAAAAAATGTATTTAATATTTTTACGCTAAACGTGTTTTTAATATTAATACACTAAACATGTATTTAATATTAATACAAAAACATGTATTTAATTTTAATCAACTAAACATATATTTAATATTAATACACTAAACAAGTATTTAATATGAATACACTAAACATGTATTTAATATTAATACACTAAACATGTATTTAATATTTATACACTAAAAATGTATTTAATATTAATACAAAAACATGTATTTAATATTCATACACTAAACATGTATTTAATATTTATACACTAATCATGTATTTAATATTTATACACTAAATATGTATTTAATATTTATACACTTAACATGTATTTAATATGTATACAATAAACATGTATTTAATATTCTTACATGAAACATGTATTTAATATTTATACACTAAAACATGTATTTAATATTCATACATTAAACATGTATTTAATATTCATACACTAAACATGTATTTAATATTTATACACTAAACATATATTTAATATTCATACACTAAACATGTATTTAATAGTTATACACTAAACATGTATTTAATATTCATACACTAAACATGCATTTAATATTCATACACTAAACATTGATGTAATATTAATACACTAAACATGTATTTAATATTCATACACTAAACATGTATTTAATATTTATACACTAAACATGTATTTAATATTCATTCACTAAACGTGTATTTAATATTCATACACTAAACATGTATTTAATTTTAATACAAACACATGTATTTAAGTTTAATAAACTAAACATATATTTAATATTAATACACTAAACATGTATTTAATATTTATACACTAAACATGTATTTAATATTAATACAAAAACATGTATTTAATTTTAATAAACTAAACATATATTTAATATTAATACACTAAACATGTGTTTAATATTCATACACGAAACATGTATTTATTATTCATACACTAAACATGTATTTAATATTCATACACTTAACATGTATTTAATATTAATACACTAAACATGTATTTATTATTTATACACTAAACATGTATTTAATATTAATACAAAAACATGTATTTAATTTTAATAAACTAAACATATATTTAATATTAATACACTAAACATGTATTTAATATTTATACACTAAACATGTATTTAACATTTATATATTAAACATGTTTTTAATATTCATACACTAAACATGTATTTAATATTCATACACTAAACATGTAGTTATTATTTATACACTGACCATGTATTTAATATTAATACAGTAAACATGTATTAAATATTTATACACTAAACATGTATTTAATATTCATTCAATAAACATGTAGATATTATTCTTACACTTAATATGTATTCAATATTAATACAAAAACATGTATTTAATTTTAATAAACTAAACATATATTTAATATTAATACACAAAAAATGTATTTAATATTTTTACACTAAACGTGTTTTTAATATTAATACACTAAACATGTATTTAATATTAATACAAAAACATGTATTTAATTTTAATAAACTAAACGACCCCGAAAGGGAATAAGCGGTAGAAAATGGATGGATGGATGGATAAACATATATTTAATATTAATACACTAAACAAGTATTTAATATGAATACACTAAACATGTATTTAATATTAATACACTAAACATGTATTTAATATTTATACACTAAAAATGTATTTAATATTAATACGGTAAACCTGTATTTAATATTTATACACTAAACATGTATTTAATATTAATACAAAAACATGTATTTAATTTTAAATAAACTAAACACATATTTAATATTAATACACTAAATATGTATTTAATATTTATACACTAAACATGTATTTAATATTAATACAAAAACATGTATTTAATTTTAATAAACTAAACATGTATTTAATATTAATACAGTAAACATGTATTAAATATTTATACACTAAACATGTATTTAATATTCATACAATAAACATGTAGTTATTATTCTTACACTTAATATGTATTTAATATTAATACAAAAACATGTATTTAATTTTAATAAACTAAACATGTATTTAATATTAATACACTAAACATGTATTTAATATTTATACACTAAACATGTATTTAATATTAATACACTAAACATTTAGTTATTATTTATACACTAAACATGTATTTAATATTAATACAGTAAACATGTATTAAATATTTATACACTAAACATGTATTTAATATTCATACACTAAACATGTATTTAATATTAATACACTAAACATGGTTTTAATATTCATACACTAATCATGTATGTAATATTAATACACTAATCATGTATTTAATATTTATACACTAAATATGTATTTAATATTTATACACTTAACATGTATTTAATATTTATACACTAAACATGTATTTAAAATGAATACACTAATCATGTATTTAATATTCATACATTAAACATGTATTTAATATTCATACATTAAACATGTATTTAATATTTATACACTAAACATGTATTTAATATTCATACACGAAACATGTATTTAATATTTATACACTAAACATGTATTTAATATTTATACACTAAACATGTATTTAATATTCATACACGAAACATGTATTTAATATTTATACACTAAACATGTATTTAATATTCATACAATAAACATGTATTTAATATTCTTACACTTAATATGTATTTAATATTAATACAAAAATATGTATTTAATTTTAATAAACTAAACATATATTTAATATTAATACACTAAACATGTATTTAATATTTATACATCAAACATGTATTTAATATTCATACAGTAAACATGTAGTTATTATTTATACACTAAACATGTATTTAATAATAATACAGTAAACATGTATTAAATATTTATACACAAAACATGTATTTAATATTCATACAATAAACATGTAATTATTATTCTTACACTTAATATGTATTTAATATTAATACAAAAATATGTATTTAATTTTAATAAACTAAACATATATTTAATATTAATACACTAAACCTGTATTTAATATTTATACACTAAACATGTATTTAATATTAATACAAAAACATGTATTTAATTTTAATAAACTAAACACATATTCAATATTAATACACTAAACATGTATTTAATATTTATACACTAAACATGTATTTAATATTAATACAAAAACATGTATTTAATTTTAATAAACTAAACATATATTTAATATTAATACACTAAACATGTATTTAATATTTATACACTAAACATGTATTTAATATTCATTGCATCATTTGAAGATGTCACCACTACCTGCTGCTGGCAGGCTGCTGCTGCTGCTGGCGTTGTAGCCATGGACATCTTCTTCCATGTAATGAACTTTGCTGGTTTAAGGAAAAGACGAGATGGCGCCCAAGGCTGATTATAGTGAACTTAAAAAAGCGATCGATACTCTGATCGAGGAAGTTGCTACAATCAAGGAGCAGCAGAAAACAATCATGGCCCTTGTTGTGCAGCTGGATCAGATAAGAGCTGACAATTCGGAGAAAGACAAGAAAATTGCAATTCTGGAGAACAGAGTTGCTGATTTTGAGCAGTATACACGGATCAATGACGTGATCATCACCGGACTTAGCATCAAACCCCGGTCTTACGCACGAGCTGTAACCCCAGAAAATGGAGGGGAGCCGGCGGAGTTGGATGTCATTTCAATTGAGCGACAGGTAGCGGTCTTCATGCAGTCCAAGGATATACAACTGGACTGTAACAGCATCGAAGCATGTCACCTTTTGCCCAGGAGGGGGACAAACGACAAGCCGAGCGTTATCCTGAGGTTTGTAAACAGGAAGCACAAGATCGCGTTGCTAAAACAGGGAAGGAAGCTAAAAGGAACAAACGTTTACATGAACGACCATTTGACCAAACGAAATGCTGATATAGCTCGAAAAGCACGCCAAATGAGAAGAGAGAAGAAAATTCTACAAACTTGGACAGCGAACTGTAAAGTATTCATCAAACTCAACGGTACTCGGGAGAACGCCGAAGTGCTGGTGATTAGAAACATGGAAGATCTGAACGAATATGACGTTTGAACTGGACTGTAAGGTAAAAGCAACTAAACACAATCATGACACACATTGACAATACGCAAGATGCCACTCAAGACACGAGCCACATCATTCAGTTGATAAGTGAATATGACAATGTACAGTTGAAAGCATCCCAATACACTGAGCACCACCTACAAGACATGGAACAGGATGTAGACCCGGACAATAATTTCCTCCTCAATATCAATGAGAACTGCTGCTACTATACCAATGAACAGTACAACCAGAATATTATTACTAAAGGCAAATGATCAATTATCCATTTTAATAGTAGAAGCTTAAATAGGAATTTCAAGGACATCAATGACTATTTACACACATTTTCACAACCATTTAACATAATTGCAGTATCTGAAACTTGGATTAACAGTGAAAACGTGTCAGATTTTGAACTGGATGGTTATGACTTTATTAATATAAATAGACAAAACAAGGGGGGTGGAGGGGTGGCAATCTATGTGGATAGCACCTTGAGATTCAAACGTCTGGATGATATGACAACTGTGGTTGATAACCTACTTGAATGTCTAACGGTTGAAATTTGTATGGAAAAAAGTAGAAATGTCATTATTAGTTGTATATACAGATCACCAGGTGCAAGCATTGCACATTTTACAGATTGGATGGAATGCATGTTTTCAAAGAAGAGTAATGTTAATAAAGCTGTCTTCATTTGTGGAGACTTTAATATCGACCTTTTAAATCCCAGTAAAAATAACGATATAGTTAATTTCATTGACACAATGTACAGTATAAGTTTGCATCCCAAAATCACCAGACCTAGTCGAATTTCATCCCACTCTGCCACTCTAATCCACAACATATTTACCAACGATATTGAAAATAAGACCGTAAGTGGGCTATTGATCAAAGATATCACTGACCACCTCCCAGTTTTTCTGATATTTGATGGTAACTACAGGACAAAAAAATTAGAAAAGCCAACCCAATACAGAAGAAGGAGATCAGAGGAATCCATTAGTTCATTTAAACATGATTTACTGGAGCAGAATTGGGATGTAATTTATGAAAATGGTGATGTTAATAGTGCTTACAATATATTTTTGAGAATATTTAGGTCATTATATGATAAAAATGGCCCAATAAAAGAATGCATCAGCAAAGGAAAGTATACAAATTGTCCTTGGATCACAAAGGGATTGCAAAATGCTTGTAAAAAGAAAAACACTCTTTACAGGGAATTTATAAGATTGAAAACAAAAGAAGCAGAAAATAAATATAAAAAATATAAAAACAAGTTAACTAATATTATGAGGTCAAATAAGAGGGATTATTATAAGAAATTACTAGATGATAATAAAAATAATATCCAAGGAATATGGAATTTATTAAACAGTATTATAAGAAACAGTACCTCTTCAAATAACTATCCAACGTATTTCATGAATGATGGTAAAGAAAATGATCATATTGAAGATGTAGCTAATGCCTTCAATAAATTCTTTGTGAGTATTGGACCCGAACTTGCAGCAAAAATCCCAGATCCACGGACAACTGGTAAAAATATCAATCAATCAATGTTTACTTATATAGCCCTACATCACTAGTGTATCAAAGGGCTGCACAAACCACCACGACATCCTCGGTAGGCCCACATAAGGGCAAGGAAAACTCACACCCAGTGGGACGTCGGTGACAATGATGACTATGAGAACCTTGGAGAGGAGGAAAGCAATGGATGTCGAGCGGGTCTAACATGATACTGTGAAAGTTCAATCCACAATGGATCCAACACAGTCGCGAGAGTCCAGTCCAAAGCGGATTCAACACAGCAGCGAGAGTCCCGTTCACAGCGGAGCCAGCAGGAAACCATCCCAAGCGGAGGCGGATCAGCAGCGCAGAGATGTCCCCAGCCGATACACAGGCAAGCAGTACATGGCCACCGGATCGGACCGGAAGAAAAAGAAAAGAAACGGCAGATCAACTGGTCTAAAAAGGGAGTCTATTTAAAGGCTAGAGTATACAAATGAGTTTTAAGGTGAGACTTAAATGCTTCTAGTGAATAAAAATATGGAGGGATTGTTGGAGATAAATCTCAATTCTATGTTTTTAAATGCAGTGGGTGAAGAAGAAGTGTTGGATATTGTAAACAAATGTAAGAACAAAATGTCCACAGACTGCAATGACATTAGTATGGCATTGGTGAAAAATGTCATTACAGGAATATCAAAACCATTAACATATATCTGTAATCTGTCATTTCAAACCGGCACATTTCCGAATGAAATGAAAATAGCTAAAGTTATACCTCTGTTTAAAACTGGGAGCAAACATCACTTCACAAACTATAGACCCGTCTCTTTACTTCCACAATTCTCTAAAATATTAGAAAAACTATTCAATAACAGGTTAGATGCATTTATAGAAAAACATCATTTACTCCCTGACTGTCAATATGGGTTTGGATCAAAGAGATCTACATCAATGGCAATCATTGAAACAATAGAGGAAATCACAAATGCCATAGACAAGAAACAATATGCAATGGGAATATTTATTGATCTAAAAAAAGCATTTGACACAATTAACCATGATATATTAATCAATAAAATGGAAAAGTATGGAATCAGGGGAGTTGTACTAGACCGGCTTAAAAGTTACTTAAATAAGAGACAACAGTTTGTGGAGTTGGGGAATTGCTGTTCATCGTGTTTGGTTGGACATTGCTTGTGGTGTCCCCCAGGGGTCAGTGTTGGGGCCAAAATTGTTCATCCTGTATATCAATGATATCTGTAAAGTGTCTACATTATTGAAATTAGTGTTGTTTGCTGATGACACTAATATTTTTTGTTCAGGGGATGATTTAAATCAATTACAGGAAGTCATTATGGAATAAATGAGTAAACTAAAAGCTTGGTTTGACTATAATAAATTGTCATTAAACCTGACTAAGACTAAGTTAATGCTGTTTGGAAAGAGGACACGTGAAACAAGGGTACAGATACAAATAGATGGGGTGGATATTGAAAGGGTTTTTGAAATAAAATTCCTTGGAGTTACAATTGACTATCAAATTAACTGGAAAGCACATATAAAACATGTACAGTCTAAGCTGTCAAGAAGCATCTCAGTAATAAATAAAGCAAAGCAGGTTCTAGATCACAAATCACTCCACATGCTCTACTGTTCATTAGTTTTACCATATTTAACCTACTGTGTGGAAGTCAGGGGGAATAATTATAAAAGCTCATTAAACTCAATAACTATACTTCAGAAAAGAGCTGTACGTATCATCAACAATGTGGGATACTCATTCACTATTCTTACAGTCAAAAATATTGAAATTTAATGATATTATTTTGTATCAAACTGCACAAATAATGTATAAAGCCAAAATAAATAAACTCCCAGGAAGCATTCAAAAATTGTTCAGCACACGAGAGGGGGATTATAACTTAAGGGGAAATTTTAATTTCAAAATGCTTAGTTGTAGAACGACCATCAAAAGTTTTTGTATTTCAGTCTGTGGAGTGAAACTATGGAATGGTTTGAATGTGGAGTTAAAGCAATGTCCAAACATAAACCAGTTTAAAAAGAAGTTTAGGTACATGCTATTCCAGAGGTACAGACATGAAGAAGGGCTTTGATATTTGGTTTCTTGCGTTACAAAAGAGTTAGGGGCTGCCCATTGAGGCACTGGTACTGCTGTTTTTTGGTTTTTTTTTCATGATACTATTTCCATGAGCACTTGTGGTAACGGTGTGGCTATGTATGTGTGTAGTGTGCATATGTATGTATATATTTATCATTTATTTATATACAAGCTCATTAAGTTTGTACATAGAGTGAACAAGGAAGTTCGAGCTCAGAGTAATTTATGATTTGAAGAAAAGGGGTGGGATTAAATAAGTGTATACTTCTTCTCACTCCTTTTCAAATATGTAAAAAAAAAATAATAATAATAAAAAAAGTCGAATGCTCATTTGTTTTTTTTTGTTTTTTTTATTCTTCATTGTTTTCTTTTTGTTATAATAGCCGTTAAGGCTATAGCACTGTATTGGATCATGCTTGCTCTTGTTTTTTTTTTTGTTTTTTTTTGCATATTTGAAATAAAAATATATCAATCAATCAATCAATCAATGTTTAGTGTATAAATATAAGTGTATGAGAAACCAAACTTATGTAAAAAAAAAATAAAAGAAACAAAAAAAAAAGGAAAAAGAGAGAGAGAGAGACGGAGAGGACCGGACTTATTAAGAGGGAACGTGCGCCCTCCTGTGGACTTCTGCCGCAACTGCACACATAAAGAAATTCATTATTTCCAAGTGTGCCTTATTTAGAGGATAATAAATACATGTTTACTGTATGAATATTAAATATATGTTAAGTATATAATTACATATACGTTTAGTATATGATTATTAAATACATGTTCAGTGTATTAATATTAAATACATGTTTAGTGTATGAATATTAAATACATGTTTAGTGTATTAATATTAAATACATTTTTAGTGTATTAATATTAAATATATGTTTAGTTTATTAAACTTAAATACATGTTTTTTGTGTTGATATTAAATACATGTTTAGTGTATGAATATTAAATACACGTTTAGTGTATGAATATTAAATACATGTTTAGTTTATGAATATTAAGTACATGTTTAGTGTATTAATATTAAATAAATGTTTAGTGTATAAATATTAAATACATGTTTAGTGTGTTAATATTAAATAAATGTTTAGTTTATTAAACTTAAATACATGTTTTTGTATTAATATTAAATACATGTTTAGTGTATGAATATTAAATACACGTTTAGTGTATGAATATTAAATACATGTTTAGTTTATGAATATTAAATACATGTTTAGTGTATTAATATTAAATACATGTTTAGTGTATGAATATTAAATACATGTTTAGTGTATAAATAATAACTACATGTTTAGTGTATGAATATTAAATACATGTTTAGTGTATAAATATCAAATACATGTTTAGTGTATTAATATTAAATATATGTTTAGTTTATTAAAATTAAATACATGTTTTTGTATTAATATTAAATACATGTTTAGTGTATGAATATTAAATACATGTTTAGTGTATAAATATTAAATACATGTTTAGTGTATTAATAATAAATACAAGTTTAGTGTATGAATATTAACTACATGTTTAGTGTATTAATATTAAATCCATGTTTAGTGTATGAATATTAAATACATGTTTAGTGTATTAAAATTAAATACATGTTTTTTGTATTAATATTAAATACAGGTTTTGTGTATGAATATTAAATACATGTTTAGTGTATAAATATTAAATACATGTTTAGTGTATTAATAATAACTACATGTTTAGTGTATGAATATTAAATACATGTTAATGTATAAATATTAAATACATGTTTAGTGTATAAATAATAACTACATGTTTAGTGTATGAATATTAAATACATGTTTAGTGTATACATATTAAATACATGTTTAGTGTATTAATATTAAATACATGTTTAGTGTATTAATATTAAATCAATGTTTAGTGTATAAATATTAAATACATGTTTAGTGTATGAATATTAAATACATGTTTAGTGTATGAATATTAAATACATGTTTAGTGTATAAATATAAGTGTAAGGGAAACCAAACTTATGGAAAAAAAAAAAAGAAACAAAAAAAAGGAAAAAGAGAGAGAGAGAGACGGAGAGTACCGGACTTATTAAGAGGGAACGTGCGCCCTCCTGTGGACTTTTGCCGCAACTGCACACATAAAGAAATTCATTATTTCCAAGTGTGCCTTATTTAGAGGATAATAAATACATGTTTACTGTATAAACATTAAATATATGATTACTATATAATTACATATACGTTTAGTATATGATTATTAAATACATGTTCAGTGTAGTAATATTAAATATATGTTTAGTTTATTAAAATTAAATACATGTTTTTGTATTAGTATTAAATACATATTAATTGTAAGAATAATAACTACATGTTTATTGTATGAATATTAAATACATGTTTAGTGTATAAATATTTAATACATGTTTAGTGTATGAATATTAAATACATGTTTAGTGTATAAATATTAAATACATGTTTAGTGTATTAATATTAAATACATGTTTAGTGTATTAATATTAAATCAATGTTTAGTGTATAAATATTAAATACATGTTTAGTCCATTAATATTAAATATATGTTTAATTTATTAAACTTAAATACATGTTTTGTATTAATATTAAATACATGTTTAGTGTATAAATATTAAATACATGTTTCGTGTATGAATATTAAATACATGTTTACTGTATGAATATTAAATATATGATTAGTATACAATTACATATACGTTTAGTATATGATTATTAAATACATGTTCAGTGTAGTATTATTAAATACATGTCTAGTGTATGAATATTAAATACATGTTTAAAGTATGAATATTAAATACATGTTTAGTTTATGAATATTAAATACATGTTTAGTGTATAAATATTAAATACATGTTTCGTGTATGAATATTAAATACATGTTTAGTGTATTAAAATCAAATACATGTTTTTTGTATTAATATTAAATACAGGTTTTGTGTATGAATATTAAATACATGATTCGTGTATTAATATTAAATACATGTTTAGTGTATAAATATTAAATACATGTTTAGTGTATTAATATTAAATACATGTTTAGTGTATAAATAATAACTACATGTTTAGTGTATGAATATTAAATACATGTTTAGTGTATTAATATTAAATATATGTTTAGTTTATTAAACTTAAATACATGTTTTTGTATTAATATTAAATACATGTTTAGTGTATAAATATTAAATACATGTTTAGTGTATTAATATTAAATACATGTTTAGTGTATTAATATTAAATCAATGTTTAGTGTATAAATATTAAATACATGTTTAGTGTATGAATATTAAATACATGTTTAGTGTATAAATATTAAATACATGTTTAGTGTATAAATATAAGTGTAAGGGAAACCAAACTTATGTAAAACAAAAAAAAGAAACAAAAAAAAGGAAAAAGAGAGAGAGAGAGAGACGGAGAGTACCGGACTTATTAAGAGGGAACCTGCGCCCTCCTGTGGACTTCTGCCGCAACTGCACACATAAAGAAATTCATTATTTCCAAGTGTGCCTTATTTAGAGGATAATAAATACATGTTTACTGTATGAATATTAAATATATGATTAGTGTATGATTACATATACGTTTAGTATATGATTATTAAATACATGTTCAGTGTATTAATATTAAATACATGTTTAGTGTATGAATATTAAATACATGTTTAGTGTATAAATATTAAATATGTGTTTAGTGTATAAATATTAAATAAAGGTTTAGTGTATGAATATTAAATACATATTTAGTTTAATAATATTAAATACATGTTTAGAGGATACATAATAAATACATATATAGTGTATTAATATTAAATACATGTTTAGTGTATAAGTATTAAATACATGTTTAGTGTATTAATATTAAATATGTGTTTAGTTTATTAAAATTAAATACATGTTTTTGTATTATATTAAATACATGTTTAGTGTAGGAATATTAAATACATGTTTAGTGTATAAATGTTAAATACATGTTTAGTTTATGAATATTAAATACTTGTTTTTGTATTTATATTAAATACATGTTTAGTGTATGAATATTAAATACATGTTTAGTGTATGAATATTAAATACATGTTTAGTGTATGAATTTAATATACATGTTTAGTTTGAAAATATTAAATACATGTTTAGTGTATTAATATTAAATACATGTATAGTGTATTAATATTAAATATATGTTTAGTGTACAAATAGTAAAAATATGTTTAGTGTATAATATTAAATACATGTTTAGTTAATGAATATCAAATACATGATTAGTGTATTAATATTAAATACATGTTTAGTGTATGAATATTAAATACATGTTTAGTGTATAAATATTAAATACATGATTAGTATATAATTACATATGCGTTTAGTATATGATTATTAAATACATGTTCAGTGTATTAATATTAAATACGTGTTTAGTGTATGAATATTGAATACATGTTTAGTGTATAAATATTAAATACATGTTTAGTGTATTAATATTAAATCCATGTTTAGTGTATAAATATTAAATACATTTTCGTGTATAAATATTAAATACATGTTTAACGTATGAATATTAAATAGATGTTTAGTGTATGAATATTAAATACATGTTTAGTGTATACAAATTAAATACATGTTTCGTGTATGAATATTAAATACATGTTTATTGTATAAATATTAAATACATGTTTAGTGTATAAATATTAAATACATATTTAGTGTATGAATATTAAATACATGATTAGTATGAATGTTAAATACATGTTTAGTGTATTAATATTAAATACAAGTTTAATTTATTAAAATTAAATACATGTTTTTTGTATTAATATTAAATAGATGTTTGCTGTATAAATATTAAATACATGTATAGTGTATTAAAATTAAATATATGTTTAGTGTACAAATAGTAAAAATATGTTTAGTGTACAAATAGTAAAAATATGTTTAGTGTATAAATATTAAATACATATTTAGTGTATGAATATTAAATACATGATTAGTGTATGAATGTAAAATACATGTTTAGTGTATTAATATTAAATATAAGTTTAATTTATTAAAATTAAATACATGTTTTTTGTATTAATAATAAATAGATGTTTGCTGTATAAATATTAAATACATGTATAGTGTATTAATATTAAATATATGTTTAGTGTACAAATAGTAAAAATATGTTTAGTGTATAAATATTAAATACATGTTTAGTGTATACATATTAAATACATGTTTAGTTTATTAATATTAAATACATGTTTAGTGTATAAATATAAGTGTATGAGAAACCAAACTTATGTAAAAAAAAAATAAAAGAAACAATAAAAAAAGGAAAAAGAGAGAGA
Source organism: Nerophis ophidion (assembly GCF_033978795.1). Lineage (NCBI taxonomy): Eukaryota > Metazoa > Chordata > Actinopteri > Syngnathiformes > Syngnathidae > Nerophis > Nerophis ophidion. The sequence continues at coordinate 231,820 of NW_026906959.1, read as the reverse complement.
GAGAGACGGAGAGGACCGGACTTATTAAGAGGGAACGTGCGCCCTCCTGTGGACTTCTGCCGCAACTGCACATATACAGAAATTCATTATTTATACACTAAACATGTATTTAATATTAATACAAAAACATGTATTTAATTTTAATAAACTTAATATTTATTTAATATTAATACATTAAACATGTATTTAATATTCATAAACTAAACATGTATTTAACATTTATACACTAAACATGTATTTAATATTCATAAACTAAACATGTATTTAACATTTATACACTAAACATGTATTTAATATTAATACACTAAACCTGTATTTAATATTTATACACTAAACATGTATTTAATATTCATACACTAAACATGTATTTAATATTAATACACTAAATATGTATTTATTATTTATCCACTAAACATGTATTTAATATTCATAAACTAAACTTGTATTTAATATTCATACACTAAACGTGTATTTAATATTCATACACTAAACATGTATTTAATATTAATACAAACACATGTATTTAATATTTATACACTAAACCAGTATTTAATATTAATACACTAAACATGTATTTAATAATCATACACTAAACATGTATTTAATATTAATACAAAAACATGTATTTAATATTCATACACTAAAAATGTATTTAATATTTATACACTAAACATGTATTTAATATTCATACATTAAACATGTATTTAATATTCATACACAAAAAATGTATTTAATATTTATACACTAAACATGTATTTAATATTCATACACTAAACATGTATTTGATATTTATACACTAAACATGTATTTAATATTTATACACTAAACATGTATTTAATATTTATACACTAAACATGTATTTAATATTCATACACTAAACATGTATTTAATATTAATACACTGAACATGTATTTAATAATCATATACTAAACGTATATGTAATTATACACTAATCATATATTTAATATTCATACAGTAAACATGTATTTATTATCCTCTAAAAAAGGCACACTTGGAAAAAATGAATTTCTTTATGTGTGCAGTTGCGACAGAACTCCACAGGAGGGCGCACGTTCCCTCTTAATAAGTCCGGTCCTCTCCGTATCTCTCTCTTTTTTTCCTTTTTTTTTTTGTTTCTTTTATTTTTTTTTACATACGTTTGGTTTCCCATACACTTATATTTATACACTAAACATGTATTTAATATTTATACACTAAACATGTATTTAATATCAATACAAAAACATGTATTTAATTTGAATAAACTAAACATATATTTAATATTTATACACTAAACATGTATTTAACATTCATACACTAAACATGTATTTAATATTAATACACTAAACATGTATTTAATATTAATACACTGAACATGTATTTAATATGAATACAAAAACATGTATTTAATTTTAATAAACTAAACATGTATTTAATATTGATACACTAATCATGTATTTGATATTCATACACTAAACATGTATTTAATATTCATACAAAAAACATGTATTTAATATTTTTACATTAAACGTGTATTTAATATTCATACACTAAAAGTTTACTTAATATTTATACACTAAACATGTATTTAATATTAATACAAAAACATGTATTTAATTTTAATAAACTAAACATATATTTAATATTAATACACTAAACATGTATTTGATATTCATACACGAAACATGTATTTATTATTCATACACTAAACATGTATTTAATATTCATACACTAAACATGTATTTAATATTCATACAAAAACATGTATTTAATTTTAATAAACTAAACATATATTTAATAATAATACACTAAACATGTATTTAATATTTATACACTAAACATGTATTTAATATTAATACACTAAATATGTATTTATTATTTATCCACTAAACATGTATTTAATATTCGTACACTAAACATGTATTAAATATTCATACACTAAACGTGTATTTAATATTAATACAAAAACATGTATTTAAGTTTAATAAACTAAACATATATTTAATATTAATACACTAACCATGTATTTAATTTAAATAAACTAAACATATTTAATATTAATACACTAAACATGTATTTAATATTCATACACTAAACATGTATTTAATATTAATACACTAAACATGTATTTAATATTTATACACTAATCATGTATTTAATATTAATACACTAATCATGTATTTGATATTCATACACTAAATATGTATTTAATATTTATACACTAAACATGTATTTAATATTCATACACTAAACATGTATTTAATATTCATAAACTAAACATGTATTTAATATTCATACACTAAACATGCATTTAATATTAATACAAACACATGTATTTAATATTTATACACTAAATCTGTATTTAATATTAATACACTAAACATGTATTTAATATTTATACACTAAACATGTATTTAATATTAATACAAAAACATGTATTTAATTTTTAATAAACTAAACAAATATTTAATATTAATACAGTAAACATGTATTTAATATTTATACACTAAACATGTATTTAATATTCATACACTAAACATGTATTTAATATTCATAAACTAAACATGTATTTAATATTCATACACTAAACATGCATTTAATATTAATACAAACACATGTATTTAAGTTTAATAAACTAAACATATATTTAATATTAATACACTAAACATGTATTTATTATTTATACACTAAACATGTATTTAATATTAATACAAAAACATGTATTTAATTTTAATAAACTAAACATATATTTAATATTAATACACTAAACATGTATTTAATATTTATACACTAAACATGTATTTAACATTTATACACTAAACCTGTATTTAATATTAATACACTAAACATGTATTTAATATTAATACAAAAACATGTATTTAATTTTAATAAACTAAACATATATTTAATATTAATACACTAAACATGTATTTAATATTTATACACTAAACATGTATTTAACATTTATATATTAAACATGTTTTTAATATTTATACACTAAACATGTATTTAATATTAATACAAAAACATGTATTTAATTTTAATAAACTAAACATATTTAATATTAATACACTAAACATGTATTTAATATTTATACACTAAACATGTATTTAACATTTATACACTAAACATATTTAATATTAATACACTAAACATGTATTCAATTTAAATAAACTAAACATATTTAATATTAATACACTAAACCTGTATTTAATATTCATACACTAAACATGTATTTAACATTTATACACTAAACATGTATTTAATATTAATACACTAAACATGTATTTAATATTAATACAAAAACATGTATTTAATTTTTATAAACTAAACATATATTTAATATTAATACACTAAACATGTATCTAATATTTATACACTAATCATGTATTTAATATTAATACAGTAATCATGTATTTAATATTCATACACTAAATATGTATTTAATATTTATACACTTAACATGCATTTAATATTTATACACGAAACATGTATTTAATATTCATACACTAAACTTGTATTTAATATTCATACACTAAACATGTATTTAATATTCATACATTAAACATGTATTTAATATTTATACACTAAACCTGTATTAAATATTAATACACTAAACATGTATTTAATATTTATACACTAAACATGTATTTAATATTAATACAAAAACATGTATTTAATTTTAATAAACTAAACAAATATTTAATATTAATACACTAAACATGTATTTAATATTTATACACTAAACATGTATTTAATATTCATACACTAAACATGTAGTTATTATTTATACACTGAACATGTATTTAATATTAATACAGTAAACATGTATTAAATATTTATACACTAAACATGTATTTATTATTCATTCAATAAACATGTAGATATTATTTTTACACTTAATATGTATTCAATATTAATACAAAAACATGTGTTTAATTTTAATAAACTAAACATATATTTAATATTAATACACAAAAAATGCATTTAATATTTTTACACTAAACGTGTTTTTAATATTAATCCACTAAACATGTATTTAATATTAATACAAAAACATGTATTTAATTTTAATACACTAAACATATATTTAATATTAATACACTAAACAAGTATTTAATATGAATACACTAAACATGTATTTAATATTAATACACTAAACATGTATTTAATATTTATACACTAAAAATGTATTTAATATTAATACAAAAACATGTATTTAATATTCATACACTAAACATGTATTTAATATTTATACACTAATCATGTATTTAATATTTATACACTAAATATGTATTTAATATTTATACACTTAACATGTATTTAATATTCATACATGAAACATGTATTTAATATTTATACACTAAACATGTATTTAATAGTCATACATTAAACATGTATTTAATATTCATACACTAAACATGTATTTAATATTTATACACTAAACATGTATTTAATATTCATACACTAAACATGTATTTAATAGTTATAAACTAAACATGTATTTAATATTCATACACTAAACATGTATTTAATATTCATACACTAAACATTGATTTAATATTCATACACTAACCATGTATTTAATATTCATATACTAAACGTATATGTAATTATACACTAATCATATATTTAATATTCATACAGTAAACATGTATTTATTATCCTCTAGATAAGGCACACTTGGAAATAATGAATTTCTTTATGTGTGCAGTTGCGGCAAAACTCCACAGGAGGGCGCACGTTCCCTCTTAATAAGTCCGGTCCTCTCCGTCTCTCTCTCTTTTTTTCCTTTTTTTTTGGTTTCTTTTATTTTTTTTTACATACGTTTGGTTTCCCATACACTTATATTTATACACTAAACATGTATTTAATATTAATACACTAAACATGTATTTAATATTTATACACTAAACATGTATTTAATATCAATACAAAAACATGTATTTAATTTGAATACACTAAACATGTATTCAACATTCATACACTAAACATGTATTTAATATTAATACACTAAACATGTATTTAATATTAATACACTGAACATGTATTTAATATTAATACAAAAACATGTATTTAATTTTAATAAACTAAACATGTATTTAATATTGATACACTAATCATGTATTTGATATTCATACACTAAACATGTATTTAATATTTATACACAAAACATGTATTTAATATTTTTACATTAAACGTGTATTTAATATTCATACACTAAAAGTGTACTTAATATTTATACACTAAACATGTATTTGATATTAATACAAAAACATGTATTTAATTTTAATAAACTAAACATATATTTAATATTAATACACTAAACATGTATTTAATATTCATACACGAAACATGTATTTATTATTCATACACTAAACATGTATTTAATATTCATACACTAAACATGTATTTAATATTCATACAAAAACATGTATTTAATTTTAATAAACTAAACATATATTTAATAATAATACACTAAACATGTATTTAATATTTATACACTAAACATGTATTTAATATTAATACACTAAATATGTATTTATTATTTATCCACTAAACATGTATTTAATATTCATGAACTAAACATGTATTTAATATTCGTACACTAAACATGTATTAAATATTCATACACTAAACATGTATTTAATATTAATACAAAAACATGTATTTAAGTTTAATAAACTAAACATATATTTAATATTAATACACTAACCATGTATTCAATTTAAATAAACTAAACATATTTAATATTAATACACTAAACATGTATTTAATATTCATACACTAAACATGTATTTAACATTTATACACTAAACATGTATTTAATATTAATACGCTAAACATGTATTTAATATTAATACAAAAACATGTATTTAATTTTAATAAACTAAACATATATTTAATATTAACACACTAAATATGTATTTAATATTCATACACTAAACATGTATTTAATATTTATACACTAATCATGTATTTAATATTAATACAGTAATCATGTATTTAATATTCATACACTAAATATGTATTTAATATTTATACACTTAATTTGTATTTAATATTTATACACGAAACCTTTATTTAATATTCATACACTAAACATGTATTTAATATTCATACACTAAACATGTATTTAATATTCATACATTAAACATGTATTTAATATTTATACACTAAACCTGTATTTAATATTAATACACTAAACATGTATTTAATATTTATACACTAAACATGTATTTAATATTAATACAAAACATGTATTTAATTTTAATAAACTAAACAAATATTTAATATTAATACACTAAACATGTATTTAATATTTATACACTAAACATGTATTTAATATTCATACACTAAACATGTAGTTATTATTTATACACTGACCATGTACTTAATATTAATACAGTAAACATGTATTAAATATTTATACACTAAATATGTATTTAATATTCATTCAATAAACATGTAGATATTATTCTTACACTTAATATGTATTCAATATTAATACAAAAACATGTATTTAATTTTAATAAACTAAACATATATTTAATATTAATACACAAAAAATGTATTTAATATTTTTACACTAAACGTGTTTTTAATATTAATACACTAAACATGTATTTAATATTAATACAAAAACATGTATTTAATTTAAATAAACTAAACATATATTCAATATTAATACACTAAACATGTATTTAATATTTATACACTAAACATGTATTTAATTTTAATAAACTAAACATATATTCAATATTAATACACTAAACATGTATTTAATATTTATACACTAAACATGTATTTAATATTCATACACTAAACATGTAGTTATTATTTATACACTAAACATGTATTTAATATTAATACACTAAACATGTATTTAATATTAATACACTAAACATGTATTTAATATTTATATGCTAATCATGTATTTAATATTAATACACTAATCATGTATTTAATATTCATACACTAAATATGTATTTAATATTTATACACCTAACATGTATTTAATATTTATACACGAAACATGTATTTAATATTTATACACTAAACATGTATTTAATATTCATACATTAAACATGTATTTAATATTCATACACTAAACATGTATTTAATATTCATACATTAAACATGTATTTAATATTTATACACTAAACCTGTATTTAATATTAATACACTAAACATGTATTTAATATTTATACACTAAACATGTATTTAATATTAATACAAAAACATGTATTTAATTTTTAATAAACTAAACATATATTTAATATTAATACACTAAACATGTATTTAATATTCATACACTAAACATGTAGTTATTATTTATACACTGAACATGTACTTAATATTAATACAGTAAACATGTATTAAATATTTATACACTAAACATGTATTTAATATTCATTCAATAAACATGTAGATATTATTCTTACACTTAATATGTATTCAATATTAATACAAAAATATGTATTTAATTTTAATAAACTAAACATATATTTAATATTAATACACTAGACATGTATTTAATAGTTTTACACTAAACGTGTAGTTATTATTTATACACTAAACATGTATTTAATATTAATACACTAAACATGTATTTAATATTAATACACTAAACATGTATTTAATATTTATATGCTAATCATGTATTTAATATTAATACACTAATCATGTATTTAATATTAATACACTAAACATGTATTTAATATTTATATGCTAATCATGTATTTAATATTAATACACTAATCATGTATTTAATATTCATACACTAAATATGTATTTAATATTTATACACCTAACATGTATTTAATATTTATACACGAAACATGTATTTAATATTTATACACTAAACATGTATTTAATATTCATACATTAAACATGTATTTAATATTAATACACTAAACATGTATTTAATATTAATACACTAAACATGTATTTAATATTTATATGCTAATCATGTATTTAATATTAATACACTAATCATGTATTTAATATTCATACACTAAATATGTATTTAATATTTATACACCTAACATGTATTTAATATTTATACACGAAACATGTATTTAATATTTATACACTAAACATGTATTTAATATTCATACATTAAACATGTATTTAATATTAATACACTAAACATGTATTTAATATTAATACACTAAACATGTATTTAATTTTAATAAACTAAACATATATTTAATATGAATACACTAAACATGTATTTAATATTCATACACTAAACATGTAGTTATTATTTATACACTAAACATGTATTTAATATTAATACACTAAACATGTATTTAATATTAATACACTAAACATGTATTTAATATTTATATGCTAATCATGTATTTAATATTAATACACTAATCATGTATTTAATATTCATACACTAAATATGTATTTAATATTTATACACCTAACATGTATTTAATATTTATACACGAAACATGTATTTAATATTTATACACTAAACATGTATTTAATATTCATACATTAAACATGTATTTAATATTCATACACTAAACATGTAATTAATATTCATACATTAAACATGTATTTAATATTTATACACTAAACCTGTATTTAATATTAATACATTAAACATGTATTTAATATTTATACACTAAACATGTATTTAATATTGATACAAAAACATGTATTTAATTTTTAATAAACTAAACATATATTTAATATTAATACACTAAACATGTATTTAATATTTATACACTAAACATGTATTTAATATTCATACACTAAACATATAGTTATTATTTATACACTAAACATGTATTTAATATTAATACACTAATCATGTATTTAATATTTATACACTAAATATGTATTTAATATTTATACACTTAACATGTATTTAATATTTATACACGAAACATGTATTTAATATTTATACACTAAACATGTATTTAATATTCATACACTAAACATGTATTTAATATTAATACACTAAACATGTATTTAACATTTATACACTAAACCAGTATTTAATATTAATACACTAAACATGTATTTAATATTAATACAAAAATATGTATTTAATTTGAATAAACTTAACATATATTTAATATTAATACACTAAACCTGTATTTAATATTAATACACTAAACATGTATTTAATATTTATACACTAAACATGTATTTAATATTAATACAAAAAAATGTATTTAATTTTTAATAAACTAAACATGTATTTAATATTAATACACTAAACATGTATTTAATATTTATACACTAAACATGTATTTAATATTCATACACTAAACATGTAGTTATTATTTATACACTAAACATGTATTTAATATTAATACAGTAAACATGTATTAAATATTTATACACTAAACATATATTTAGTATCAATACAAAAACATGTCTTTAATTTTTAATAAACTAAACATGTATTTAATATTAATACACTAAACATGTATTTAATATTCATACACTAAACATGTATTTAACATTCATACACTAAACATGTATTTAATATTTATACACTAAACATGTATTTAATATTCATACACTAAAAATTTATTTAATATTAATACACTGAACATGTATTTAATAATCATATACTAAACGTATATGTAATTATACACTAATCATATTTTTAATTTTCATACAGTAAACATGTATTTATTATCCTCTAAATAAGGCACACTTGGAAATAATGAATTTCTTTATAGTGTGCAGTTGCGGCAGAACTCCACAGGAGGGCGCAGATTCCCGCTTAAAATAAATCCGGTCCTCTCCGTCTCTCTCTCCCTCTCTCTCTTTTTCCCTTTTTTTTTGTTTCTTTAATTTTTTTTACATAAGTTTGGTTTCTCATACATTTATATTTATACACTAAACATGTATTTAATATTAATACACTAAACATGTATTTAATATTTATACACTAAACATGTATTTAATATTAATACAAAAACATGTATTCAATTTTAATAAACTAAACATATATTTAATATTTATACACTAAACATGTATTTAACATTTATACACTAAACATGTATTTAATATTAATACACTAAACATGTATTTAATATTTATACACTAAACATGCATTTAATATTAATACAAAAACACTAATTTAATTTTAATAAACTAAACATATATTTAATATTATTACACTAAACATGTATTTAATATTCATACACTAAACATGTATTTAATATTCACACACTAAACATGTAGTTATTATTCATACACTAAACATATATTTAATATTCATACACTAAACATGTATTTAATATTTATACACTAATCATGTATTTAATATTAATACACTAATCATGTATTTAATATTCATACACTAAATATGTATTTAATATTCATACACTTAACATGTATTTAATATTCATACACGAAACATGTATTTAATATTTATACACTAAACATGTATTTAATATTCATACATTAAACATGTATTTAATATTCATACACTAAACATGTATTTAATATTCATACATTAAACACGTATTTAATATGTATAAAGTAAACATCTATTTAATATTCATACACGACACATGTATTTAATATTCATACATTAAACATATATTTAATATTCATACACTAAACATGTATTTAATATTTATACACTAAACATGTATTTAATATTAATACACTAAAAATGTATTCAATATTAATACACTAAACATGTATTTAATATTAATACAAAAATATGTATTTAATTTTAATAAACTAAACATATATTTAATATTAATACACTAAACATGTATTAAATATTTATACACTAAACATTTATTTAATTCTCATTCAATAAACATGTAGTTATTATTTTTACACTTAATATGTATTTAATATTAATACAAAAACATGTATTTAATTTTAATAAACTCAACATATATTTAATATTTTTACACTAAATGTGTATTTAATATTAATACACTAAAAGTGTATTTAATATTAATACACTAAACATGTATTTAATATTAATACACTAAACATGTATTTAATATTTTTACACTAAACGTGTATTTAATATTTATACACTAAAAGTGTATTTAATATTAATACACTAAACATGTATTTAATATTAATACACTAAACATGTATTTAATATTTATACACTAAACATGTATTTAATATTCATACACTAAACATGTATTTAATATTAATACACTAAACATGTATTTAATATTTATACACTAAACATGTATTTGATATTCATACACGAAACATGTATTTATTATTCATACACTAAACATGTATTTAATATTCATACACTAAACATGTATTTAATATTCATACAAAAACATGTATTTAATTTTAATAAACTAAACATATATTTAATAATAATACACTAAACATGTATTTAATATTTATACACTAAACATGTATTTAATATTAATACACTAAATATGTATTTATTATTTATCCACTAAACATGTATTTAATATTCGTACACTAAACATGTATTAAATATTCATACACTAAACGTGTATTTAATATTAATACAAAAACATGTATTTAAGTTTAATAAACTAAACATATATTTAATATTAATACACTAACCATGTATTTAATTTAAATAAACTAAACATATTTAATATTAATACACTAAACATGTATTTAATATTCATACACTAAACATGTATTTAATATTAATACACTAAACATGTATTTAATATTTATACACTAATCATGTATTTAATATTAATACACTAATCATGTATTTGATATTCATACACTAAATATGTATTTAATATTTATACACTTAACATGTGTTTAATATTTATACACGAAACATGTATTTAATATTCATACACTAAACATGTATTTAATATTCATACACTAAACATGTATTTAATATTCATACATTAAACATGTATTTAATATTTATACACTAAATCTGTATTTAATATTAATACACTAAACATGTATTTAATATTTATACACTAAACATGTACTTAATATTAATACAAAAACATGTATTTAATTTTTAATAAACTAAACAAATATTTAATATTAATACAGTAAACATGTATTTAATATTTATACACTAAACATGTATTTAATATTCATACACTAAACATGTATTTAATATTCATAAACTAAACATGTATTTAATATTCATACACTAAACATGCATTTAATATTAATACAAACACATGTATTTAAGTTTAATAAACTAAACATATATTTAATATTAATACACTAAACATGTATTTATTATTTATACACTAAACATGTATTTAATATTAATACAAAAACATGTATTTAATTTTAATAAACTAAACATATATTTAATATTAATACACTAAACATGTATTTAATATTTATACACTAAACATGTATTTAACATTTATACACTAAACCTGTATTTAATATTAATACACTAAACATGTATTTAATATTAATACAAAAACATGTATTTAATTTTAATAAACTAAACATATATTTAATATTAATACACTAAACATGTATTTAATATTTATACACTAAACATGTATTTAACATTTATATATTAAACATGTTTTTAATATTTATACACTAAACATGTATTTAATATTAATACAAAAACATGTATTTAATTTTAATAAACTAAACATATTTAATATTAATACACTAAACATGTATTTAATATTTATACACTAAACATGTATTTAACATTTATACACTAAACATATTTAATATTAATACACTAAACATGTATTCAATTTAAATAAACTAAACATATTTAATATTAATACACTAAACATGTATTTAATATTCATACACTAAACATGTATTTAACATTTATACACTAAACATGTATTTAATATTAATACACTAAACATGTATTTAATATTAATACAAAAACATGTATTTAATTTTAATAAACTAAACATATATTTAATATTAATACACTAAACATGTATTTAATATTTATACACTAATCATGTATTTAATATTAATACAGTAATCATGTATTTAATATTCATACACTAAATATGTATTTAATATTTATACACTTAACATGTATTTAATATTTATACACGAAACATGTATTTAATATTCATAATCTAAACATGTATTTAATATTCATACACTAAACATGTATTTAATATTCATACATTAAACATGTATTTAATATTTATACACTAAACCTGTATTAAATATTAATACACTAAACATGTATTTAATATTTATACACTAAACATGTATTTAATATTAATACAAAAACATGTATTTAATTTTAATAAACTAAACAAATATTTAATATTAATACACTAAACATGTATTTAATATTTATACACTAAACATGTATTTAATATTCATACACTAAACATGTAGTTATTATTTATACACTGAACATGTATTTAATATTAATACAGTAAACATGTATTAAATATTTATACACTAAACATGTATTTAATATTCATTCAATAAACATGTAGATATTATTCTTACACTTAATATGTATTCAATATTAATACAAAAACATGTGTTTAATTTTAATAAACTAAACATATATTTAATATTAATACACAAAAAATGCATTTAATATTTTTACACTAAACGTGTTTTTAATATTAATACACTAAACATGTATTTAATATTAATACAAAAACATGTATTTAATTTTAATAAACTAAACATATATTCAATATTAATACACTAAACAAGTATTTAATATGAATACACTAAACATGTATTTAATATTAATACACTAAACATGTATTTAATATTTATACACTAAAAATGTATTTAATATTAATACAAAAACATGTATTTAATATTCATACACTAAACATGTATTTAATATTTATACACTAATCATGTATTTAATATTTATACACTAAATATGTATTTAATATTTATACACTTAACATGTATTTAATATTCATACATGAAACATGTATTTAATATTTATACACTAAACATGTATTTAATATTCATACATTAAACATGTATTTAATATTCATACACTAAACATGTATTTAATATTTATACACTAAACATGTATTTAATATTCATACACTAAACATGTATTTAATAGTTATAAACTAAACATGTATTTAATATTCATACACTAAACATGTATTTAATATTCATACACTAAACATTGATTTAATATTAATACACTAAACATGTATTTAATATTCATATACTAAACGTATATGTAATTATACACGAATCATATATTTAATATTCATACAGTAAACATGTATTTATTATCCTCTAGATAAGGCACACTTGGAAATAATGAATTTCTTTATGTGTGCAGTTGCGACAGAACTCCACAGGAGGGCGCACGTTCCCTCTTAATAAGTCCGGTCCTCTCCGTCTCTCTCTCTTTTTTTCCTTTTTTTTTTGGTTTCTTTTATTTTTTTTTACATACGTTTGGTTTCCCATACACTTATATTTATACACTAAACATGTATTTAATATTAATACACTAAACATGTATTTAATATTTATACACTAAACATGTATTTAATATCAATACAAAAACATGTATTTAATTTGAATACACTAAACATGTATTCAACATTCATACACTAAACATGTATTTAATATTAATACACTAAACATGTATTTAATATTAATACACTGAACATGTATTTAATATTAATACAAAAACATGTATTTAATTTTAATAAACTAAACATGTATTTAATATTGATACACTAATCATGTATTTGATATTCATACAGTAAACATGTATTTAATATTTATACAAAAAACATGTATTTAATATTTTTACATTAAACGTGTATTTAATATTCATACACTAAAAGTGTACTTAATATTTATACACTAAACATGTATTTAATATTAATACAAAAACATGTATTTAATTTTAATAAACTAAACATATATTTAATATTAATACACTAAACATGTATTTAATATTCATACACGAAACATGTATTTATTATTCATACACTAAACATGTATTTAATATTCATACACTAAACATGTATTTAATATTCATACAAAAACATGTATTTAATTTTAATAAACTAAACATATATTTAATAATAATACACTAAACATGTATTTAATATTTATACACTAAACATGTATTTAATATTAATACACTAAATATGTATTTATTATTTATCCACTAAACATGTATTTAATATTCATGAACTAAACATGTATTTAATATTCGTACACTAAACATGTATTAAATATTCATACACTAAACATGTATTTAATATTAATACAAAAACATGTATTTAAGTTTAATAAACTAAACATATATTTAATATTAATACACTAACCATGTATTCAATTTAAATAAACTAAACATATTTAATATTAATACACTAAACATGTATTGAATATTCATACACTAAACATGTATTTAACATTTATACACTAAACATGTATTTAATATTAATACGCTAAACATGTATTTAATATTAATACAAAAACATGTATTTAATTTTAATAAACTAAACATATATTTAATATTAATACACTAAACATGTATTTAATATTCATACACTAAACATGTATTTAATATTTATACACTAATCATGTATTTAATATTAATACAGTAATCATGTATTTAATATTCATACACTAAATATGTATTTAATATTTATACACTTAATATGTATTTAATATTTATACACGAAACCTTTATTTAATATTCATACACTAAACATGTATTTAATATTCATACACTAAACATGTATTTAATATTCATACATTAAACATGTATTTAATATTTATACACTAAACCTGTATTTAATATTAATACACTAAACATGTATTTAATATTCATACACTAAACATGTATTTAATATTAATACAAAAACATGTATTTAATTTTAATAAACTAAACAAATATTTAATATTAATACACTAAACATGTATTTAATATTTATACACTAAACATGTATTTAATATTCATACACTAAACATGTAGTTATTATTTATACACTGACCATGTACTTAATATTAATACAGTAAACATGTATTAAATATTTATACACTAAATATGTATTTAATATTCATTCAATAAACATGTAGATATTATTCTTACACTTAATATGTATTCAATATTAATACAAAAACATGTATTTAATTTTAATAAACTAAACATATATTTAATATTAATACACAAAAAATGTATTTAATATTTTTACACTAAACGTGTTTTTAATATTAATACACTAAACATGTATTTAATATTAATACAAAAACATGTATTTAATTTTAATAAACTAAACATATATTCAATATTAATACACTAAACATGTATTTAATATTTATACACTAAACATGTATTTAATTTTAATAAACTAAACATATATTCAATATTAATACACTAAACATGTATTTCATATTTATACACTAAACATGTATTTAATATTCATACACTAAACATGTAGTTATTATTTATACACTAAACATGTATTTAATATTAATACACTAAACATGTATTTAATATTAATACACTAAACATGTATTTAATATTAAATGCTAATCATGTATTTAATATTAATACACTAATCATGTATTTAATATTCATACACTAAATATGTATTTAATATTTATACACCTAACATGTATTTAATATTTATACACGAAACATGTATTTAATATTTATACACTAAACATGTATTTAATATTCATACACTAAACATGTATTTAATATTCATACACTAAACATGTATTTAATTTTAATAAACTAAACATATATTCAATATTAATACACTAAACATGTATTTCATATTTATACACTAAACATGTATTTAATATTCATACACTAAACATGTAGTTATTATTTATACACTAAACATGTATTTAATATTAATACACTAAACATGTATTTAATATTAATACACTAAACATGTATTTAATATTAAATGCTAATCATGTATTTAATATTAATACACTAATCATGTATTTAATATTCATACACTAAATATGTATTTAATATTTATACACCTAACATGTATTTAATATTTATACAAGAAACATGTATTTAATATTTATACACTAAACATGTATTTAATATTCATACATTAAACATGTATTTAATATTCATACACTAAACATGTATTTAATATTCATACATTAAACATGTATTTAATATTTATACACTAAACCTGTATTTAATATTAATACACTAAACATGTATTTAATATTTATACACTAAACATGTATTTAATATTAATACAAAAACATGTATTTAATTTTTAATAAACTAAACATATATTTAATATTAATACACTAAACATGTATTTAATATTCATACACTAAACATGTAGTTATTATTTATACACTGAACATGTACTTAATATTAATACAGTAAACACGTATTAAATATTTATACACTAAACATGTATTTAATATTCATTCAATAAACATGTAGATATTATTCTTACACTTAATATGTATTCAATATTAATACAAAAATATGTATTCAATTTTAATAAACTAAACATGTATTTAATATTAATACACTAGACATGTATTTAATAGTTTTACACTAAACGTGTTTTTAATATTAATACATTAAATGTATTTAATATTAATACAAAAACATGTATTTAATTTTAATAAACTAAACATATATTTAATATGAATACACTAAACATGTATTTAATATTCAAACACTAAACATGTAGTTATTATTTATACACTTAACATGTATTTAATATTAATACACTAAACATGTATTTAATATTAATACACTAAACATGTATTTAATATTTATATGCTAATCATGTATTTAATATTAATACACTAATCAAGTATTTAATATTCATACACTAAATATGTATTTAATATTTATACACCTAACATGTATTTAATATTTATACACGAAACATGTATTTAATATTTATACACTAAACATGTATTTAATATTCATACATTAAACATGTATTTAATATTCATACACTAAACATGTATTTAATATTCATACATTAAACATGTATTTAATATTTATACACTAAACCTGTATTTAATATTAATACATTAAACATGTATTTAATATTTATACACTAAACATGTATTTAATATTGATACAAAAACATGTATTTAATTTTTAATAAACTAAACATATATTTAATATTAATACACTAAACATGTATTTAATATTTATACACTAAACATGTATTTAATATTCATACACTAAACATATAGTTATTATTTATACACTAAACATGTATTTAATATTAATACACTAATCATGTATTTAATATTTATACACTAAATATGTATTTAATATTTATACACTTAACATGTATTTAATATTTATACACGAAACATGTATTTAATATTTATACACTAAACATGTATTTAATATTCATACACTAAACATGTATTTAATATTAATACACTAAACATGTATTTAACATTTATACACTAAACCAGTATTTAATATTAATACACTAAACATGTATTTAATATTAATACAAAAATATGTATTTAATTTGAATAAACTTAACATATATTTAATATTAATACACTAAACCTGTATTTAATATTAATACACTAAACATGTATTTAATATTTATACACTAAACATGTATTTAATATTAATACAAAAAAATGTATTTAATTTTTAATAAACTAAACATATATTTAATATTAATACACTAAACATGTATTTAATATTTATACACTAAACATGTATTTAATATTCATACACTAAACATATAGTTATTATTTATACACTAAACATGTATTTAATATTAATACAGTAAACATGTATTAAATATTTATACACTAAACATATATTTAGTATCAATACAAAAACATGTCTTTAATTTTTAATAAACTAAACATGTATTTAATATTAATACACTAAACATGTATTTAATATTCATACACTAAACATGTATTTAACATTCATACACTAAACATGTATTTAATATTTATACACTAAACATGTATTTAATATTCATACACTAAAAATTTATTTAATATTAATACACTGAACATGTATTTAATAATCATATACTAAACGTATATGTAATTATACACTAATCATATTTTTAATTTTCATACAGTAAACATGTATTTATTATCCTCTAAATAAGGCACACTTGGAAATAATGAATTTCTTTATAGTGTGCAGTTGCGGCAGAACTCCACAGGAGGGCGCAGATTCCCGCTTAAAATAAATCCGGTCCTCTCCGTCTCTCTCTCCCTCTCTCTCTTTTTCCCTTTTTTTTTGTTTCTTTAATTTTTTTTTACATCAGTTTGGTTTCTCATACATTTATATTTATACACTAAACATGTATTTAATATTAATACACTAAACATGTATTTAATATTTATACACTAAACATGTATTTAATATTAATACAAAAACATGTATTCAATTTTAATAAACTAAACATATATTTAATATTTATACACTAAACATGTATTTAACATTTATACACTAAACATGTATTTAATATTAATACACTAAACATGTATTTAATATTTATACACTAAACATGCATTTAATATTAATACAAAAACACTAATTTAATTTTAATAAACTAAACATATATTTAATATTATTACACTAAACATGTATTTAATATTCATACACTAAACATGTATTTAATATTCATACACTAAACATGTAGTTATTATTCATACACTAAACATATATTTAATATTCATACACTAAACATGTATTTAATATTTATACACTAATCATGTATTTAATATTAATACACTAATCATGTATTTAATATTCATACACTAAATATGTATTTAATATTTATACACTTAACATGTATTTAATATTCATACACGAAACATGTATTTAATATTTATACACTAAACATGTATTTAATATTCATACATTAAACATGTATTTAATATTCATACACTAAACATGTATTTAATATTCATACATTAAACATGTATTTAATATGTATAAAGTAAACATGTATTTAATATTCATACACGACACATGTATTTAATATTCATACATTAAACATATATTTAATATTCATACACTAAACATGTATTTAATATTTATACACTAAACATGTATTTAATATTAATACACTAAAAATGTATTCAATATTAATACACTAAACATGTATTTAATATTAATACAAAAATATGTATTTAATTTTAATAAACTAAACATATATTTAATATTAATACACTAAACATGTATTAAATATTTATACACTAAACATTTATTTAATTCTCATTCAATAAACATGTAGTTATTATTTTTACACTTAATATGTATTTAATATTAATACAAAAACATGTATTTAATTTTAATAAACTAAACATATATTTAATATTTTTACACTAAATGTGTATTTAATATTAATACACTAAAAGTGTATTTAATATTAATACACTAAACATGTATTTAATATTAATACACTAAACATGTATTTAATATTTTTACACTAAACGTGTATTTAATATTTATACACTAAAAGTGTATTTAATATTAATACACTAAACATGTATTTAATATTAATACACTAAACATGTATTTAATATTGATACACTAAACATGTATTTAATATTCATACACTAAACATGTATTTAATATTAATACACTAAACATGTATTTAATATTTATACACTAAACATGTATTTAATATTAATACAAAAACATGTATTTAATTTTAATGAACTTAATATATATGTAATATTAATACACTAAACATGTATTTAATATTCATAAACTAAACATGTATTTAACATTTATACACTAAACATGTATTTAATATTAATACACTAAACCTGTATTTAATATTTATACACTAAACATGTATTTAATATTTATACACTAAACATGTATTTAATATTAATACACTAAATATCTATTTATTATTTATCCACTAAACATGTATTTATTATTCATAAACTAAACATGTATTTAATATTCATACACTAAACATGTATTTAATATTAATACAAACACATGTATTTAAGTTTAATAAACTAAACATATATTTAATATTAATACACTAAACATGTATTTAATATTTATACAGTAAACAAGTATTTAATATTAATACAAAAACATGTATTTAATATTCATACACTAAACATGTATTTTAATATTAATACACTAAACATGTATTTAATATTTATACACTAAACATGTATTTAATATTAATACAAAAACGTGTATTTAATTTGAATAAACTTAATATTTATTTAATATTAATACACTAAACATGTATTTAATATTCATAAACTAAACATGTATTTAATATTCATACACTAAACATGTATTTAATATTCATACATTAAACATGTATTTAATATGTATAAAATAAACATGTATTTAATATTCATACACGACACATGTATTTAATATTCATACATTAAACATATATTTAATATTCATACACTAAACATGTATTTAATATTTATACACTAAACATGTATTTAATATTAATACACTAAACATGTATTTAATATTAATACAAAAATATGTATTTAATTTTAATAAACTAAACATATATTTAATATTAATACACTAAACATGTATTAAATATTTTATACACTAAACATGTATTTAATTCTCATTCAATAAACATGTAGTTATTATTTTTACACTTAATATGTATTTAATATTAATACAAAAACATGTATTTAATTTTAATAAACTAAACATATATTTAATATTTTTACACTAAATGTGTATTTAATATTAATACACTAAAAGTGTATTTAATATTAATACACTAAACATGTATTTAATATTAATACACTAAACATGTATTTAATATTTTTACACTAAACGTGTATTTAATATTTATACACTAAAAGTGTATTTAATATTAATACACTAAACATGTATTTAATATTAATACACTAAACATGTATTTAATATTTATACACTAAACATGTATTTAATATTCATACACTAAACATGTATTTAATATTAATACACTAAACATGTATTTAATATTCATACACTAAACATGTATTTAATATTAATACAAAAACATGTATTTAATTTTAATAAACTTAATATATATGTAATATTAATACACTAAACCTGTATTTAATATTTATACACTAAACATGTATTTAATATTTATACACTAAACATGTATTTAATATTAATACACTAAATATCTATTTATTATTTATCCACTAAACATGTATTTAATATTCATAAACTAAACATGTATTTAATATTCATACACTAAACATGTATTTAATATTAATACAAACACATGTATTTAAGTTTAATAAACTAAACATATATTTAATATTAATACACTAAACATGTATTTAATATTTATACAGTAAACAAGTATTTAATATTAATACAAAAACATGTATTTAATATTCATACACTAAACATGTATTTAATATTAATACACTAAACATGTATTTAATATTTATACACTAAACATGTATTTAATATTAATACAAAAACATGTATTTAATTTTAATAAACTTAATATTTATTTAATATTAATACACTAAACATGTATTTAATATTCATAAACTAAACATGTATTTCACATTTATACACTAAACATGTATTTAATATTCATAAACTAAACATGTATTTAACATTTATACACTAAACATGTATTTAATATTAATACACTAAACCTGTATTTAATATTTATACACTTAACATGTATTTAATATTCATACACTAAACATGTATTTAATATTAATACACTAAATATGTATTTATTATTTATCCACTAAACATGTATTTATATTATCATAAACTTAACTTGTATTTAATATTCTTACACTAAACGTGTATTTAATATTCATACACTAAACATGTATTTAATATTAATACAAACACATGTATTTAATATTTATACACTAAACCAGTATTTAATATTAATACACTAAACATGTATTTAATAATCATACACTAAACATGTATTTAATATTAATACAAAAACATGTATTTAATATTCATACACTAAAAATGTATTTAATATTTATACACTAAACATGTATTTAATATTCATACATTAAACATGTATTTAATATTCATACACAAAAAATGTATTTAATATTTATACACTAAACATGTATTTAATATTCATACACTAAACATGTATTTGATATTTATACACTAAACATTATTTAATATTTATACACTAAACATGTATTTAATATTTATACACTAAACATGTATTTAATATTCATACACTAAACATGTATTTAATATTAATACACTGAACATGTATTTAATAATCATATACTAAACGTATATGTAATTATACACTAATCATATATTTAATATTCATACAGTAAACATATATTTATTATCCTCTAAAAAAGGCACACTTGGAAAAAATGAATTTCTTTATGTGTGCAGTTGCGACAGAACTCCACAGGAGGGCGCACGTTCCTTCTTAATAAGTCTGGTCCTCTCCGTCTCTCTCTCTTTTTTTCCTTTTTTTTTTTTTTGGTTTCTTTTATTTTTTTTTACATACGTTTGGTTTCCCATACACTTATATTTATACACTAAACATGTATTTAATATTTATACACTAAACATGTATTTAATATCAATACAAAAACATGTATTTAATTTGAATAAACTAAACATATATTTAATATTTATACACTAAACATGTATTTAACATTCATACACTAAACATGTATTTAATATTAATACACTAAACATGTATTTAATATTAATACACTGAACATGTATTTAATATGAATACAAAAACATGTATTTAATTTTAATAAACTAAACATGTATTTAATATTGATACACTAATCATGTATTTGATATTCATACACTAAACATGTATTTAATATTTATACAAAAAACATGTATTTAATATTTTTACATTAAACGTGTATTTAATATTCATACACTAAAAGTGTACTTAATATTTATACACTAAACATGTATTTAATATTAATACAAAAACATGTATTTAATTTTAATAAACTAAACATATATTTAATATTAATACACTAAACATGTATTTAATATTCATACACGAAACATGTATTTATTATTCATACACTAAACATGTATTTAATATTCATACACTAAACATGTTTTTAATATTCATACAAAAACATGTATTTAATTTTAATAAACTAAACATATATTTAATAATAATACACTAAACATGTATTTAATATTTATACACTAAACATGTATTTAATATTAATACACTAAATATGTATTTATTATTTATCCACTAAACATGTATTTAATATTCGTACACTAAACATGTATTAAATATTCATACACTAAACATGTATTTAATATTAATGCACTGAACATGTATTTAATAATCATATACTAAACGTATATGTAATTATACACTAATCATATATTTAATATTCATACAGTAAACATGTATTTATTATCCTCTAAAAAAGGCACACTTGGAAAAAATGAATTTCTTTATGTGTGCAGTTGCGACAGAACTCCACAGGAGGGCGCACGTTCCCTCTTAATAAGTCCGGTCCTCTCCGTCTCTCTCTCTTTTTTTCCTTTTTTTTTGGTTTCTTTTATTTTTTTTTACATACGTTTGGTTTCCCATACACTTATATTTATACACTAAACATGTATTTAATATTTATACACTAAACATGTATTTAATATTTATACACTAAACATGTATTTAATATTAATACAAAAACATGTATTTAATTTGAATAAACTAAACATATATTTAATATTTATACACTAAACATGTATTTAACATTCATACACTAAACATGTATTTAATATTAATACACTAAACATGTATTTAATATTAATACACTGAACATGTATTTAATATGAATACAAAAACATGTATTTAATTTTAATAAACTAAACATGTATTTAATATTGATACACTAATCATGTATTTGATATTCATACACTAAACATGTATTTAATATTTATACAAAAAACATGTATTTAATATTTTTACATTAAACGTGTATTTAATATTCATACACTAAAAGTGTACTTAATATTTATACACTAAACATGTATTTAATATTAATACAAAAACATGTATTTAATTTTAATAAACTAAACATATATTTAATATTAATACACTAAACATGTATTTAATATTCATACACGAAACATGTATTTATTATTCATACACTAAACATGTATTTAATATTCATACACTAAACATGTATTTAATATTCATACAAAAACATGTATTTAATTTTAATAAACTAAACATATATTTAATAATAATACACTAAACATGTATTTAATATTTATACACTAAACATGTATTTAATATTAATACACTAAATATGTATTTATTATTTATCCACTAAACATGTATTTAATATTCGTACACTAAACATGTATTAAATATTCATACACTAAACGTGTATTTAATATTAATACAAAAACATGTATTTAAGTTTAATAAACTAAACATATATTTAATATTAATACACTAACCATGTATTTAATTTAAATAAACTAAACATATTTAATATTAATACACTAAACATGTATTTAATATTCATACACTAAACATGTATTTAACATTTATACACTAAACATGTATTTAATATTAATACACTAAACATGTATTTAATATTAATACAAAAACATGTATTTAATTTTAATAAACTAAACATATATTTAATATTAATACACTAAACATGTATTTAATATTCATACACTAAACATGTATTTAATATTAATACACTAAACATGTATTTAATATTCATACACTAATCATGTATTTAATATTAATACACTAATCATGTATTTAATATTCATACACTAAATATGTTTTTAATATTTATACACTTAACATGTATTTAATATTTATACACGAAACATGTATTTAATATTCATACACTAAACATGTATTTAATATTCATACACTAAACATGTATTTAATATTCATACATTAAACATGTATTTAATATTTATACACTAAACCTGTATTTAATATTAATACACTAAACATGTATTTAATATTTATACACTAAACATGTATTTAATATTAATACAAAAACATGTATTTAATTTTTAATAAACTAAACAAATATTTAATATTAATACAGTAAACATGTATTTAATATTTATACACTAAACATGTATTTAATATTCATACACTAAACATGTAGTTATTATTTATACACTGAACATGTATTTAATATTAATACAGTAAACATGTATTAAATAATTATACACTAAACATGTATTTGATATTCATTCAATAAACATGTAGATATTATTCTTACACTTAATATGTATTCAATATTAATACAAAAACATGTATTTAATTTTAATAAACTAAACATATATTTAATATTAATACACTAAAAATTTATTTAATATTTTTACACAAAACATGTTTTTAATATTAATACACTAAACATGTATTTAATATTTATACACTAAAAATGTATTTAATATTAATACAAAAACATGTATTTAATATTCATACACTAAACATGTATTTAATATTTATACACTAATCATGTATTTAATATTTATACACTAAATATGTATTTAATATTTATACACTTAACATGTATTTAATATGTATACAATAAACATGTATTTAATATTCATACATGAAACATGTATTTAATATTTATACACTAAACATGTATTTAATATTCATACATTAAACATGTATTTAATATTAATAAACTAAACATATATTTAATAATAATACACTAAACATGTATTTAATATTTATACACTAAACATGTATTTAATATTAATACACTAAATATGTATTTATTATGTATCCACTAAACATGTATTTAATATTCATGAACTAAACATGTATTTATTATTCGTACACTAAACATGTATTAAATATTCATACACTAAACATGTATTTAATATTAATACAAAAACATGTATTTAAGTTTAATAAACTAAACATATATTTAATATTAATACACTAACCATGTATTCAATTTAAATAAACTAAACATATTTAATATTAATACACTAAACATGTATTTAATATTCATACACTAAACATGTATTTAACATTTATACACTAAACATGTATTTAATATTAATACACTAAACATGTATTTAATATTAATACAAAAACATGTATTTAATTTTAATAAACTAAACATATATTTAGTATTAATACACTAAACATGTATTTAATATTCATACACTAAACATGTATTTAATATTAATACACTAAACATCTATTTAATATTTATACACTAATCATGTATTTAATATTAATACAGTAATCATGTATTTAATATTCATACACTAAATATGTATTTAATATTTATACACTTAACATGTATTTAATATTAATACACGAAACATGTATTTAATATTTATACACTAAAACATGTATTTAATATTCATACATTAAACATGTATTTAATATTCATACACTAAACATGTATTTAATATTTATACACTAAACATATATTTAATATTCATACACTAAACATGTATTTAATAGTTATACACTAAACATGTATTTAATATTTATACACTAAACATGTATTTAATATTCATACACTAAACATTGATTTAATATTAATACACTAAACATGTATTTAATATTCATACACTAAACATGTATTTAATATTTATACACTAAACATGTATTTAATATTCATTCACTAAACGTGTATTTAATATTCATACACTAAACATGTATTTAATTTTAATACAAACACATGTATTTAAGTTTAATAAACTAAACATATATTTAATATTAATACACTAAACATGTATTTAATATTTATACACTAAACATGTATTTAATATTAATACAAAAACATGTATTTAATTTTAATAAACTAAACATATATTTAATATTAATACACTAAACATGTATTTAATATTCATACACGAAACATGTATTTAATATTTTTACACTAAACATGTATTTAATATTCATACATTAAACATGTATTTAATATTCATACACTAAACATGTATTTAATATTTATACACTAAACATGTATTTAATATTAATACAAAAACATGTATTTAATTTTAATAAACTAAATATATATTTAATATCCATACACTAAACGTGTATTTAATATTCATACACTAAACATGTATTTAATATTCACAAACTAAACATGTATTTAATATTCATACACTAAACGTGTATTTAATATTCATACACTAAACATGTATTTAATATTAATACAAACACATGTATTTAAGTTTAATAAACTAAACATATATTTAATATTAATACACTAAACATGTATTTAATATTCATACAAAAACATGTATTTAATTTTAATAAACTAAACATATATTTAATAATAATACACTAAACATGTATTTAATATTTATACACTAAACATGTATTTAATATTAATACACTAAATATGTATTTATTATTTATCCACTAAACATGTATTTAATATTCGTACACTAAACATGTATTAAATATTCATACACTAAACGTGTATTTAATATTAATACAAAAACATGTATTTAAGTTTAATAAACTAAACATATATTTAATATTAATACACTAACCATGTATTTAATTTAAATAAACTAAACATATTTAATATTAATACACTAAACATGTATTTAATATTCATACACTAAACATGTATTTAACATTTATACACTAAACATGTATTTAATATTAATACACTAAACATGTATTTAATATTAATACAAAAACATGTATTTAATTTTAATAAACTAAACATATATTTAATATTAATACACTAAACATGTATTTAATATTCATACACTAAACATGTATTTATTATTAATACACTAAACATGTATTTAATATTTATACACTAATCATGTATTTAATATTAATACACTAATCATGTATTTAATATTCATACACTAAATATGTTTTTAATATTTATACACTTAACATGTATTTAATATTTATACACGAAACATGTATTTAATATTCATACACTAAACATGTATTTAATATTCATACACTAAACATGTATTTAATATTCATACATTAAACATGTATTTAATATTTATACACTAAACCTGTATTTACTATTAATACACTAAACATGTATTTAATATTTATACACTAAACATGTATTTAATATTAATACAAAAACATGTATTTAATTTTTAATAAACTAAACAAATATTT
This sequence comes from Nerophis ophidion, assembly GCF_033978795.1. Classification (NCBI taxonomy): domain Eukaryota; kingdom Metazoa; phylum Chordata; class Actinopteri; order Syngnathiformes; family Syngnathidae; genus Nerophis; species Nerophis ophidion. The sequence continues at coordinate 202,805 of NW_026906959.1, read as the reverse complement.
AATATTAATACAGTAAACATGTATTTAATATTTATACACTAAACATGTATTTAATATTCATACACTAAACATGTAGTTATTATTTATACACTGAACATGTATTTAATATTAATACAGTAAACATGTATTAAATAATTATACACTAAACATGTATTTGATATTCATTCAATAAACATGTAGATATTATTCTTACACTTAATATGTATTCAATATTAATACAAAAACATGTATTTAATTTTAATAAACTAAACATATATTTAATATTAATACACTAAAAATGTATTTAATATTTTTACACAAAACGTGTTTTTAATATTAATACACTAAACATGTATTTAATATTTATACACTAAAAATGTATTTAATATTAATACAAAAACATGTATTTAATATTCATACACTAAACATGTATTTAATATTTATACACTAATCATGTATTTAATATTTTTACACTAAATATGTATTTAATATTTATACACTTAACATGTATTTAATATGTATACAATAAACATGTATTTAATATTCATACATGAAACATGTATTTAATATTTATACACTAAACATGTATTTAATATTCATACATTAAACATGTATTTAATATTCATACACTAAACATGTATTTAATATTTATACACTAAACATGTATTTAATATTCATACACTAAACATGTATTTAATAGTTATACACTAAACATGTATTTAATATTCATACACTAAACATGTATTTAATATTCATACACTAAACATTGATTTAATATTAATACACTAAACATGTATTTAATATTCATACACTAAACATGTATTTAATATTAATACAAAAACATGTATTCAATTTTAATAAACTAAACATATATTTAATATTTATACACTAAACATGTATTTAACATTTATACACTAAACATGTATTTAATATTAATACACTAAACATGTATTTAATATTTATACACTAAACATGCATTTAATATTAATACAAAAACACTAATTTAATTTTAATAAACTAAACATATATTTAATATTATTACACTAAACATGTATTTAATATTCATACACTAAACATGTATTTAATATTCATACACTAAACATGTAGTTATTATTCATACACTAAACATATATTTAATATTCATACACTAAACATGTATTTAATATTTATACACTAATCATGTATTTAATATTAATACACTAATCATGTATTTAATATTCATACACTAAATATGTATTTAATATTTATACACTTAACATGTATTTAATATTCATACACGAAACATGTATTTAATATTTATACACTAAACATGTATTTAATATTCATACATTAAACATGTATTTAATATTCATACACTAAACATGTATTTAATATTCATACATTAAACATGTATTTAATATGTATAAAGTAAACATGTATTTAATATTCATACACGACACATGTATTTAATATTCATACATTAAACATATATTTAATATTCATACACTAAACATGTATTTAATATTTATACACTAAACATGTATTTAATATTAATACACTAAAAATGTATTCAATATTAATACACTAAACATGTATTTAATATTAATACAAAAATATGTATTTAATTTTAATAAACTAAACATATATTTAATATTAATACACTAAACATGTATTAAATATTTATACACTAAACATTTATTTAATTCTCATTCAATAAACATGTAGTTATTATTTTTACACTTAATATGTATTTAATATTAATACAAAAACATGTATTTAATTTTAATAAACTAAACATATATTTAATATTTTTACACTAAATGTGTATTTAATATTAATACACTAAAAGTGTATTTAATATTAATACACTAAACATGTATTTAATATTAATACACTAAACATGTATTTAATATTTTTACACTAAACGTGTATTTAATATTTATACACTAAAAGTGTATTTAATATTAATACACTAAACATGTATTTAATATTAATACACTAAACATGTATTTAATATTGATACACTAAACATGTATTTAATATTCATACACTAAACATGTATTTAATATTAATACACTAAACATGTATTTAATATTTATACACTAAACATGTATTTAATATTAATACAAAAACATGTATTTAATTTTAATGAACTTAATATATATGTAATATTAATACACTAAACATGTATTTAATATTCATAAACTAAACATGTATTTAACATTTATACACTAAACATGTATTTAATATTAATACACTAAACCTGTATTTAATATTTATACACTAAACATGTATTTAATATTTATACACTAAACATGTATTTAATATTAATACACTAAATATCTATTTATTATTTATCCACTAAACATGTATTTATTATTCATAAACTAAACATGTATTTAATATTCATACACTAAACATGTATTTAATATTAATACAAACACATGTATTTAAGTTTAATAAACTAAACATATATTTAATATTAATACACTAAACATGTATTTAATATTTATACAGTAAACAAGTATTTAATATTAATACAAAAACATGTATTTAATATTCATACACTAAACATGTATTTAATATTAATACACTAAACATGTATTTAATATTTATACACTAAACATGTATTTAATATTAATACAAAAACGTGTATTTAATTTGAATAAACTTAATATTTATTTAATATTAATACACTAAACATGTATTTAATATTCATAAACTAAACATGTATTTAATATTCATACACTAAACATGTATTTAATATTCATACATTAAACATGTATTTAATATGTATAAAATAAACATGTATTTAATATTCATACACGACACATGTATTTAATATTCATACATTAAACATATATTTAATATTCATACACTAAACATGTATTTAATATTTATACACTAAACATGTATTTAATATTAATACACTAAACATGTATTTAATATTAATACAAAAATATGTATTTAATTTTAATAAACTAAACATATATTTAATATTAATACACTAAACATGTATTAAATATTTATACACTAAACATGTATTTAATTCTCATTCAATAAACATGTAGTTATTATTTTTACACTTAATATGTATTTAATATTAATACAAAAACATGTATTTAATTTTAATAAACTAAACATATATTTAATATTTTTACACTAAATGTGTATTTAATATTAATACACTAAAAGTGTATTTAATATTAATACACTAAACATGTATTTAATATTAATACACTAAACATGTATTTAATATTTTTACACTAAACGTGTATTTAATATTTATACACTAAAAGTGTATTTAATATTAATACACTAAACATGTATTTAATATTAATACACTAAACATGTATTTAATATTTATACACTAAACATGTATTTAATATTCATACACTAAACATGTATTTAATATTAATACACTAAACATGTATTTAATATTCATACACTAAACATGTATTTAATATTAATACAAAAACATGTATTTAATTTTAATAAACTTAATATATATGTAATATTAATACACTAAACCTGTATTTAATATTTATACACTAAACATGTATTTAATATTTATACACTAAACATGTATTTAATATTAATACACTAAATATCTATTTATTATTTATCCACTAAACATGTATTTAATATTCATAAACTAAACATGTATTTAATATTCATACACTAAACATGTATTTAATATTAATACAAACACATGTATTTAAGTTTAATAAACTAAACATATATTTAATATTAATACACTAAACATGTATTTAATATTTATACAGTAAACAAGTATTTAATATTAATACAAAAACATGTATTTAATATTCATACACTAAACATGTATTTAATATTAATACACTAAACATGTATTTAATATTTATACACTAAACATGTATTTAATATTAATACAAAAACATGTATTTAATTTTAATAAACTTAATATTTATTTAATATTAATACACTAAACATGTATTTAATATTCATAAACTAAACATGTATTTCACATTTATACACTAAACATGTATTTAATATTCATAAACTAAACATGTATTTAACATTTATACACTAAACATGTATTTAATATTAATACACTAAACCTGTATTTAATATTTATACACTTAACATGTATTTAATATTCATACACTAAACATGTATTTAATATTAATACACTAAATATGTATTTATTATTTATCCACTAAACATGTATTTAATATTCATAAACTAAACTTGTATTTAATATTCATACACTAAACGTGTATTTAATATTCATACACTAAACATGTATTTAATATTAATACAAACACATGTATTTAATATTTATACACTAAACCAGTATTTAATATTAATACACTAAACATGTATTTAATAATCATACACTAAACATGTATTTAATATTAATACAAAAACATGTATTTAATATTCATACACTAAAAATGTATTTAATATTTATACACTAAACATGTATTTAATATTCATACATTAAACATGTATTTAATATTCATACACAAAAAATGTATTTAATATTTATACACTAAACATGTATTTAATATTCATACACTAAACATGTATTTGATATTTATACACTAAACATGTATTTAATATTTATACACTAAACATGTATTTAATATTTATACACTAAACATGTATTTAATATTCATACACTAAACATGTATTTAATATTAATACACTGAACATGTATTTAATAATCATATACTAAACGTATATGTAATTATACACTAATCATATATTTAATATTCATACAGTAAACATATATTTATTATCCTCTAAAAAAGGCACACTTGGAAAAAATGAATTTCTTTATGTGTGCAGTTGCGACAGAACTCCACAGGAGGGCGCACGTTCCTTCTTAATAAGTCTGGTCCTCTCCGTCTCTCTCTCTTTTTTTCCTTTTTTTTTTTTTTGGTTTCTTTTATTTTTTTTTACATACGTTTGGTTTCCCATACACTTATATTTATACACTAAACATGTATTTAATATTTATACACTAAACATGTATTTAATATCAATACAAAAACATGTATTTAATTTGAATAAACTAAACATATATTTAATATTTATACACTAAACATGTATTTAACATTCATACACTAAACATGTATTTAATATTAATACACTAAACATGTATTTAATATTAATACACTGAACATGTATTTAATATGAATACAAAAACATGTATTTAATTTTAATAAACTAAACATGTATTTAATATTTATACACTAAACCAGTATTTAATATTAATACACTAAACATGTATTTAATAATCATACACTAAACATGTATTTAATATTAATACAAAAACATGTATTTAATATTCATACACTAAAAATGTATTTAATATTTATACACTAAACATGTATTTAATATTCATACATTAAACATGTATTTAATATTCATACACAAAAAATGTATTTAATATTTATACACTAAACATGTATTTAATATTCATACACTAAACATGTATTTGATATTTATACACTAAACATGTATTTAATATTTATACACTAAACATGTATTTAATATTTATACACTAAACATGTATTTAATATTCATACACTAAACATGTATTTAATATTAATACACTGAACATGTATTTAATAATCATATACTAAACGTATATGTAATTATACACTAATCATATATTTAATATTCATACAGTAAACATATATTTATTATCCTCTAAAAAAGGCACACTTGGAAAAATTGAATTTCTTTATGTGTGCAGTTGCGACAGAACTCCACAGGAGGGCGCACGTTCCTTCTTAATAAGTCTGGTCCTCTCCGTCTCTCTCTCTTTTTTTCCTTTTTTTTTTTTTTGGTTTCTTTTATTTTTTTTTACATACGTTTGGTTTCCCATACACTTATATTTATACACTAAACATGTATTTAATATTTATACACTAAACATGTATTTAATATCAATACAAAAACATGTATTTAATTTGAATAAACTAAACATATATTTAATATTTATACACTAAACATGTATTTAACATTCATACACTAAACATGTATTTAATATTAATACACTAAACATGTATTTAATATTAATACACTGAACATGTATTTAATATGAATACAAAAACATGTATTTAATTTTAATAAACTAAACATGTATTTAATATTGATACACTAATCATGTATTTGATATTCATACACTAAACATGTATTTAATATTTATACAAAAAACATGTATTTAATATTTTTACATTAAACGTGTATTTAATATTCATACACTAAAAGTGTACTTAATATTTATACACTAAACATGTATTTAATATTAATACAAAAACATGTATTTAATTTTAATAAACTAAACATATATTTAATATTAATACACTAAACATGTATTTAATATTCATACACGAAACATGTATTTATTATTCATACACTAAACATGTATTTAATATTCATACACTAAACATGTTTTTAATATTCATACAAAAACATGTATTTAATTTTAATAAACTAAACATATATTTAATAATAATACACTAAACATGTATTTAATATTTATACACTAAACATGTATTTAATATTAATACACTAAATATGTATTTATTATTTATCCACTAAACATGTATTTAATATTCGTACACTAAACATGTATTAAATATTCATACACTAAACATGTATTTAATATTAATGCACTGAACATGTATTTAATAATCATATACTAAACGTATATGTAATTATACACTAATCATATATTTAATATTCATACAGTAAACATGTATTTATTATCCTCTAAAAAAGGCACACTTGGAAAAAATGAATTTCTTTATGTGTGCAGTTGCGACAGAACTCCACAGGAGGGCGCACGTTCCCTCTTAATAAGTCCGGTCCTCTCCGTCTCTCTCTCTTTTTTTCCTTTTTTTTTGGTTTCTTTTATTTTTTTTTACATACGTTTGGTTTCCCATACACTTATATTTATACACTAAACATGTATTTAATATTTATACACTAAACATGTATTTAATATTTATACACTAAACATGTATTTAATATTAATACAAAAACATGTATTTAATTTGAATAAACTAAACATATATTTAATATTTATACACTAAACATGTATTTAACATTCATACACTAAACATGTATTTAATATTAATACACTAAACATGTATTTAATATTAATACACTGAACATGTATTTAATATGAATACAAAAACATGTATTTAATTTTAATAAACTAAACATGTATTTAATATTGATACACTAATCATGTATTTGATATTCATACACTAAACATGTATTTAATATTTATACAAAAAACATGTATTTAATATTTTTACATTAAACGTGTATTTAATATTCATACACTAAAAGTGTACTTAATATTTATACACTAAACATGTATTTAATATTAATACAAAAACATGTATTTAATTTTAATAAACTAAACATATATTTAATATTAATACACTAAACATGTATTTAATATTCATACACGAAACATGTATTTATTATTCATACACTAAACATGTATTTAATATTCATACACTAAACATGTATTTAATATTCATACAAAAACATGTATTTAATTTTAATAAACTAAACATATATTTAATAATAATACACTAAACATGTATTTAATATTTATACACTAAACATGTATTTAATATTAATACACTAAATATGTATTTATTATTTATCCACTAAACATGTATTTAATATTCGTACACTAAACATGTATTAAATATTCATACACTAAACGTGTATTTAATATTAATACAAAAACATGTATTTAAGTTTAATAAACTAAACATATATTTAATATTAATACACTAACCATGTATTTAATTTAAATAAACTAAACATATTTAATATTAATACACTAAACATGTATTTAATATTCATACACTAAACATGTATTTAACATTTATACACTAAACATGTATTTAATATTAATACACTAAACATGTATTTAATATTAATACAAAAACATGTATTTAATTTTAATAAACTAAACATATATTTAATATTAATACACTAAACATGTATTTAATATTCATACACTAAACATGTATTTAATATTAATACACTAAACATGTATTTAATATTCATACACTAATCATGTATTTAATATTAATACACTAATCATGTATTTAATATTCATACACTAAATATGTTTTTAATATTTATACACTTAACATGTATTTAATATTTATACACGAAACATGTATTTAATATTCATACACTAAACATGTATTTAATATTCATACACTAAACATGTATTTAATATTCATACATTAAACATGTATTTAATATTTATACACTAAACCTGTATTTAATATTAATACACTAAACATGTATTTAATATTTATACACTAAACATGTATTTAATATTAATACAAAAACATGTATTTAATTTTTAATAAACTAAACAAATATTTAATATTAATACAGTAAACATGTATTTAATATTTATACACTAAACATGTATTTAATATTCATACACTAAACATGTAGTTATTATTTATACACTGAACATGTATTTAATATTAATACAGTAAACATGTATTAAATAATTATACACTAAACATGTATTTGATATTCATTCAATAAACATGTAGATATTATTCTTACACTTAATATGTATTCAATATTAATACAAAAACATGTATTTAATTTTAATAAACTAAACATATATTTAATATTAATACACTAAAAATTTATTTAATATTTTTACACAAAACATGTTTTTAATATTAATACACTAAACATGTATTTAATATTTATACACTAAAAATGTATTTAATATTAATACAAAAACATGTATTTAATATTCATACACTAAACATGTATTTAATATTTATACACTAATCATGTATTTAATATTTATACACTAAATATGTATTTAATATTTATACACTTAACATGTATTTAATATGTATACAATAAACATGTATTTAATATTCATACATGAAACATGTATTTAATATTTATACACTAAACATGTATTTAATATTCATACATTAAACATGTATTTAATATTAATAAACTAAACATATATTTAATAATAATACACTAAACATGTATTTAATATTTATACACTAAACATGTATTTAATATTAATACACTAAATATGTATTTATTATGTATCCACTAAACATGTATTTAATATTCATGAACTAAACATGTATTTATTATTCGTACACTAAACATGTATTAAATATTCATACACTAAACATGTATTTAATATTAATACAAAAACATGTATTTAAGTTTAATAAACTAAACATATATTTAATATTAATACACTAACCATGTATTCAATTTAAATAAACTAAACATATTTAATATTAATACACTAAACATGTATTTAATATTCATACACTAAACATGTATTTAACATTTATACACTAAACATGTATTTAATATTAATACACTAAACATGTATTTAATATTAATACAAAAACATGTATTTAATTTTAATAAACTAAACATATATTTAGTATTAATACACTAAACATGTATTTAATATTCATACACTAAACATGTATTTAATATTAATACACTAAACATCTATTTAATATTTATACACTAATCATGTATTTAATATTAATACAGTAATCATGTATTTAATATTCATACACTAAATATGTATTTAATATTTATACACTTAACATGTATTTAATATTAATACACGAAACATGTATTTAATATTTATACACTAAAACATGTATTTAATATTCATACATTAAACATGTATTTAATATTCATACACTAAACATGTATTTAATATTTATACACTAAACATATATTTAATATTCATACACTAAACATGTATTTAATAGTTATACACTAAACATGTATTTAATATTTATACACTAAACATGTATTTAATATTCATACACTAAACATTGATTTAATATTAATACACTAAACATGTATTTAATATTCATACACTAAACATGTATTTAATATTTATACACTAAACATGTATTTAATATTCATTCACTAAACGTGTATTTAATATTCATACACTAAACATGTATTTAATTTTAATACAAACACATGTATTTAAGTTTAATAAACTAAACATATATTTAATATTAATACACTAAACATGTATTTAATATTTATACACTAAACATGTATTTAATATTAATACAAAAACATGTATTTAATTTTAATAAACTAAACATATATTTAATATTAATACACTAAACATGTATTTAATATTCATACACGAAACATGTATTTAATATTTTTACACTAAACATGTATTTAATATTCATACATTAAACATGTATTTAATATTCATACACTAAACATGTATTTAATATTTATACACTAAACATGTATTTAATATTAATACAAAAACATGTATTTAATTTTAATAAACTAAATATATATTTAATATCCATACACTAAACGTGTATTTAATATTCATACACTAAACATGTATTTAATATTCACAAACTAAACATGTATTTAATATTCATACACTAAACGTGTATTTAATATTCATACACTAAACATGTATTTAATATTAATACAAACACATGTATTTAAGTTTAATAAACTAAACATATATTTATTTTAATACACTAAACATGTATTTAATATTCATACAAAAACATGTATTTAATTTTAATAAACTAAACATATATTTAATAATAATACACTAAACATGTATTTAATATTTATACACTAAACATGTATTTAATATTAATACACTAAATATGTATTTATTATTTATCCACTAAACATGTATTTAATATTCGTACACTAAACATGTATTAAATATTCATACACTAAACGTGTATTTAATATTAATACAAAAACATGTATTTAAGTTTAATAAACTAAACATATATTTAATATTAATACACTAACCATGTATTTAATTTAAATAAACTAAACATATTTAATATTAATACACTAAACATGTATTTAATATTCATACACTAAACATGTATTTAACATTTATACACTAAACATGTATTTAATATTAATACACTAAACATGTATTTAATATTAATACAAAAACATGTATTTAATTTTAATAAACTAAACATATATTTAATATTAATACACTAAACATGTATTTAATATTCATACACTAAACATGTATTTATTATTAATACACTAAACATGTATTTAATATTTATACACTAATCATGTATTTAATATTAATACACTAATCATGTATTTAATATTCATACACTAAATATGTTTTTAATATTTATACACTTAACATGTATTTAATATTTATACACGAAACATGTATTTAATATTCATACACTAAACATGTATTTAATATTCATACACTAAACATGTATTTAATATTCATACATTAAACATGTATTTAATATTTATACACTAAACCTGTATTTACTATTAATACACTAAACATGTATTTAATATTTATACACTAAACATGTATTTAATATTAATACAAAAACATGTATTTAATTTTTAATAAACTAAACAAATATTTAATATTAATACAGTAAACATGTATTTAATATTTATACACTAAACATGTATTTAATATTCATACACTAAACATGTAGTTATTATTTATACACTGAACATGTATTTAATATTAATACAGTAAACATGTATTAAATAATTATACACTAAACATGTATTTGATATTCATTCAATAAACATGTAGATATTATTCTTACACTTAATATGTATTCAATATTAATACAAAAACATGTATTTAATTTTAATAAACTAAACATATATTTAATATTAATACACTAAAAATGTATTTAATATTTTTACACAAAACGTGTTTTTAATATTAATACACTAAACATGTATTTAATATTTATACACTAAAAATGTATTTAATATTAATACAAAAACATGTATTTAATATTCATACACTAAACATGTATTTAATATTTATACACTAATCATGTATTTAATATTTTTACACTAAATATGTATTTAATATTTATACACTTAACATGTATTTAATATGTATACAATAAACATGTATTTAATATTCATACATGAAACATGTATTTAATATTTATACACTAAACATGTATTTAATATTCATACATTAAACATGTATTTAATATTCATACACTAAACATGTATTTAATATTTATACACTAAACATGTATTTAATATTCATACACTAAACATGTATTTAATAGTTATACACTAAACATGTATTTAATATTCATACACTAAACATGTATTTAATATTCATACACTAAACATTGATTTAATATTAATACACTAAACATGTATTTAATATTCATACACTAAACGTATATGTAATTATACACTAATCATATATTTAATATTCATACAGTAAACATGTATTTATTATCCTCTAGATAAGGCACACTTGGAAATAATGAATTTCTTTATGTGTGCATTTGCGACAGAACTCCACAGGAGGGCGCACGTTCCCTCTTAATAAGTCCAGTCCTCTCCGTCGCTCTCTCTTTTTTTCCTTTTTTTTTTGGTTTCTTTTATTTTTTTTTACATACGTTTGGTTTCCCATACACTTATATTTATACACTAAACATGTATTTAATATTAATACACTAAACATGTATTTAATATTTATACACTAAACATGTATTTAATATCAATACAAAAACATGTATTTAATTTGAATAAACTAAACATATATTTAATATTTATACACTAAACATGTATTTAACATTCATACACTAAACATGTATTTAATATTAATACACTAAACATGTATTTAATATTAATACACTGAACAAGTATTTAATATTAATACAAAAACATGTATTTAATTTTAATAAACTGAACATGTATTTAATATTGATACACTAATCATGTATTTGATATTCATACACTAAACATGTATTTAATATTTATACAAAAAACATGTATTTAATATTTTTACATTAAACGTGTATTTAATATTCATACACTAAAAGTGTACTTAATATTTATACACTAAACATGTATTTAATATTAATACAAAAACATGTATTTAATTTTAATAAACTAAACATATATTTAATATTAATACACTAAACATGTATTTAATATTCATACACGAAACATGTATTTATTATTCATACACTAAACATGTATTTAATATTCATACACTAAACATGTATTTAATATTCATACAAAAACATGTATTTAATTTTAATAAACTAAACATATATTTAATAATAATACACTAAACATGTATTTAATATTTATACACTAAACATGTATTTAATATTAATACACTAAATATGTATTTATTATGTATCCACTAAACATGTATTTAATATTCATGAACTAAACATGTATTTATTATTCGTACACTAAACATGTATTAAATATTCATACACTAAACATGTATTTAATATTAATACAAAAACATGTATTTAAGTTTAATAAACTAAACATATATTTAATATTAATACACTAACCATGTATTCAATTTAAATAAACTAAACATATTTAATATCAATACACTAAACATGTATTTAATATTCATACACTAAACATGTATTTAACATTTATACACTAAACATGTATTTAATATTAATACACTAAACATGTATTTAATATTAATACAAAAACATGTATTTAATTTTAATAAACTAAACATATATTTAATATTAATACACTAAACATGTATTTAATATTCATACACTAAACATGTATTTAATATTAATACACTAAACATGTATTTAATATTTATACACTAATCATGTATTTAATATTAATACAGTAATCATGTATTTAATATTCATACACTAAATATGGATTTAATATTTATACACTTAACATGTATTTAATATTTATACACGAAACATGTATTTAATATTCATACACTAAACATGTATTTAATATTCATACACTAAACATGTATTTAATATTCATACATTAAACATGTATTTAATATTTATACACTAAACCTGTATTTAATATTAATACACTAAACATGTATTTAATATTTATACACTAAACATGTATTTAATATTAATACAAAAACATGTATTTAATTTTAATAAACTAAACAAATATTTAATATTAATACACTAAACATGTATTTAATATTTATACACTAAACATGTATTTAATATTCATACACTAAACATGTAGTTATTATTTATACACTGACCATGTATTTAATATTAATACAGTAAACATGTATTAAATATTTATACACTAAACATGTATTTAATATTCATTCAATAAACATGTAGATATTATTCTTACACTTAATATGTATTCAATATTAATACAAAAACATGTATTTAATTTTAATAAACTAAACATATATTTAATATTAATACACAAAAAATGTATTTAATATTTTTACATTAAACGTGTTTTTAATATTAATACACTAAACATGTATTTAATATTAATACAAAAACATGTATTTAATTTTAATAAGCTGAACATATATTTAATATTAATACACTAAACAAGTATTTAATATGAATACACTAAACATGTATTTAATATTAATACACTAAACATGTATTTAATATTTATACACTAAAAATGTATTTAATATTAATACAAAAACATGTATTTAATATTCATACACTAAACATGTATTTAATATTTATACACTAATCATGTATTTAATATTTATACACTAAATATGTATTTAATATTTATACACTTAACATGTATTTAATATGTATACAATAAACATGTATTTAATATTCTTACATGAAACATGTATTTAATATTTATACACTAAACATGTATTTAATATTCATACATTAAACATGTATTTAATATTCATACACTAAACATGTATTTAATATTTATACACTAAACATGTATTTAATATTCATACACTAAACATGTATTTAATAGTTATACACTAAACATGTATTAAATATTCATACACTAAACATGTATTTAATATTCATACACTAAACATTGATTTAATATTAATACACTAAACATGTATTTAATATTCATACACTAAACATGTATTTAATATGTATACACTAAACATGTATTTAATATTCATTCACTAAACGTGTATTTAATATTCATACACTAAACATGTATTTAATATTAATACAAACACATGTATTTAAGTTTAATAAAGTAAACATATATTTAATATTAATACACTAAACATGTATTTAATATTTATACACTAAACATGTATTTAATATTAATACAAAAACATGTATTTAATTTTAATAAACTAAACATATATTTAATATTAATACACTAAACATGTATTTAATATTCATACACGAAACATGTATTTATTATTCATACACTAAACATGTATTTAATATTCATACACTTAACATGTATTTAATATTAATACACTAAACATGTATTTAATATTTATACACTAAACATGTATTTAATATTAATACAAAAACATGTATTTAATTTTAATAAACTAAATATATATTTAATATCCATACACTAAACGTGTATTTAATATTCATACACTAAACATGTATTTAATATTCATAAACTAAACATGTATTTAATATTCATACACTAAACGTGTATTTAATATTCATACACTAGACATGTATTTAATATTAATACAAACACATGTATTTAAGTTTAATAAACTAAACATATATTTAATATTAATACACTAAACATGTATTTATTATTTATACACTAAACATGTATTTAATATTAATACAAAAATATGTATTTAATTTTAATAAACTAAACATATATTTAATATTAATACACTAAACATGAATTTAATATTCATACACTAAACATGTATTTAACATTTATACACTAAACATGTATTTAATATTAATACACTAAACATGTATTTAATATTAATACAAAAACATGTATTTAATTTTAATAAACTAAACATATATTTAATATTAATACACTAAACATGTATTTAATATTTATACACTAAACATGTATTTAACATTTATATATTAAACATGTTTTTAATATTTATACACTAAACATGTATTTAATATTCATACACTAAACATGTAGTTATTATTTATACACTGACCATGTATTTAATATTAATACAGTAAACATGTATTAAAAATTTATACACTAAACATGTATTTAATATTCATTCAATAAACATGTAGATATTATTCTTACACTTAATATGTATTCAATATTAATACAAAAACATGTATTTAATTTTAATAAACTAAACATATATTTAATATTAATACACAAAAAATGTATTTAATATTTTTACACTAAACGTGTTTTTAATATTAATACACTAAACATGTATTTAATATTAATACAAAAACATGTATTTAATTTTAATAAACTAAACATATATTTAATATTAATACACTAAACAAGTATTTAATATGAATACACTAAACATGTATTTAATATTAATACACTAAACATGTATTTAATATTTATACACTAAAAATGTATTTAATATTAATACAAAAACATGTATTTAATATTCATACACTAAACATGTATTTAATATTTATACACTAATCATGTATTTAATATTTATACACTAAATATGTATTTAATATTTATACACTTAACATGTATTTAATATGTATACAATAAACATGTATTTAATATTCTTACATGAAACATGTATTTAATATTTATACACTAAACATGTATTTAATATTCATACATTAAACATGTATTTAATATTCATACACTAAACATGTATTTAATATTTATACACTAAACATGTATTTAATATTCATACACTAAACATGTATTTAATAGTTATACACTAAACATGTATTTAATATTCATACACTAAACATGTATTTAATATTCATACACTAAACATTGATTTAATATTAATACACTAAACATGTATTTAATATTCATACACTAAACATGTATTTAATATTTATACACTAAACATGTTTTAAATATTTATACACTAAACATGTATTTAATATTCATTCAATAAACATGTAGTTATTATTCTTACACTTAATATGTATTTAATATTAATGCAAAAACATGTATTTAATTTTAATAAACTAAACATATATTTAATATTAATACGCTAAACATGTATTTAATATTTTTACACTAAACGTGTATTTAATATTTATACACTAAAAGTGCATTTAATATTAATACACTAAACATGTATTTAATATTTATACACTAAACATGTATTTAATATTCATACACTAAACATGTATTTAATATTAATACACAAACATGTATTTAATCTTTATACACTAAGCATGTATTTAATATTAATACAAAAACATTTATTTAATTTCAATACACTAAACATGTATTTAATATTCATACACTAAACATGTAGTTATTATTCATACACTAAACATGTATTTAATATTAATACGGTAAACCTGTATTTAATATTTATACACTAAACATGTATTTAATATTAATACAAAAACATGTATTTAATTTTAATAAACTAAACACATATTTAATATTAATACACTAAATATGTATTTAATATTTATACACTAAACATGTATTTAATATTAATACAAAAACATGTATTTAATTTTAATAAACTAAACATGTATTTAATATTAATACAGTAAACATGTATTAAATATTTATACACTAAACATGTATTTAATATTCATACAATAAACATGTAGTTATTATTCTTACACTTAATATGTATTTAATATTAATACAAAAACATGTATTTAATTTTAATAAACTAAACATGTATTTAATATTAATACACTAAACATGTATTTAATATTTATACACTAAACATGTATTTAATATTAATACACTAAACATTTAGTTATTATTTATACACTAAACATGTATTTAATATTAATACAGTAAACATGTATTAAATATTTATACACTAAACATGTATTTAATATTCATACACTAAACATGTATTTAATATTAATACACTAAACATGGTTTTAATATTCATACACTAATCATGTATGTAATATTAATACACTAATCATGTATTTAATATTCATACACTAAACGTGTATTTAATATTCATACACTAAACATGTATTTAATATTCATACACTAAACATTTATTTAATATTAATACAAAAACATGTATTTAATTTTTAATAAACCAAACATATATTTAATATTAATACACTAAACATGTATTTAATATTCATACACGAAACATGTATTTAATATTTTTACACTAAACATGTATTTAATATTCATACATTAAACATGTATTTAATATTCATACACTAAACATGTATTTAATATTTATACACTAAACATGTATTTAATATTAATACAAAAACATGTATTTAAGTTTAATAAACTAAACATATATTTAATATTAATACACTAAACATGTATTTAATATTAATACAAAAACATGTATTTAATTTTAATAAACTAAACATATATTTAATATTATACACTAAACATGTATTTGATATATTAATACACTAAACATGTATTTAATATTCATACACTAAATATGTGGTTATTAATTATACACTAAACATGTATTTAATATTCATACACTAAACATGTATTTGATATTAATACACTAAACATTGATTTAATATTAATACACTAAACATGTATTTAATTTTCATACACTAAACATTGATTTAATATTAATACACTAAACATGTATTTAATATTTGTACACTAAACATGTATTTAATATTAATACACAAAATATGTATTTATTATTTATCCACTAAACATGTATTTAATATTCATAAACTAAACATGTATTTAATATTCATACACTAAACGTGTATTTAATATTCATACACTAAACATATTTTTAATATTAATACAAACACATTTATTTAAGTTTAATAAACTAAACATATATTTAATATTAATACACTAAACATGTATTTAATATTTATACACTAAACATGTATTTAATATTAATACAAAAACATGTATTTAATTTCAATAAACTAAACATATTTAATATTAATACACTAAACATGTATTTAATATTTATACACTAAACATGTATTTAACATTTATACACTAAACATGTATTTAATATTAATACACTAAACATGTATTTAATATTAATACACTAATCATGTATTTAATATTCATACAATAAATATGTATTTAATATTCATACACTTAACATGTATTTAATACTTATACACGAAACATGTATTTAATATTAATACACTAAACATGTATTTAATATTCATACATTAAACATGTATTTAATAATCATACACTAAACATGTATTTAATATTTATACACTAAACATGTATTTAATATTCATACACTAAACATGTATTTAATATTAATACAAAAACATGTATTTAATTTTAATAAACTAAACATATATTTAATATTAATACACTAAACATGTATTTATTATTTATACACTAAACATGTATTTAATATTCATACACTAAACATGTAGTTATTATTTATACACTAAACATGTATTTAATATTAATACAGTAAACATGTATTTAATATTAATACAGTAAACATGTATTTAATATTCATTCAATAAACATGTAGTTATTATTCTTACACTTAATATGTATTTAATATTAATACAAAAACATGTATTTAATTTTAATAAACTAAACATATATTTAATATTAATACACTAAACATGTATTTAATATTTATACACTAAACATGTATTTAATATTCATACACTAAACATGTAGTTATTATTTATACACTAAACATGTATTTAATATTAATACAGTAAACATGTATTAAATATTTATACACTAAACATGTATTTAATATTAATACAAAAACATGTATTTAATTTTAATAAACTAAATATATATTTAATATTAATACACTAAACATGTATTTAATATTTTTACACTAAACGTGTATTTAATATTCATACACTAAAAGTGTATTTAATATTCATACACTAAACATGTGTTTAATATTAATACACTAAACATGTATTTAATATTTATACACTAAACATGTATTTAATATTTATACACTAAATATGTATTTATTATATATCCACTAAACATGTATTTAATATTCATAAACTAAATATATATTTAATATTAGTACACTAAACATGTATTTAATATTAATACACTAAACATGTATTTAATATTTTTACACTAAACATGTATTTAATATTCATACACTAAACATGTATTTAATATTAATACAAAAACATGTATTTAATTTTAATAAACTAAACATATATTTAATATTAATACACTAAACATGTATTTATTATTTATACACTAAACATGTATTTAATATTCATACACTAAACATGTAGTTATTATTTATACACTAAACATGTATTTAATATTAATACAGTAAACATGTATTTAATATTTATACACTAAACATAGATTTAATATTCATTCAATAAACATGTAGTTATTATTCTTACACTTAATATGTATTTAATATTAATACAAAAACATGTATTTAATTTTAATAAACTAAACATATATTTAATATTAATACATTAAACATGTATTTAATATTTATACACTAAACATGTATTTAATATTCATACACTAAACATGTAGTTATTATTTATACACTAAACATGTATTTAATATTAATACAGTAAACATGTATTAAATATTTATACACTAAATATGTATTTAATATTAATACAAAAACATGTATTTAATTTTAATAAACTAAATATATATTTATTATTAATACACTAAACATGTATTTAATATTTTTACACTAAACGTGTATTTAATATTCATACACTAAAAGTGTATTTAATATTAATACACTAAACATGTATTTAATATTAATACACTAAACATGTATTTAATATTTATACACTAAACATGTATTTAATATTCATACACTAAACATGTATTTAATATTAATACACTAAACATGTATTTAATATTTATACACTAAACATGTATTTAATATTCATAAACTAAACATATATTTAATATTAATACACTAAACATGTATTTATTATTTATACACTAAACATGTATTTAATATTTATACACTAATCATGTATTTAATATTCATACACTAAACATGTATTTAATATTCATACATTAAACATGTATTTAATATTTATACACTAAACCTGTATTAAATATTAATACACTAAACATGTATTTAATATTTATACACTAAACATGTATTTAATATTAATACAAAAACATGTATTTAATTTTAATAAACTAAACAAATATTTAATATTAATACACTAAACATGTATTTAATATTTATACACTAAACATGTATTTAATATTCATACACTAAACATGTAGTTATTATTTATACACTGAACATGTATTTAATATTAATACAGTAAACATGTATTTAATATTTATACACTAAACATGTATTCAATATTAATACAAAAACATGTGTTTAATTTTAATAAACTAAACATATATTTAATATTAATACACAAAAAATGCATTTAATATTTTTACACTAAACGTGTTTTTAATATTAATACACTAAACATGTATTTAATATTAATACAAAAACATGTATTTAATATTCATACACTAAACATGTATTTAATATTTATACACTAATCATGTATTTAATATTTATACACTAAATATGTATTTAATATTTATACACTTAACATGTATTTAATATTCATACATGAAACATGTATTTAATATTTATACACTAAACATGTATTTAATATTCATACATTAAACATGTATTTAATATTCATACACTAAACATGTATTTAATATTTATACACTAAACATGTATTTAATATTCATACACTAAACATGTATTTAATAGTTATAAACTAAACATGTATTTAATATTCATACACTAAACATGTATTTAATATTCATACACTAAACATTGATTTAATATTAATACACTAAACATGTATTTAATATTCATATACTAAACGTATATGTAATTATACACTAATCATATATTTAATATTCATACAGTAAACATGTATTTATTATCCTCTAGATAAGGCACACTTGGAAATAATGAATTTCTTTATGTGTGCAGTTGCGACAGAACTCCACAGGAGGGCGCACGTTCCCTCTTAATAAGTCCGGTCCTCTCCGTCTCTCTCTCTTTTTTTCCTTTTTTTTTTGGTTTCTTTTATTTTTTTTTACATACGTTTGGTTTCCCATACACTTATATTTATACACTAAACATGTATTTAATATTAATACACTAAACATGTATTTAATATTTATACACTAAACATGTATTTAATATCAATACAAAAACATGTATTTAATTTGAATACACTAAACATGTATTTAATATTAATACACTAAACATGTATTTAATATTAATACACTGAACATGTATTTAATATTAATACAAAAACATGTATTTAATTTTAATAAACTAAACATGTATTTAATATTGATACACTAACCATGTATTTGATATTCATACACTAAACATGTATTTAATATTTATACAAAAAACATGTATTTAATATTTTTACATTAAACGTGTATTTAATATTCATACACTAAAAGTGTACTTAATATTTATACACTAAACATGTATTTAATATTAATACAAAAACATGTATTTAATTTTAATAAACTAAACATATATTTAATATTAATACACTAAACATGTATTGAATATTCATACACGAAACATGTATTTATTATTCATACACTAAACATGTATTTAATATTCATACACTAAACATGTATTTAATATTCATACAAAAACATGTATTTAATTTTAATAAACTAAACATATATTTAATAATAATACACTAAACATGTATTTAATATTTATACACTAAACATGTATTTAATATTAATACACTAAATATGTATTTATTATTTATCCACTAAACATGTATTTAATATTCATGAACTAAACATGTATTTAATATTCGTACACTAAACATGTATTAAATATTCATACACTAAACATGTATTTAATATTAATACAAAAACATGTATTTAAGTTTAATAAACTAAACATATATTTAATATTAATACACTAACCATGTATTCAATTTAAATAAACTAAACATATTTAATATTAATACACTAAACATGTATTTAATATTCATACACTAAACATGTATTTAACATTTATACACTAAACATGTATTTAATATTAATACGCTAAACATGTATTTAATATTAATACAAAAACATGTATTTAATTTTAATAAACTAAACATATATTTAATATTAATACACTAAACATGTATTTAATATTCATACACTAAACATGTATTTAATATTTATACACTAATCATGTATTTAATATTAATACAGTAATCATGTATTTAATATTCATACACTAAATATGTATTTAATATTTATACACTTAATATGTATTTAATATTTATCCACGAAACCTTTATTTAATATTCATACACTAAACATGTATTTAATATTCATACACTAAACATGTATTTAATATTCATACATTAAACATGTATTTAATATTTATACACTAAACCTGTATTTAATATTAATACACTAAACATGTATTTAATATTTATACACTAAACATGTATTTAATATTAATACAAAAACATGTATTTAATTTTAATAAACTAAACAAATATTTAATATTAATACACTAAACATGTATTTAATATTTATACACTAAACATGTATTTAATATTCATACACTAAACATGTAGTTATTATTTATACACTGACCATGTACTTAATATTAATACAGTAAACATGTATTAAATATTTATACACTAAATATGTATTTAATATTCATTCAATAAACATGTAGATATTATTCTTACACTTAATATGTATTCAATATTAATACAAAAACATGTATTTAATTTTAATAAACTAAACATATATTTAATATTAATACACAAAAAATGTATTTAATATTTTTACACTAAACGTGTTTTTAATATTAATACACTAAACATGTATTTAATATTAATACAAAAACATGTATTTAATTTTAATAAACTAAACATATATTCAATATTAATACACTAAACATGTATTTAATATTTATACACTAAACATGTATTTAATTTTAATAAACTAAACATATATTCAATATTAATACACTAAACATGTATTTAATATTTATACACTAAACATGTATTTAATATTCATACACTAAACATGTAGTTATTATTTATACACTAAACATGTATTTAATATTAATACACTAAACATGTATTTAATATTAATACACTAAACATGTATTTAATATTTATATGCTAATCATGTATTTAATATTAATACACTAATCATGTATTTAATATTCATACACTAAATATGTATTTAATATTTATACACCTAACATGTATTTAATATTTATACACGAAACATGTATTTAATATTTATACACTAAACATGTATTTAATATTCATACATTAAACATGTATTTAATATTCATACACTAAACATGCATTTAATATTCATACATTAAACATGTATTTAATATTTATACACTAAACCTGTATTTAATATTAATACACTAAACATGTATTTAATATTTATACACTAAACATGTATTTAATATTAATACAAAACATGTATTTAATTTTTAATAAACTAAACATATATTTAATATTAATACACTAAACATGTATTTAATATTCATACACTAAACATGTAGTTATTATTTATACACTGAACATGTACTTAATATTAATACAGTAAACATGTATTAAATATTTATACACTAAACATGTATTTAATATTCATTCAATAAACATGTAGATATTATTCTTACACTTAATATGTATTCAATATTAATACAAAAATATGTATTTAATTTTAATAAACTAAACATATATTTAATATTAATACACTAGACATGTATTTAATAGTTTTACACTAAACGTGTTTTTAATATTAATACATTAAATGTATTTAATATTAATACAAAAACATGTATTTAATTTTAATAAACTAAACATATATTTAATATGAATACACTAAACATGTATTTAATATTCATACACTAAACATGTAGTTATTATTTATACACTAAACATGTATTTAATATTAATACACTAAACATGTATTTAATATTAATACACTAAACATGTATTTAATATTTATATGCTAATCATGTATTTAATATTAATACACTAATCATGTATTTAATATTCATACACTAAATATGTATTTAATATTTATACACCTAACATGTATTTAATATTTATACACGAAACATGTATTTAATATTTATACACTAAACATGTATTTAATATTCATACATTAAACATGTATTTAATATTCATACACTAAACATGTATTTAATATTCATACATTAAACATGTATTTAATATTTATACACTAAACCTGTATTTAATATTAATACATTAAACATGTATTTAATATTTATACACTAAACATGTATTTAATATTGATACAAAAACATGTATTTAATTTTTAATAAACTAAACATATATTTAATATTAATACACTAAACATGTATTTAATATTTATACACTAAACATGTATTTAATATTCATACACTAAACATATAGTTATTATTTATACACTAAACATGTATTTAATATTAATACACTAATCATGTATTTAATATTTATACACTAAATATGTATTTAATATTTATACACTTAACATGTATTTAATATTTATACACGAAACATGTATTTAATATTTATACACTAAACATGTATTTAATATTCATACACTAAACATGTATTTAATATTAATACACTAAACATGTATTTAACATTTATACACTAAACCAGTATTTAATATTAATACACTAAACATGTATTTAATATTAATACAAAAATATGTATTTAATTTGAATAAACTTAACATATATTTAATATTAATACACTAAACCTGTATTTAATATTAATACACTAAACATGTATTTAATATTTATACACTAAACATGTATTTAATATTAATACAAAAAAATGTATTTAATTTTTAATAAACTAAACATATATTTAATATTAATACACTAAACATGTATTTAATATTTATACACTAAAAATGTATTTAATATTCATACACTAAACATATAGTTATTATTTATACACTAAACATGTATTTAATATTAATACAGTAAACATGTATTAAATATTTATACACTAAACATATATTTAGTATCAATACAAAAACATGTCTTTAATTTTTAATAAACTAAACATGTATTTAATATTAATACACTAAACATGTATTTAATATTCATACACTAAACATGTATTTAACATTCATACACTAAACATGTATTTAATATTTATACACTAAACATGTATTTAATATTCATACACTAAAAATTTTTTAAATATTAATACACTAAACATGTATTTAATAATCATATACTAAACGTATATGTAATTATACACTAATCATATTTTTAATTTTCATACAGTAAACATGTATTTATTATCCTCTAAATAAGGCACACTTGGAAATAATGAATTTCTTTATAGTGTGCAGTTGCGGCAGAACTCCACAGGAGGGCGCAGATTCCCGCTTAAAATAAATCCGGTCCTCTCCGTCTCTCTCTCCCTCTCTCTCTTTTTCCCTTTTTTTTTGTTTCTTTAATTTTTTTTTACATAAGTTTGGTTTCTCATACATTTATATTTATACACTAAAAATGTATTTAATATTAATACACTAAACATGTATTTAATATTTATACACTAAACATGTATTTAATATTAATACAAAAACATGTATTCAATTTTAATAAACTAAACATATATTTAATATTTATACACTAAACATGTATTTAACATTTATACACTAAACATGTATTTAATATTAATACACTAAACATGTATTTAATATTTATACACTAAACATGCATTTAATATTAATACAAAAACACTAATTTCATTTTAATAAACTAAACATATATTTAATATTATTACACTAAACATGTATTTAATATTCATACACTAAACATGTATTTAATATTCATACACTAAACATGTAGTTATTATTCATACACTAAACATATATTTAATATTCATACACTAAACATGTATTTAATATTTATACACTAATCATGTATTTAATATTAATACACTAATCATGTATTTAATATTCATACACTAAATATGTATTTAATATTTATACACTTAACATGTATTTAATATTCATACACGAAACATGTATTTAATATTTATACACTAAACATGTATTTAATATTCATACATTAAACATGTATTTAATATTCATACACTAAACATGTATTTAATATTCATACATTAAACATGTATTTAATATGTATAAAGTAAACATGTATTTAATATTCATACACGACACATGTAGTTAATATTCATACATTAAACATATATTTAATATTCTTACACTAAACATGTATTTAATATTTATACACTAAACATGTATTTAATATTAATACACTAAAAATGTATTCAATATTAATACACTAAACATGTATTTAATATTAATACAAAAATATGTATTTAATTTTAATAAACTAAACATATATTTAATATTAATACACTAAACATGTATTAAATATTTATACACTAAACATTTATTTAATTCTCATTCAATAAACATGTAGTTATTATTTTTACACTTAATATGTATTTAATATTAATACAAAAACATGTATTTAATTTTAATAAACTAAACATATATTTAATATTTTTACACTAAATGTGTATTTAATATTAATACACTAAAAGTGTATTTAATATTAATACACTAAACATGTATTTAATATTAATACACTAAACATGTATTTAATATTTTTACACTAAACGTGTATTTAATATTTATACACTAAAAGTGTATTTAATATTAATAAACTAAACATGTATTTAATATTAATACACTAAACATGTATTTAATATTTATACACTAAACATGTATTTAATATTCATACACTAAACATGTATTTAATATTAATGTACTAAACATGTATTTAATATTTATACACTAAACATGTATTTAATATTAATACAAAAACATGTATTTAATTTTAATAAACTTAATATATATGTAATATTAATACACTAAACATGTATTTAATATTCATAAACTAAACATGTATTTAACATTTATACACTAAACATGTATTTAATATTAATACACTAAACCTGTATTTAATATTTATACACTAAACATGTATTTAATATTTATACACTAAACATGTATTTAATATTAATACACTAAATATCTATTTATTATTTATCCACTAAACATGTATTTATTATTCATAAACTAAACATGTATTTAATATTCATACACTAAACATGTATTTAATATTAATACAAACACATGTATTTAAGTTTAATAAACTAAACATATATTTAATATTCATACATTAAACATATATTTAATATTCATACACTAAACATGTATTTAATATTTATACACTAAACATGTATTTAATATTAATACACTAAAAATGTATTTAATATTAATACACTAAACATGTATTTAATATTAATACAAAAATATGTATTTAATTTTAATAAACTAAACATATATTTAATATTAATACACTAAACATGTATTAAATATTTATACACTAAACATGTATTTAATTCTCATTCAATAAACATGTAGTTATTATTTTTACACTTAATATGTATTTAATATTAATACAAAAACATGTATTTAATTTTAATAAACTAAACATATATTTAATATTTTTACACTAAATGTGTATTTAATATTAATACACTAAAAGTGTATTTAATATTAATACACTAAACATGTATTTAATATTAATACACTAAACATGTATTTAATATTTTTACACTAAACGTGTATTTAATATTTATACACTAAAAGTGTATTTAATATTAATACATTAAACATGTATTTAATATTAATACACTAAACATGTATTTAATATTTATACACTAAACATGTATTTAATATTCATACACTAAACATGTATTTAATATTAATACACTAAACATGTATTTAATATTCATACACTAAACATGTATTTAATATTAATACAAAAACATGTATTTAATTTTAATAAACTTAAAATATATGTAATATTAATACACTAAACCTGTATTTAATATTTATACACTAAACATGTATTTAATATTTATACACTAAACATGTATTTAATATTAATACACTAAATATCTATTTATTATTTATCCACTAAACATGTATTTAATATTCATAAACTAAACATGTATTTAATATTCATACACTAAACATGTATTTAATATTAATACAAACACATGTATTTAAGTTTAATAAACTAAACATATATTTAATATTAATACACTAAACATGTATTTAATATTTATACAGTAAACAAGTATTTAATATTAATACAAAAACATGTATTTAATATTCATACACTATACATGTATTTAATATTAATACACTAAACATGTATTTAATATTTATACACTAAACATGTATTTAATATTAATACAAAAACATGTATTTAATTTTAATAAACTTAATATTTATTTAATATTAATACACTAAAAATGTATTTAATATTCATAAACTAAACATGTATTTCACATTTATACACTAAACATGTATTTAATATTCATAAACTAAACATGTATTTAACATTTATACACTAAACATGTATTTAATATTAATACACTAAACCTGTATTTAATATTTATACACTAAACATGTATTTAATATTCATACACTAAACATGTATTTAATATTAATACACTAAATATGTATTTATTATTTATCCACTAAACATGTATTTAATATTCATAAACTAAACTTGTATTTAATATTCATACACTAAACGTGTATTTAATATTCATACACTAAACATGTATTTAATATTAATACAAACACATGTATTTAATATTTATACACTAAACCAGTATTTAATATTAATACACTAAACATGTATTTAATAATCATACACTAAACATGTATTTAATATTAATACAAAAACATGTATTTAATATTCATACACTAAAAATGTATTTAATATTTATACACTAAACATGTATTTAATATTCATACATTAAACATGTATTTAATATTCATACACAAAAAATGTATTTAATATTTATACACTAAACATGTATTTAATATTCATACACTAAACATGTATTTGATATTTATACACTAAACATGTATTTAATATTTATACACTAAACATGTATTTAATATTTATACACTAAACATGTATTTAATATTCATACACTAAACATGTATTTAATAATAATACACTGAACATGTATTTAATAATCATATACTAAACGTATATGTAATTATACACTAATCATATATTTAATATTCATACAGTAAACATGTATTTATTATCCTCTAAAAAAGGCACACTTGGAAAAAATGAATTTCTTTATGTGTGCAGTTGCGACAGAACTCCACAGGAGGGCGCACGTTCCCTCTTAATAAGTCCGGTCCTCTCCGTCTCTCTCTCTTTTTTTCCTTTTTTTTTTTTTTGGTTTCTTTTATTTTTTTTTACATACGTTTGGTTTCCTATACACTTATATTTATACACTAAACATGTATTTAATATTTATACACTAAACATGTATTTAATATCAATACAAAAACATGTATTTAATTTGAATAAACTAAACATATATTTACTATTTATACACTAAACATGTATTTAACATTCATACACTAAACATGTATTTACTATTAATACACTAAACATGTATTTAATATTAATACACTGAACATGTATTTAATATGAATACAAAAACATGTATTTAATTTTAATAAACTAAACATGTATTTAATATTGATACACTAATCATGTATTTGATATTCATACACTAAACATGTATTTAATATTTATACAAAAAACATGTATTTAATATTTTTACATTAAACGTGTATTTAATATTCATACACTAAAAGTGTACTTAATATTTATACACTAAACATGTATTTAATATTAATACAAAAACATGTATTTAATTTTAATAAACTAAACATATATTTAATATTAATACACTAAACATGTATTTAATATTCATACACGAAACATGTATTTATTATTCATACACTAAACATGTATTTAATATTCATACACTAAACATGTATTTAATATTCATACAAAAACATGTATTTAATTTTAATAAACTAAACATATATTTAATAATAATACACTAAACATGTATTTAATATTTATACACTTAACATGTATTTAATATGTATACAATAAACATGTGTTTAATATTCATACATGAAACATGTATTTAATATTTATACACTAAACATGTATTTAATATTCATACATTAAACATGTATTTAATATTCATACACTAAACATGTATTTAATATTTATACACTAAACATGTATTTAATATTCATACACTAAACATGTATTTAATAGTTATACACTAAACATGTATTTAATATTCATACACTAAACATGTATTTAATATTCATACACTAAACATTGATTTAATATTAATACACTAAACATGTATTTAATATTCATATACTAAACGTATATGTAATTATACACTAATCATATATTTAATATTCATACAGTAAACATGTATTTATTATCCTCTAGATAAGGCACACTTGGAAATAATGAATTTCTTTATGTGTGCATTTGCGACAGAACTCCACAGGAGGGCGCACGTTCCCTCTTAATAAGTCCAGTCCTCTCCGTCGCTCTCTCTTTTTTTCCTTTTTTTTTTGGTTTCTTTTATTTTTTTTTACATACGTTTGGTTTCCCATACACTTATATTTATACACTAAACATGTATTTAATATTAATACACTAAACATGTATTTAATATTTATACACTAAACATGTATTTAATATCAATACAAAAACATGTATTTAATTTGAATAAACTAAACATATATTTAATATTTATACACTAAACATGTATTTAACATTCATACACTAAACATGTATTTAATATTAATACACTAAACATGTATTTAATATTAATACACTGAACATGTATTTAATATTAATACAAAAACATGTATTTAATTTTAATAAACTGAACATGTATTTAATATTGATACACTAATCATGTATTTGATATTCATACACTAAACATGTATTTAATATTTATACAAAAAACATGTATTTAATATTTTTACATTAAACGTGTATTTAATATTCATACACTAAAAGTGTACTTAATATTTATACACTAAACATGTATTTAATATTAATACAAAAACATGTATTTAATTTTAATAAACTAAACATATATTTAATATTAATACACTAAACATGTATTTAATATTCATACACGAAACATGTATTTATTATTCATACACTAAACATGTATTTAATATTCATACACTAAACATGTATTTAATATTCATACAAAAACATGTATTTAATTTTAATAAACTAAACATATATTTAATAATAATACACTAAACATGTATTTAATATTTATACACTAAACATGTATTTAATATTAATACACTAAATATGTATTTATTATGTATCCACTAAACATGTATTTAATATTCATGAACTAAACATGTATTTATTATTCGTACACTAAACATGTATTAAATATTCATACACTAAACATGTATTTAATATTAATACAAAAACATGTATTTAAGTTTAATAAACTAAACATATATTTAATATTAATACACTAACCATGTATTCAATTTAAATAAACTAAACATATTTAATATTAATACACTAAACATGTATTTAATATTCATACACTAAACATGTATTTAACATTTATACACTAAACATGTATTTAATATTAATACACTAAACATGTATTTAATATTAATACAAAAACATGTATTTAATTTTAATAAACTAAACATATATTTAATATTAATACACTAAACATGTATTTAATATTCATACACTAAACATGTATTTAATATTAATACACTAAACATGTATTTAATATTTATACACTAATCATGTATTTAATATTAATACACTAATTGTGTATTTAATATTTATACACTAAACATGTATTTAATATTAATACAAAAACATGTATTTAATTTTAATAAACTAAACAAATATTTAATATTAATACACTAAACATGTATTTAATATTTATACACTAAACATGTATTTAATATTCATACACTAAACATGTAGTTATTATTTATACACTGACCATGTATTTAATATTAATACACTAAACATGTATTAAATATTTATACACTAAACATGTATTTAATATTCATTCAATAAACATGTAGATATTATTCTTACACTTAATATGTATTCAATATTAATACAAAAACATGTATTTAATTTTAATAAACTAAACATATATTTAATATTAATACACAAAAAATGTATTTAATATTTTTACACTAAACGTGTTTTTAATATTAATACACTAAACATGTATTTAATATAAATACAAAAACATGTATTTAATTTTAATAAACTAAACATATATTTAATATTAATACACTAAACATGTATTTAATATTCATACACTAAACATGTATTTAACATTTATACACTAAACATGTATTTAATATTATTACACTAAACATGTATTTAATATTAATACAAAAATATGTATTTAATTTTAATAAACTAAGCATATATTTAATATTAATACACTAAACATGTATTTAATATTCATACACTAAACATGTAGTTATTATTTATACACTAAACATGTATTTAGTATTAATACACTAAACATGTATTTATTATTAATACAAAAATATGTATTTAATTTTAATAAACTAAGCATATATTTAATATTAATACACTAAACCTGTATTTAATATTAATACACTAAACATGTATTTAATATTTATACACTAAACATTGATTTAATATTAATACACTAAACATATATTCAATTTTCATACAGTAAACATGTATTTAATATTTATTCACTAAACATGTATTTAATATTCATACACTAAACATGTATTTAATATTAATACACTGAACATGTATTCAATAATCATATACTAAACATATATGTAATTATATACTAATCATATATTTAGTATTCATACAGTAAACATGTATTTATTATCCTCTAAATAAGGCACGCTTGGAAATAATGAATTTCTTTATGCGTGCAGTTGCGAAAGAACTCCACAGGAGGGCGCACGTTCCCTCTTAATAAGTCCGGTCCTCTCCGTCTCTCTCTCTTTTTTTGGGGGGTTCTTTTATTTTTTTTTTACATAAGTTTGGTTTCTCATACACTTATATTTATACACTAAACATGTATTTAATATTGATACACTAAACATTTATTTAATATTTAAACACTAAACATGTATTTAATATTAATACAAAAACATGTATTTAATTTTAATAAACTAAACATATATTGAATATTTATACACTAAACATGTATTTAACATTCATACACTAAACATGTATTTAATATTAATACACTAAACATGTATTTAATATTAATACACTAAACATGTATTTAATATTAATACAAAAACATGTATTTAATTTTAATAAACTAAACATGTATTTAATGTTAATACACTAAACATGTATTTAATATTAATACACTAATCATGTATTTGATATTCATACACAAAACATGTATTTAATATTAATACAAAAAACATGTATTTAATATTTTTTACACTAAACGTGTATTTAATATTCATACACTAAAAGTGTACTTAATATTTATACACTAAATATGTATTTAATATTAATACAAAAAACATGTATTTAATTTTGATAAACTAAACATATATTTAATATGAATACACTAAACATGTATTTAATATTCATACACGAAACATGTATTTATTATTTATCCACTAAACATGTATTTAATATTAATACAAAAACATGTATTTAATTTTAATAAACTAAACATATATTTAATATTAATACACTAAACATGTATTTAATATTTATACACTAAACATGTATTTAACATTTATACACTAAACATGTATTTAATATTAACACACTAAACATGTATTTAATATTAATACAAAAACATGTATTTAATTTTAATAAACTAAACATATATTTAATATTAATCCACTAAACATGTATTTAATATTAATACACTAAACATGTATTTAACATTTATACACTAAAGATCTATTTAATATTAATACACTAAACATGTATTTAATATTCATACACTAAACATGTATTTGATATTCATACACTAAACATGTATTTAATATTAATACACTAAACATGTATTTAACATTTATACACTAAACATGTATTTAATATTAATACAAAAACATGTATTTAATTTTAATAAACTAAACATATATTTAATATTAATACACTAAACATGTATTTAATATTTATACACTAAACATGTATTTAACATTTATACACTAAACATGTATTTAATATTAACACACTAAACATGTATTTAATATTAATGCAAAAACATGTATTTAATTTTAATAAACTAAACATATATTTAATATTAATACACTAAACATGTATTTAATATTTATACAATAAACATGTATTTAACATTTATACACTAAACATCTATTTAATATTAATACATTAAACATGTATTTAATATTCATACACTAAACATGTATTTGATATTCATACACTAAACATGTATTTAATATTAATACACTAAACATGTATTTAACATTCATACACTAAACATGTATTTAATATTAATACACTAAACATGTATTTAATATTTATACACTAAACATGTATTTAATATTAATACAAAAACATGTATTTAATTTTAATAAATTAAACATATATTTAATATTAATACACTAAACATGTATTTAATATTTATACACTAAACATGTATTTAATATTAATACAAAAACATGTATTTAATTTTAATAAACTAAACATATATTTAATATTTATACACTAAACATGTATTTAACATTAATACACTAAACATGTATTTAATATTAATACACTAAACATGCATTTAATATTTATACACTAAACATGTATTTAATATTAATACAAAAACATGTATTTAATTTTAATAAACTAAAAATATATTTAATATTATTACACTAAACATGTATTTAATATTGATACAAAAACATGTATTTAATTTTAATAAACTAAACATATATTTAATATTAGTACACTAAACTTGTATT
Organism: Nerophis ophidion; assembly: GCF_033978795.1. Taxonomy (NCBI): domain Eukaryota; kingdom Metazoa; phylum Chordata; class Actinopteri; order Syngnathiformes; family Syngnathidae; genus Nerophis; species Nerophis ophidion. The sequence continues at coordinate 166,991 of NW_026906959.1, read as the reverse complement.
TAATATTTATACACTAAACATGTATTTAATATTCATACACTAATAATATAGTTATTATTTATACACTAAAAATGTATTTGATATTAATACACTAAACATGTATTTAATATTAATACACTAAACATGTATTTAGTATTTATACACTAATCATGTATTTAATATTAATACACTAATCATGTATTTAATATTTTTACACTAAATATGTATTTAATATTTATACACTTAACATGTATTTAATATTCATACACGAAACATGTATTTATCATTTATACACTAAATATGTATCTAATATTTAAACTCTAAACATGTATTTAATATTCATACACTAAACATGTATTTAATATTCATACATTAAACATGTATTTAATATTCATACACTAAACATGTATTTAATATTCATACACTAAACATGTATTTAATATTAATACACTAAACATGTATTTAATATTAATACAAAAACATGTATTTAATTTTAATAAACTAAACATATATTTAATATGAATACACTAAACATGTATTTAATATGAATACACTTAACATGTAGTTAATATTCATACACTAAACATGTAGTTATTATTTATACACTAAACATGTATTTAATATTTATACACTAAACATGTATTTAATATTAATACACTAAACATGTATTTAATATTAATACACTAAACATGTATTTAGTATTTATACACTAATCATGTATTTAATATTAATACACTAATCATGTATTTAATATTTATACACTAAATATGTATTTAATATTTATACACTTAACATGTATTTAATATTCATACACTAAACATGTATTTAATATTAATACACTAAACATGTATTTAATATTAATACAAAAACATATATTTAATTTAAATAAACTAAACATTTATTTTATATGAATACACTAAACATGTATTTAATATGAATACACTTAACATGTAGTTAATATTCATACACTAAACATGTAGTTATTATTTATACACTAAACATGTATTTAATATTTATACACTAAACATGTATTTAACAGTCATACACCAAACATGTATTTAATATTAATACACTAAACATGTATTTAATATTAATAGAAAAATATGTATTTAATTTTAATAAACTAAACATATATTTAATATTAATACACTAAACCTGTATTTGATATTAATACACTAAACATGTATTTAATATTTATACACTAAACATGTATTTAATATTCATTCACTAAACATATAGTTATTATTTATACACTAAACATGTATTTAATATTAATACAGTAAACATGTATTAAATATTTATACACTAAACATATATTTAATATTAATACAAAAACATGTCTTTAATTTTTAATAAACTAAACATACATTTAATATTAATACACTAAACATGTATTTAATATTCATACACTAAACAGGTATTTAACATTTATACACTAAACATATATTTGATATTAATACACTAAACATGTATTTAATATTAATACCAACACATGTATTTAATTTTAATAAACTAAACATATATTTAATATTAATACACTAAACATGTATTTAATATGTATACACTAAACATGTATTTAACATTCATACACTAAACATTTTTTTAATATTAATACACTAAACACGTATTTAATATTAATACAAAAACATGTATTTAATTTTAATAAACTAAATATATATTTAATATTGATACACTAAACATGTATTTAATATGAATACACTAAACATGTATTTAATATTCAGACACTAAACATGTAGTTATTATTTATACACTAAACATGCATTTAACATTTATACACTAAACATGTATTTAATATTAATAAACTAAACATGTATTTAATATTAATACAAAAATATGTATTTAATTTTAATAAACTAAACATATATTTAATATTAATACACTAAACATGTATTTATTATTAATACACTAAACATGTATTTAATATTTATACACTAAACATGTATTTGATATTAATACAAAAACATGTGTTTAAATTTAATAAACTAAACATATATTTAATATTAATACACTAAACATGTATTTAATATTTATACACTAAACATGTATTTAATATTCATACACTAAACATGTAGTTATTATTTATACACTAAACATGTATTTAATATTCATTCAATAAAAATATAGTTATTATTCTTACACTTAATATGTATTTAATAATCATATACTAAACGTATATGTAATTATATACTAATCATATATTTAATATTCATACAGTAAACATGTATTTATTATCCCCTAAATAAGGCACACTTGGAAATAATGAATTTCTTTATGTGTGCAGTTGTGGCAGAAGTCCACAGGAGGGTGCACGTTCCCTCTTAATAAGTCCCGTACTCTCCGTCTCTCTCTCTCTCTTTTTCCTTTTTTTTGTTTCTTTTATTTTTTTTTTACATAAGTTTGGTTTTTCAAACACTTATATTTATACACTAAACATGTATTTAATATTAATACACTAAACATGTATTTAATAATTATACACTAAACATGTATTTAATATTCATACACTAAACATGTATTTAACATTCATACACTAAACATGTATTTAATATTAATACACTAAACATGTATTTAATATTAATACAAAAACGTGTATTTAATTTTAATAAACTAAACATATATTCAATATTAATACACTAAACATGTATTTAATATTTATACACTAAACATGTATTTAATTTTAATAAACTAAACATATATTCAATATTAATACACTAAACATGTATTTAATATTTATACACTAAACATGTATTTAATATTCATACACTAAACATGTAGTTATCATTTATACACTAAACATGTATTTAATATTAATACACTAAAGTTGTATTTAATATTAATACACTAAACATGTATTTAATATTTATCAGCTATTCATGTATTTAATATTAATACACTAATCATGTATTTAATATTCATACACTAAATATGTATTTAATATTTATACACCTAACATGTATTTAATATTTATACACGAAACATGTATTTAATATTTATACACTAAACATGTATTTAATATTCATACATTAAACACGTATTTAATATTCATACACTAAACACGTATTTAATATTCATACATTAAACATGTATTTAATATTTATACACCAAACCTGTATTTAATATTAATACACTAAACATGTATTTAATATTTATACACTAAACATGTATTTAATATTAATACAAAAACATGTATTTAATTTTTAATAAACTAAACATATATTTTATATTAATACACTAAACATGTATTTAATATTCATACACTAAACATGTAGTTATTATTTATACACTGAACATGTACTTAATATTAATACAGTAAACATGTATTAAATATTTATACACTAAACATGTATTTAATATTCATTCAATAAACATGTAGATATTATTCTTACACTTAATATGTATTCAATATTAATACAAAAACATGTATTTAATTTTAATAAACTAAACATATATTTAATATTAATACACTAGACATGTATTTAATAGTTTTACACTAAACGTGTTTTTAATATTAATATATTAAATGTATTTAATATTAATACAAAAACATGTATTTAATTTTAATAAACTAAACATATATTTAATATGAATACACTAAACATGTATTTAATATTAATACACTAAACATGTATTTAATATTTATACACTAAACATGTATTTAATATTAATACAAAAACATTTATTTAATATCAATACACTAAATATGTATTTAATATTCATACACTTAACATGTATTTAATATGTATACAATAAACATGTATTTAATTTTCATACATGAAACATGTATTTAATATTTATACACTAAACATGTATTTAATATTCATACATTAAACATGTATTTAATATTCATACACTAAACATGTATTTAATATTCATACACTAAACATTGATTTAATATTTATACACTAAACATGTATTTAATATTTATACACTAAACATGTATTTAATATTCATACACTAAACATGTAATTAATATTAATACACTGAACATGTATTTAATAATCACACACTAAACGTATATGTAATTATACACTAATCATATATTTAATATTCATACAGTAAACATGTATTTATTATCCTCTAAATAAGGCACACTTGGAAATAATGAATTTCTTTATATGTGCAGTTGCGGCAAAACTCCACAGGAGGGCGCACGTTCCCTCTTAATAAGTCCGGTCCTCTCCGTCTCTCTCTCTCCCTCTTTTTCCTTTTTTATGTTTCTTTTTTTTTTTTTTACATAAATTTGGTTTCTCATACACTTATATTTATACACTAAACATGTATTTAATATTTATACACTAAACATGTATTTAATATTAATACAAAAACATGTATTTAATTTTAATAAACTAAACATATATTTAATATTTATACACTAAACATGTATTTAACATTAATACACTAAACATGTATTTAATATTAATACACTAAACATGCATTTAATATTCATACACTAAACATGTATTTAATATTCATACACTAAACATGTATTTAATATTCATACATTAAACATGTATTTAATATTTATACAGTAAACATGTATTTAATATTCATACACAAAACATGTATTTAATATTTATACACTAAACATGTATTTAATATTCATACATTAAACATATATTTAATATTCATACACTAAACATGTATTTAATATTTATACACTAAACATGTATTTAATATTCATACACTAAACATGTAATTAATATTAATACACTGAACATGTATTTAATAATCATACACTAAACGTATATGTAATTATACACTAATCATATATTTAATATTCATACAGTAAACATGTATTTATTATCCTCTAAATAAGGCACACTTGGAAATAATGAATTTCTTTATATGTGCAGTTGCGGCAAAACTCCACAGGAGGGCGCACGTTCCCTCTTAATAAGTCCGGTCCTCTCCGTCTCTCTCTCTCCCTCTTTTTCCTTTTTTATGTTTCTTTTGTTTTTTTTTACATAAATTTGGTTTCTCATACACTTATATTTATACACTAAACATGTATTTAATATTTATACACTAAACATGTATTTAATATTAATACAAAAACATGTATTTAATTTTAATAAACTAAACATATATTTAATATTTATACACTAAACATGTATTTAACATTAATACACTAAACATGTATTTAATATTAATACACTAAACATGCATTTAATATTCATACACTAAACATGTATTTAATATTCATACACTAAACATGTATTTAATATTCATACATTAAACATGTATTTAATATTTATACAGTAAACATGTATTTAATATTCATACACAAAACATGTATTTAATATTTATACACTAAACATGTATTTAATATTCATACATTAAACATATATTTAATATTCATACACTAAACATGTATTTAATATTTATACACTAAACATGTATTTAATATTAATACACTAAACATGTATGTAATATTAATACACTAAACATGTATTTAATATTAACACAAAAATATGTATTTAATTTTAATAAACTAAAAATATATTTAATATTAATACACTAAACATGTATTAAATATTTATACACTAAACATGTATTTAATATTTATTCAATAAACATGTAGTTATTATTCTTACACTTAATATGTATTTAATATTAATACAAAAACATGTATTTAATTTTAATAAACTAAACATATATTTAATATTTTTACACTAAACGTGTATTTAATATTTATACACTAATAGTGTATTTAATATTAATACAAAAACATGTATTTAATTTTAATAAACTAAACATATATTTAATATTAATACACTAAACATGTATTTAATATTTATACACTAAACATGTATTTAATATTCATACACTAAACATGTAGTTATTATTTATACACTAAACATGTATTTAATATTAATACACAAAAAATGTATTTAATATTCATACACTAAACATGTATTTAATATTCATACACTAAACATGTATTTAACATTTATACACTAAACATGTATTTAATATTCATACACTAAACATGTATTTAATATTAATACAAAAACATGTATTTAAGTTTAATAAACTAAACATTTAATATTAATACACTAAACATGTATTAAATATTAATACACTAAAAGTGTATTTAATATTTATACACTAAACATGTATTTAATATTTATACACTAAACATGTATTCAATATTTATACACTAAACATGTATTTAACATTTATACACTAAGCACGTATTTAATATTAATACACTAAACATGTATTTAATATTAATACAAAACATGTATCTAATTTTAATAAACCAAACATATATTTAAAATTAATAAACTAAACATGTATTTAATATTAATACACTAAACATGTATTTAATATTCATACACGAAAAATGTATTTAATATTTTTACACCAAACATGTATTTAATATTCATACATTAAACATGTATTTAATATTCATACACTAAACATGTATTTAATATGTATACACTAAACATGTATTTAATATTCATACACCAAACATGTTTTTTATTCATACACTAAACATGTATTTAATATTCATACACTAAACATTGATTTAATATTAATACACTAAACATATATTTAATTTTCATACAGTAAACATGTATTTAATATTTATTCACTAAACATGTATTTAATATTCATACACTAAACATGTATTTAATATTAATACACTGAACATGTATTTAATAATCATATACTAAACGTATATGTAATTATATACTAATCATATATTTAATATTCATACAGTAAACATGTATTTATTATCCTCTAAATAAGGCACACTTGGAAATAATGAATTTCTTTATGTGTGCAGTTGCGACAGAACTCCACAGGAGGGCGCACGTTCCCTCTTAATAAGTCCGGTCCTCTCCGTCTCTCTCTGTTTTTTCCTTTTTTTTTTGGTTTCTTTTATTTTTTTTTACACAAGTTTGGTTTCTCATACACTTATATTTATACACTAAACATGTATTTAATATTTATACACTAAACATGTATTTAATATTAATACAAAAACATGTATTTAATTTTAATAAACTAAACATATATTTAATATTTATACACTAAACATGTATTTAACATTTATACACTAAACATGTATTTAATATTAATACAAAAACATGTATTTAATTTTAATAAACTAAACATGTATTTAATATTAATACACTAAACATGCATTTAATATTAATACACTAATCATGTATTTGATATTCATACACTAAACATGTATTTAATATTTATACAAAAAACATGTATTTAATATTTTTACACTAAACGTGTATTTAATATTCATACACTAAAAGTGTACTTAATATTTATACACTAAACATGTATTTAATATCAATACAAAAAACATGTATTTAATTCTAATAAACTAAATATATATTTAATATTAATACACTAAACATGTATTTAATATTCATACACGAAACATGTATTTATTTTTCATACACTAAACATGTATTTAATATTCATACACTAAACATGTATTTAATATTCATACAAAAACATGTATTTAATTTTAATAAACTAAACATATATTTAATAATAATACACTAAACATGTATTTAATATTTATACACTAAACATGTATTTAATATTTATACACTAAACATGTATTTAATATCAATACACTAAATATGTATTTATTATTTATCCACTAAACATGACCTAAACATGTATTTAATATTCATACACTAAACGTGTATTAAATATTCATACACTAAACATGTACTTAATATTAATACAAAAACATGTATTTAAGTTTGATAAACTAAACATATATTTAATATTAATACACTAACCATATATTTAATTTTAATAAACTAAACATATTTAATATTAATACACTAAACATGTATTTAATATTCATACACTAAACATGTATTTAACATTTATACACTAAACATGTATTTAATATTAATACACTAAACATGTATTTAATATTAATACAAAAACATGTATTTAATTTTAATAAACTAAACATGTATTTAATGTTAATACACTAAACATGTATTTAATATTAATACACTAAACATGTATTTAATATTAACACACTAAACATGTATTTAATATTAATACAAAAACATGTATTTAATTTTAATAAACTAAATATATATTTAATATTAATACACTAAACATGTATTTAATATTAACACACTAAACATGTATTTAATATTAATACAAAAACATGTATTTAATTTTAATAAACTAAATATATATTTAATATTAATACACTAAACATGTATTTAATATTAATACACTAAACATGTATTTAATATTCATTCATTAAACATGTAGTTATTATTCTTACACTTAATAAGTATTTAATAATCATATACTAAACGTATATGTCACAACCACTGGCTCGTTAGTGGCTGTAACATTAAGGGAGACCACACCGATTTGTACATTTTAGCCAACAGATCTTTTATTTACAACATGTATCAGTGATCAGTAATGTGAATTAACCAAGGAATGTATCAGTAAATGAGTGTTGTCCCAAAAGGGTGCAAGTGTGGTGCTAATCCCGGCCGTCGTTGCCGTGACCATACGGTCACCAAACGAATGTGCCTGTGGGACGAGAGAGCTTAGAGAGCATGCTGATGGGAGGCCTTTTATAGGCCGCCCAATCAGCAGCCCTCTGAGATGTTGCAGGTCTTCACAGACCAGCTCCACCTGCGGGTCGGAGGACCAAAGTGCCCCAAACACTAACCGGCAGAGCCGGGCATGACAGCTCCACCTGCGGGTCGGAGGACCAAAGTGCCCCAAACACTAACCGGCAGAGCCGGGCATGACACCCCCCCGCCTTAAAAACAGAGACCCGTGTTCACTGGGTCTCTGAAGCACCATCAAAAAATAGAAAACAAAAAACTACAGTAGCCCCAGTAGCTATATTCTAGTCCCACTGACGCACCTCCCCTCCACCCCAGACCAACCAGAACCCAAACCATCCCAAACACCCTCCTTCCCCTCCGACCTTCCCTGCACCCAGCAAATCCTGGTACCCGGACAGCGACCTTTAAGGGAAACAGAGAAACACCGCAGGTTAGGAGTGAGTGGAGATGATTAGACCTCCTGGTCCAGGGCCCGAGAGAGTGCATCAGCCATTACATTTTCCACCCCGCGAATATGGCGGATCAACAGGTGGAATGGCTGCAGAAACAGTGCCCAGCGCAACAGGCGCTGGTTGGTGGACCCTTTGAAAGACTGCAGAAAAGTGAGAGGGTTGTGATCTGAGTAGACCACAATTGGATGGAGACCCCCTCCCACATAGACTTCAAAGTGTTGCAATGCCCAAATCAATGCTAATGCTTCCTTTTCAATCACTGAATAATTAAATTGGTATTTGTTGAATTTTTTTGAAAAATAGCAAACCGGTCTGGCTACTCCATCATCATCAGCCTGCAGGAGGACCGCACCTGCTCCCACCTGGCTTGCATCCACCTGCAGCTGGAATGGCAGATCCAGTTTGGGTGCAGCCAGGACCGGAGCTGATGTTAACAAAAGCTTTGCATTCTGGAAAGCCTGCTGACACTCCTCCGACCAAATGAATTTGGCGCCACCCTTCAACAAATTGGTCAGAGGAGATACAACAGTTGAAAAATTGCAGCAAAAATTGCGGTAGTACCCGATCATACCCAAAAAGCGCATAAGTTCTTTCTTCGTCGCCGGCACAGGGAAATTATCAATAGCTGCCACCTTTGCGTTAACGGGCCGCACCATCCCCTGGCCGACTACTTTACCCAAATAGACGACTGTGGCACGCGCAAACTCGCATTTCGCTAAATTTACTGTGAGGTTTGCTGCCACCAACCTCTGGAAAAGCGCTCGAATGCGAGCCAAATGTTCGTCCCAACTGTCTGAATGACAAACGGCGTCGTCCAAATAAACCGCGCACCCCTGCAGCCCCCCAACGACCCTATTCATGAGCCGTTGGAAGGTTGCAGGAGCATTCCGCAAACCGAAGCTCATTCGAGTATACGAGTACAAACCGGAAGAGGTAATGAATGCAGATATCTCCTGCGCTCTCTGCGTCAAAGGCACTTGATAGTAATATATGTTTAGTTTATTAAACTTAAATATATGTGTTTGTATTAATATTAAATACATGTTTAGTGTATGAATATTAAATACACGTTTAGTGTATGAATATTAAATACATGTTTAGTTTATGAATATTAAATACATGTTATTGTATGAATATTAAATACACGTTTAGTGTATAAATATTAAATATATATTTAGTTTATTAAAATTAAATACATGTTTTTGTATTAATATTAAATACATGTTTAGTGTATAAATATTAAATACATGTTTAGTGTATTAATATTAAATACATGTTTAGTGTATGAATATTAAATACATGTTTAGTGTATTAATATTAAATACACTTTTAGTGTATAAATATTAAATACACGTTTAGTGTAGAAATATTAAATACATGTTTAGTGTATTAATATTAAATATATGTTTAGTTTATTAAAATTAAATACATGTTTTTGTATTAATATTAAATACATATTAAGTGTAAGAATAATAACTACATGTTTATTGAATGAATATTAAATACATGTTTAGTGTATAAATATTTAATACATGTTTAGTCTATTAATATTAAATATATGTTTAGTTTATTAAAATTAAATACATGTTTTTGTATTAATATATTAATAATTAATTTTGTATTTAATTTTAATAAACTAAATATATATTTAATATTCATACACTAAACGTGTATTTAATATTAATACACTAAACATGTATTTAATATTAATACAAAAACATGTATTTAATTTTAATAAACTAAACATATATTTAATATTAATTCACTAAACATGTATTCAATATTTTTACACTAAACATGTATTTAATATTTATACACTAAACATTGATTTAATATTAATACACTAAACATGTATTTAATATTTATACACTAAACATGTATTTAATATTCATACACTAAACATGTATTTAATATTAATACACCGAACAAGTATTTAATAATCATATACTAAACGTATATGTAATTATATACTAATCATATATTTAATATTCATACAGTAAACATGTATTTATTATCCTCTAAATAAGGCACACTTGGAAATAATGAATTTCTTTATATGTGCAGTTGCGGCAGAACTCCACAGGAGGGCGTCTCTCTCTCCCTCTTTTTCCTTTTTTTTGTTTCTTTTATTTTTTTTTTACGTAAGTTTGGTTTTTCATACACTTATATTTATACACCAAACATGTATTTAATATTAATACACTAAACATGTATTTAATATTAATACACTAAACATGTATTTCATATTAATACAAAAATATGTATTCAATTTTAATAAACTAAACATATATTTAATATTAATACACTAAACATGTATTAAATATTTATACACTAAACATGTATTTAATATTAATACACTAAACATGTATTTAATATTCATACACTAAATATGTAGTTATTATTTATACACTAAACATGTATTTAATATTAATACACTAAACATGTATTTAATATTCATACACTAAACATGTATTTAACATTAATACACTAAACATGTATTTAATATTAATACACTAAACATGTATTTAATATTAATACAAAAACATGTATTTAATTTTAATAAACTAAACATATATTTAATATTATACACTAAACATGTATTTGATATATTAATACACTAAACATGTATTTAATATTCATACACTAAATATGTAGTTATTAATTATACACTAAACATGTATTTAATATTCATACACTGAACATGTATTTGATATTAATACACTAAACATTGATTTAATATTAATACACTAAACATGTATTTAATATTCATACACTAAACATTGATTTAATATTAATACACTAAACATGTATTTAATATTCATACACTAAACATGTATTTAATATTAATACACTAAATATGTATTTATTATTTATCCACTAAGCATGTATTTAATATTCATAAACTAAACATGTATTTAATATTCATACACTAAACGTGTATTTAATATTCATACACTAAACATGTATTTAATATTAATACAAACACATGTATTTAAGTTTAATAAACTAAACATATATCTAATATTAATACACTAAACATGTATTTAATATTTATACACTAAACATGTATTTAATATTAATACAAACACATGTATTTAAGTTTAACAAACTAAACATATTTAATATTAATACACTAAACATGTATTTAATATTTATACACTAAACATGTATTTAATGTTTATACACTAAACATGTATTTAATATTAATACACTAAACATGTATTTAATATTAATACACTAATCATGTATTTAATATTCATACACTAAATATGTATTTAATATTTATACACTTAAAATTTATTTAATATTTATACTTGAAACATGTATTTAATATTTATACACTAAACATGTATTTAATATTCATACATTAAACATGTATTTAATATTCATACACTAAACATGTATTTAATATTCATACATTAAACATGTATTTAATATTTACAGACTAAACATGTATTGAATATTCATACACGAAACATGTATTTAATATTCATACATTAAACATATATTTAATATTCATACACTAAACATGTATTTAATATTTATACACTAAACATGTATTTAACATTTATACACTAAACATGTTTTTAATATTAATACACTAAATATGTATTTAATATTAATACAAAAATATGTATTTAATTTTAATAAACTAAACATATATTTAATATTAATACACTAAACATGTATTTGATATTCATTCAATAAACATGTCGTTATTATTCTTACACTTAATATGTATTTAATATTAATACAAAAACATGTATTTAATTTTAATAAACTAAACATATATTTAATATTAATACACTAAACATGTATTTAATATTTTTACACTAAACGTGTATTTAATATTTATACACTAAAAGTGTATTTGATATTCATACACTAAACATGTATTTAATATTAATACACTAAACATGTATTTAATATTTATACACTAAACATGTATTTAATATTAATACAAAAACATGTATTTAATTTTAATAAACTAAATATATATTTAATATTAATACACTAAACATGTATTTAATATTAATACACTAAACCTGTATTTAATATTTATACACTAAACATGTATTTAATATTTATACACCAAACATGTATTTAATATTAATACACTAAATATGTATTTATTATTATCCACTAAACATGTATTTAATATTCATAAACTAAACATGTATTTAATATTCATACACTAAACATGTATTTAATATTAATACAAACACATGTATTTAAGTTTAATAAACTAAACATATATTTAATATTAATACACTAAACATGTATTTAATATTTATACACTAAACATGTATTTAATATTAATACAAAAACATGTATTTAATTTTAATAAACTAAACATATTTAATATTAATACACTAATAATGTATTTAATATTTATACACTAAACATGTATTTAACTATTAAACACTAAACATGTTTTTAATATTAATACACTAAACATGTATTTAATATTAATACACTAAACATGTATTTAATATTAATACAAAAACATGTATTTAATATTAATACAAAAACATGTATTTAATTTTAATGAACTAAACATGTATTTAATATTTATACACTAAACATGTATTTAATATTAATAAACTAAACATGTATTTAATATTTATACACTAATGATGTATTTAATATTAATACACTAATCATGTATTTAATATTCATACACTAAATATGTATTTAATATTTATACACTTAACATGTATTTAATATTTATACACGAAACATGTATTTAATATTCATACATTAAACATGTATTTAATATTCATACACTAAACATGTATTTAATATTCATACATTAAACATGTATTTAATATTCATACACTAAACATGTATTTAATATTCACACATTAAACATGTATTTAATATTCATACACTAAACCTGTATTTAATATTAATACACTAAACATGTATTTAATATTTATACACTAAACATGTATTTCATATTAATACAAAAACAGGTATTTAATTTTCAATAAACTAAACATATATTTAATATTAATACACTAAACATGTATTTAATATTCATACACGAAACATGTATTTAATATTTTTACACTAAACATGTATTTAATATTCATACATTAAACATGTATTTAATATTCATACACTAAACATGTATTTAATATTTATACACTAAACATGTATTTAATATTCATACACTAAACATGTATTTGATATTCATACACTAAACATGTATTTAATAGTCATACACTAAACATTGATTTAATATTAATACACTAAACATGTATTTAATATTTATACACTAAAGTTGTATTTAATATTTATACACTAAACATGTATTTAATATTCATACACTAAACATGTATTTAATATTAATACACTGAACATGTATTTAATAATCATATACTAAAGGTATATGTAATTATACACTAATCATATATTTAATATTCATACAGTAAACATGTCTTTAACATTTATGCACTAAACATGTATTTAATATCAATACACTAAACATGTATTTAATATTAATACACTAATCATGTATTTGATATTCATACACTAAACTTGTATTTAATATTTATACAAAAAACATGTATTTAATATTATTACACTAAACGTGTATTTAATATTCATACACTAAAAGTGTACTTAACATTTATACACTAAACATGTATTTAATATTAATACAAAAAACATGTATTTAATTTTAAGAAACTAAACATATATTTAATATTAATACAGTAAACATGTATTTAATATTCATACACGAAACATGTATTTATTATTCATACACTAAACATGTATTTAATATTCATACACTAAACATGTATTTAATATTCATACAAAAACATGTATTTAATTTTAATAAACTAAACATATATTTAATAATAATACACTAAACATGTATTTAATATTTATACACTAAACATGTATTTAATATTAATACACTAAATATGTATCTGTTATTTATCCACTAAACATGTATTTAATATTCATGAACTAAACATGTATTTAATATTCGTACACTAAACGTGTATTAAATATTCATACACTAAACAGGTATTTAATATTAATACAGAAACATGTATTTAAGTTTAATAAACTAAACATATATTTAATATTAATACACTAACCATGTATTTAATTTTAATAAACTAAACATATTTAATATTAATACACTAAACATGTATTTAATATTCATACACTAAACATGTATTTAACATTTCTACACTAAACATGTATTTAATATTAATACACTAAACATGTATTTAATATTAATACAAAAACATGTATTTAATTTTAATAAACTAAACATATATTCAATATTAATACACTAAACATGTATTTAATATTCATACACTAAACATTTATTCAACATTAATACACTATACATGTTTTTAATATTAATACACTAAACATGTATTTAATATTAATACAAAAACATGTATTTAATTTTAATAAACTAAACATATATTTAATATTAATACAATAAACATGTATTTAATATGAATACACTAAACATGTATTTAATATTCATACACTAAACATGTGGTTATTATTTATACACTAAACATGTATTTAATATTTATACACTAAACATGTATTTAACATTTATACACTAAACATGTATTTAATATTAATACACTAAACATGTATTTAATATTAATACAAAAATATGTATTTAATTTTAATAAACTAAACATATATTTAATATTAATACACTAAACCTGTATTTAATATTAATACACTAAACATGTATTTAATATTTATACACTAAACATTGATTTAATATTAATACACTAAACATATATTTAATTTTCATACAGTAAACATGTATTTAATATTTATTCACTAAACATGTATTTAATATTCATACACTAAACATGTATTTAAGCTTAATACACTGAACATGTATTTATTAATCATATACTAAACGTATATGTAATTATATAATAATCATATATTTAATATTCATACAGTAAACATGTATTTATTATCCTCTAAATAAGGCACACTTGGAAATAATGAATTTCTTTATGTGTGCAGTTGCGACAGAACTCCACAGGAGGGCGCACGTTCCCTCTTAATAAGTCCGGTCCTCTCCGTCTCTCTCTCTTTTTTTCCTTTTTTTTGGGGTATTTTTTTTTCTTTTTTACATAAGTTTGGTTTCTCATACACTTATATTTATACACTAAACATGTATTTAATATTAATACAATAAACATGTATTTAATATTTATACACTAAACATGTATTTAATATTAATACAAAAACATGTATTTAATTTTAATAAACTAAACATATATTGAATATTTATACACTAAACATGTATTTAACATTTATACACTAAACATGTATTTAATATTAATACACTAAACATGTATTTAATATTAATACACTAAACATGTATTTAATATTAATACAAAAACATGTATTTAATTTTAATAAACTAAACATGTATTTAATGTTAATACACTAAACATGTATTTAATATTAATACACTAATCATGTATTTGATATTCATACACTAAACATGTATTTAATATTTATACAAAAAACATGTATTTAATATTTTTACACTAAACATTTATTAATATTCATACACTAAAAGTGTACTTAATATTTATACACTAAACATGTATTTAATATTAATACAAAAAACATGTATTTAATTTTAATAAACTAAACATATATTTAATATGAATACACTAAACATGTATTTAATATTCATACACGAAACATGTATTTATTATTCATACACTAAACATGTATTTAATATTCATACACTAAACATGTATTTAATATTCATACAAAAACATGTATTTAGTTTTAATAAACTAAACATATATTTAATAATAATAAACTAAACATGTATTTAAAATTTATACACTAAACATGTATTTAATATTTATACACTAAACATTTATTTAATATTAATACACTAAATATGTATTTATTATCCATCCACTAAACATGTATTTAATATCCATGAACTAAACATGTAATTAATATTCATACACTAAACGTGTATTAAATATTCATACACTAAACATGTATTTAATATTAATACAAAAACATGTATTTAAGTTTAATAAACTAAACATATATTTAATATTAATACACTAACCATGTATTTAATTTTAATAAACTAAACATATTTAATATTAATACACTAAACATGTACTTAATATTCATACACTAAACATGTATTTAACATTTATACACTAAACATGTATTTAATACCAATACACTAAACATGTATTTAATATTAATACAAAAACATTTATTTAATTTTAATAAACTAAACATATATTTAATATTAATACACTAAACATGTATTTAATATTTATACACTAAACATGTATTGAACATTTATACACTAAACATGTTTTTAATATTAATACACTAAACATGTATTTAATATTAATACAAAAACATGTATTTAATTTTAATAAACTAAACATGTATTTAATGTTAATACACTAAACATGTATTTAATATTAATACACTAATCATGTATTTGATATTCATACACTAAACATGTATTTAATATTTATACAAAAAACATGTATTTAATATTTTTACACTAAACATTTATTAATATTCATACACTAAAAGTGTACTTAATATTTATACACTAAACATGTATTTAATATTAATACAAAAAACATGTATTTAATTTTAATAAACTAAACATATATTTAATATGAATACACTAAACATGTATTTAATATTCATACACGAAACATGTATTTATTATTCATACACTAAACATGTATTTAATATTCATACACTAAACATGTATTTAATATTCATACAAAAACATGTATTTAGTTTTAATAAACTAAACATATATTTAATAATAATAAACTAAACATGTATTTAAAATTTATACACTAAACATGTATTTAATATTTATACACTAAACATTTATTTAATATTAATACACTAAATATGTATTTATTATCCATCCACTAAACATGTATTTAATATCCATGAACTAAACATGTAATTAATATTCATACACTAAACGTGTATTAAATATTCATACACTAAACATGTATTTAATATTAATACAAAAACATGTATTTAAGTTTAATAAACTAAACATATATTTAATATTAATACACTAACCATGTATTTAATTTTAATAAACTAAACATATTTAATATTAATACACTAAACATGTACTTAATATTCATACACTAAACATGTATTTAACATTTATACACTAAACATGTATTTAATACCAATACACTAAACATGTATTTAATATTAATACAAAAACATGTATTTAATTTTAATAAACTAAACATATATTTAATATTAATACACTAAACATGTATTTAATATTTATACACTAAACATGTATTGAACATTTATACACTAAACATGTTTTTAATATTAATACACTAAACATGTATTTAATATTAATTCAAAAACATGTATTTAATTTTAATAAACTAAACATATATTTAATATTAATACACTAAACATGTATTTAATATGAATACACTAAACATGTATTTAATATTCATACACTAAACATGTATTTAACATTCATACACTAAACATGTATTTAATATTAATACACTAAACATGTATTTAATATTAATACAAAAATATGTATTTAATTTTAATAAACTAAACGTATATATAGTATTAATACACTAAACCTGTATTTAATATTGATACACTAAACATGTATTTAATATTTATACACTAAACATGTATTTAATATTAATACAAAAACATGTATTTAATTTTTAATTAACTAAACATATATTTAATATTAATACACTAAACATGTATTTAAAAATTATACACTAAACATGTATTTAATATTCATACACTAAGCATGTAGTTATTATTTATACACTAAACATGTATTTAATTTTTATAAACTAAACATATATTTAATATTAATACACTAAACAAGTATTTAATATGAATACACTAAACATGTATTTAATATTTATACACTAAACATGTATTTAATATTCATTCAATAAACATGTAGTTATTATTCTTACACTTAATATGTATTTAATATTAAAACAAAAACATGTATTTAATTGTAATAAACCAAACATATATTTAATATTAGAACACTAAACATGTGTTTAATATTTTTACACTAAACGTGTTTTTAATATTAATATACTAAACATGTATTTAATATTAATACAAAAACATGTATTTAATTTTAATAAACTAAACATATATTTAATATTAATATACTAAACAAGTATTTAATATGAATACACTAAACATGTATTTAATATTTATACACTAAACATGTATTTAATATTAATACAAAAACATGTATGTCATTTTTAATAAACTAAACATATGTTTAATATTAATACACTAAACATATATTTAATATTAATGCACTAAACATGTATTTAATATTTTTACACTAAACATGTATTTAATATTAATACACTAAACATGTATTTAATATTAATACAAAAACATGTATTTAATTTTAATAAAATAAACATATATTTAATATTAATACACTAAACATGTATTTAATATTTAAACACTAAACATGTATTTAATATTTATACACTAAACATGTATTTAATATTAACACACTAAACATGTATTTAATATTAATACAAAAACATGTATTTAATTTTAATGAACTAAACATATATTTAATATTAATACACTAAACATGTATTTAATATTAATACACTAAACATGTATTTAATATTCATACACTAAACATGTAGTTATTATTTACACACTAAACATGTATTTAATATTCATACACTAAACATGTGTTTAACATTAATACACTAAACATGTATTTAATATTAATACACTAAACATGCATTTAATATTTATACACTAAACATGTATTTAATATTAATACAAAAACATGTATTTAATTTTAATAAACTAAACATATATTTAATATTATTACACTAAACATGTATTTAATATTTATAAACTAAACATGTATTTAATATTCATACACTAAACATGTGGTTATTATATATACACTAAACATGTATTTAATATTAATACACTAAACATGTATTTAATATTAATACACTAAACATGTATTTAGTATTTATACACTAATCATGTATTTAATATTAATACACTAATCATGTATTTAATATTTATACACTAAATATGTATTTAATATTAATACACTTAACATGTATTTAATATTTATACACGAAACATGTATTTAATATTTATACACTAAACATGTATTTAATATTAATACATTAAACATGTATTTAATATTCATACACTAAACATGTATTTAATATTCATACATTAAACATATATTTAATATTAATACACTAAACCTGTATTTAATATTAATACACTAAACATGTATTTAATATTAATACACTAAACATGTATTTAATATTAATACAAAAACATGTTTTTAATTTTTAATAAACTAAACATATATTTAATATTAATACACTAAACATGTATTTAATATTAATACAAAAACATGTATTTAATTTTAATAAACTAAACATATATTTAATATGAATACACTAAACATGTATTTAATATTCATACACTAAACATGTATTTAACATTCATACACTAAACATGTATTTAATATTAATACACTAAACATGTATTTAATATTAATACAAAAATATGTATTTAATTTTAATAAATTAAACATATATATAATATTAATACACTAAACCTGTATTTTATATTGATACACTAAACATGTATTTAATATTTATACACTAAACATGTATTTAATATTAATACAAAAACATGTATTTAATTTTTAATAAACTAAACATATATTTAATATTAATACACTAAACATGTATTTAAAAATTATACACTAAACATGTATTTAATATTCATACACTAAGCATGTAGTTATTATTTATACACTAAACATGTATTTAATTTTAATAAACTAAACATATATTTAATATTAATACTCTAAACAAGTATTTAATATGAATACACTAAACATGTATTTAATATTTATACACTAAACATGTATTTAATATTCATTCAATAAACATGTAGTTATTATTCTTACACTTAATATGTATTTAATATTAATACAAAAACATGTAGTTAATTTTAATAAACTAAACATATATTTAATATTAGAACACTAAACATGTGTTTAATATTTTTACACTAAACATGTTTTTAATATTAATATACTAAACATGTATTTAATATTAATACAAAAACATGTATTTAATTTTAATAAACTAAACATATATTTAATATTAATACACTAAACAAGTATTTAATATGAATACACTAAACATGTATTTAATATTTATACACTAAACATGTATTTAATATTAAAACAAAAACATGTATGTCATTTTTAATAAACTGAACATATGTTTAATATTAATACACTAAACATATATTTAATATTAATGCACTAAACATGTATTTAATATTTTTACACTAAACATGTATTTAATATTAATACACTAAACATGTATTTAATATTAATTCAAAAACATGTATCTAATTTTAATAAAATAAACATATATTTAATATTAATACACTAAACATGTATTTAATATTTATACACTAAACATGTATTTAATATTCATACACTAAACATGTATTTAATATTAACACACTAAACATGTATTTAATATTAATACAAAAACATGTATTTAATTTTAATGAACTAAACATATATTTAATATTAATACACTAAACATGTATTTAATATTAATACACTAAACATGTATTTAATATTCATACACTAAACATGTAGTTATTATTCATACACTAAACATGTATTTAATATTCATACACTAAACATGTATTTAACATTAATACACTAAACATGTATTTAATATTAATACAAAAACATGTATTTAATTTTAATAAACTAAACATATATATAATATTATTACACTAAATATGTATTTAATATGTATACACTTAACATGTATTTAATATTTATACACGAAACATGTATTTAATATTTATACACTAAACATGTATTTAATATTCATACATTAAACATGTATTTAATATTCATACACTAAACATGTATTTAATATTCATACATTAAACATATATTTATTATTAATACAAAAACATGTCTTTAATTTTTAATAAACTAAACATATATTTAATATTAATACACTAAACATGTATTTAATATTTATACACTAAACATGTATTTAATATTCATACACTAAACATATAGTTATTTTTTATACCTTAAACATGTATTTAATATTAATACAGTAAACATGTATTAAATATTTATACACTAAACATATATTTAATATTAATACAAAAACATGTCTTTAATTTTTAATAAACTAAACATATATTTAATAATAATACACTAAACATGTATTTAATATTTATACACTAAACATGTATTTAACATTTATACACTAAACATGTATATAATATTAATACACTAAACATGTATTTAATATTAATACAAAAACATGTATTTAATTTTAATAAACTAAACATATATTTAATATTAATACACTAAACATGTATTTAATATTTATACTTTAAACATGTATTTAATATTCATTCACTAAACATGTGGTTATTATTTATACACTAAACATGTACTTAATATTAATACACTAAACATGTAGTTAATATTAATACACTAAACATGTATTTAATATTTATACACTAATCATGTATTTAATATTAATACACTAATAATGTATTTAATATTCATACACTAAATATGTAATTAATATTTATACACTTAACATGTATTTAATATTTATACACGAAACATGTATTTAATATTCATAAACTAAACATGTATTTAATATTCATACATTAAACATGTATTTAATATTCATACACTAAACATGTATTTATTATTCATACATTAAACATGTATTTAATATTTATACACTAAACCTGTATTTAATATTAATACACTAAACATGTATTTAATATTCATACACTAAACATGTATTTAATATTAATACAAAAACATGTATTTCCTTTTTAGTAAACTAAACAAATATTTAATAATAATA
Organism: Nerophis ophidion; assembly: GCF_033978795.1. Taxonomy (NCBI): domain Eukaryota; kingdom Metazoa; phylum Chordata; class Actinopteri; order Syngnathiformes; family Syngnathidae; genus Nerophis; species Nerophis ophidion. Next base: position 143,942 of record NW_026906959.1, on the reverse strand, counting down.
CACTAAACATGTATTTAATATTTATACACTAAATATGTATTTAATATTCATACAATAAACATGTAGTTATTATTTATACACTGAACATGTATTTAATATTAATACAGTAAACATGTATTAAATATTTATACACTAAACATGTATTTAATATTCAATCAATAAACATGTAGATATTATTCTTACACTTAATATGTATTCAATATTAATACAAAAACATGTATTTAATTTTAATAAACTAAACATTTATTTAATATTAATACACTAAACATGTATTTAATATTTTTACACTAAACTTGTTTTTAATATTAATACACTAAACATATATTTAATATTAATACAAAAACATGTATTTAATTTTAATAAACTACACATATATTTAATATTAATACACTAAACATGTATTTAATATTTATACACTAAAAATGTATTTAATATTAATACAAAAACATTTATTTAATATTCATACACTAAACATGTATTTAATATTTATACACTAATCATGTATTTAATATTCATACATGAAACATGTATTTAATATTTATACACTAAACATGTATTTAATATTCATACATTAAACATGGATTTAATATTCATACACTAAACATGTATTTAATATTCATACACTAAACATGTATTTAATATTCATACACTAAACATGTATTTAATATTTATACACTAAACATGTATTTAATATTCATACACTAAAAATTGATTTAATATTAATACAATAAACATATATTTAATATTTATACACTAAACATGTATTTAATATTTATACACTGAACATGTATTTAATATTCATACACTAAACATGTATTTAATATTTATACACTAAACATGTATTTAATATTCATACACTAAACATTGATTTAATATTAATACACTAAACATATATTTAATATTTATACACTAAACATGTATTTAATATTCATACACTAAACATGTATTTAATATTTATACACTAAACATGTATTTAATATTCATACACTAAACATTGATTTAATATTAATACAATAAACATATATTTAATATTTATACACTAAACATGTATTTAATATTTATACACTAAACATGTATTTAATATTCATACACTAAACATGTATTTAATATTTATACACTAAACATGTATTTAATATTCATACACTAAACATTGATTTAATATTAATACACTAAACATATATTTAATATTTATACACTAAACATGTATTTAATATTTATACACTAAACATGTATTTAATATTCATACACTAAACGTGTATTTAATATTAATACACTGAACATGTATTTAATAATCATATACTAAACGTATATGTAATTATATACTAATCATATATTTAATATTCATACAGTAAACATGTATTTATTATCCTCTAAATAAGGCACACTTGGAAATAATGAATTTCTTTATATGTGCAGTTGCGGCAGAACTCCACAGGAGGGCGGACGTTCCCTCTTAATAAGTCCGGTCCTCTCCGTCTCTCTCTCCCTCTTTTTCCTTTTTTTTGTTTCTTTTATTTTTTTTTTACATAAGTTTGGTTTCTCATACACTTATATTTATACACTAAACATGTATTTAATATTAATACACTAAACATGTATGTAATATTAATACACTAAACATGTATTTAATATTAATACAAAAATATGTATTTAATTTTAATAAACTAAACATATATTTAATATTAATACACTAAACATGTATTAAATATTTATACACTAAACATGTATTCAATATTCATTCAATAAACATGTAGTTATTATTCTTACACTTAATATGTATTTAATATTAATACAAAAACATGTATTTAATTTTAATAAACTAAACATATATTTAATATTAATACACTAAACATGTATTTAATATTTTTAAACTAAACGTGTATTTAATATTTATACACTAAAAGTGTATTTAATATTAATACACTAAACATGCATTTAATATTAATACACTAAACATGTATTTAATATTTATACACTAAACATGTATTTAATTTTCATACACTAAACATATATTTAATATTAACACACTAAACATGTATTTAATATTTATACACTAAACATGTATTTAATATTAATACAAAAATATGTATTTAATTTTAATGAACTAAATATATATTTGATATTCATACACTAAACGTGTATTTAATATTCATACACTAAACATGTATTTAATATTCATAAACTAAACATGTATTTAATATTCATACACTAAACGTGTATTTAATATTCATACACTAAACATGTATTTAATATTAATACAAACACATGTATTTAAGTTTAATAAACTAAACATATATTTAATATTAATACACTAAACATGTATTTAATATTTATACACTAAACATGTATTTAATATTAATACAAAAACATGTATTTAATTTTAATAAACCAAACATATATTTAATATTAATACACTAAACATGTATTTAACATTTATACACTAAACATATATTTAACATTTATACACTAAACATGTTTTTAATATTAATACACTAAACATGTATTTAATATTAATACAAAAACATGTATTTAATTTTAATAAACTAAACATATATTTAATATTAATACACTAAACATGTATTTAATATTTATACACTAAACATGTATTTAACATTTATACACTAAAAATGTTTTTAATATTAATACACTAAACATGTATTTAATATTAATACAAAAACATGTATTTAATTTTTAATTAACTAAACATATATTTAATATTAATACACTAAACATGTATTTAAAAATTATACACTAAACATGTATTTAATATTCATACACTAAGCATGTAGTTATTATTTATACACTAAACATGTATTTAATTTTTATAAACTAAACATATATTTAATATTAATACACTAAACAAGTATTTAATATGAATACACTAAACATGTATTTAATATTTATACACTAAACATGTATTTAATATTCATTCAATAAACATGTAGTTATTATTCTTACACTTAATATGTATTTAATATTAAAACAAAAACATGTATTTAATTGTAATAAACCAAACATATATTTAATATTAGAACACTAAACATGTGTTTAATATTTTTACACTAAACGTGTTTTTAATATTAATATACTAAACATGTATTTAATATTAATACAAAAACATGTATTTAATTTTAATAAACTAAACATATATTTAATATTAATATACTAAACAAGTATTTAATATGAATACACTAAACATGTATTTAATATTTATTAACTAAACATGTATTTAATATTAATACAAAAACATGTATGTCATTTTTAATAAACTAAACATATGTTTAATATTAATACACTAAACATATATTTAATATTAATGCACTAAACATGTATTTAATATTTTTACACTAAACATGTATTTAATATTAATACACTAAACATGTATTTAATATTAATACAAAAACATGTATTTAATTTTAATAAAATAAACATATATTTAATATTAATACACTAAACATGTATTTAATATTTATACACTAAACATGTATTTAATATTTATACACTAAACATGTATTTAATATTAACACACTAAACATGTATTTAATATTAATACAAAAACATGTATTTAATTTTAATGAACTAAACATATATTTAATATTAATACACTAAACATGTATTTAATATTAATACACTAAACATGTATTTAATATTCATACACTAAACATGTAGTTATTATTTACACACTAAACATGTATTTAATATTCATACACTAAACATGTGTTTAACATTAATACACTAAACATGTATTTAATATTAATACACTAAACATGCATTTAATATTTATACACTAAACATGTATTTAATATTAATACAAAAACATGTATTTAATTTTAATAAACTAAACATATATTTAATATTATTACACTAAACATGTATTTAATATTTATAAACTAAACATGTATTTAATATTCATACACTAAACATGTGGTTATTATATATACACTAAACATGTATTTAATATTAATACACTAAACATTTATTTAATATTAATACACTAAACATGTATTTAGTATTTATACACTAATCATGTATTTAATATTAATACACTAATCATGTATTTAATATTCATACACTAAATATGTATTTAATATTAATACACTTAACATGTATTTAATATTTATACACGAAACATGTATTTAATATTTATACACTAAACATGTATTTAATATTCATACATTAAACATGTATTTAATATTCATACACTAAACATGTATTTAATATTCATACATTAAACATATATTTAATATTAATACACTAAACCTGTATTTAATATTAATACACTAAACATGTATTTAATATTTATACACTAAACATGTATTTAATATTAATACAAAAACATGTTTTTAATTTTTAATAAACTAAACATATATTTAATATTAATACACTAAACATGTATTTAATATTAATACAAAAACATGTATTTAATTTTAATAAACTAAACATATATTTAATATGAATACACTAAACATGTATTTAATATTCATACACTAAACATGTATTTAACATTCATACACTAAACATGTATTTAATATTAATACACTAAACATGTATTTAATATTAATACAAAAATATGTATTTAATTTTAATAAATTAAACATATATATAATATTAATACACTAAACCTGTATTTTATATTGATACACTAAACATGTATTTAATATTTATACACTAAACATGTATTTAATATTAATACAAAAACATGTATTTAATTTTTAATAAACTAAACATATATTTAATATTAATACACTAAACATGTATTTAAAAATTATACACTAAACATGTATTTAATATTCATACACTAAGCATGTAGTTATTATTTATACACTAAACATGTATTTAATTTTAATAAACTAAACATATATTTAATATTAATACACTAAACAAGTATTTAATATGAATACACTAAACATGTATTTAATATTTATACACTAAACATGTATTTAATATTCATTCAATAAACATGTAGTTATTATTCTTACACTTAATATGTATTTAATATTAATACAAAAACATGTAGTTAATTTTAATAAACTAAACATATATTTAATATTAGAACACTAAACATGTGTTTAATATTTTTACACTAAACATGTTTTTAATATTAATATACTAAACATGTATTTAATATTAATACAAAAACATGTATTTAATTTTAATAAACTAAACATATATTTAATATTAATACATTAAACAAGTATTTAATATGAATACACTAAACATGTATTTAATATTTATACACTAAACATGTATTTAATATTAAAACAAAAACATGTATGTCATTTTTAATAAACTGAACATATGTTTAATATTAATACACTAAACATATATTTAATATTAATGCACTAAACATGTATTTAATATTTTTACACTAAACATGTATTTAATATTAATACACTAAACATGTATTTAATATTAATTCAAAAACATGTATCTAATTTTAATAAAATAAACATATATTTAATATTAATACACTAAACATGTATTTAATAGTTATACACTAAACATGTATTTAATATATATACACTAAACATGTATTTAATATTAACACACTAAACATGTATTTAATATTCATACATTAAACATGTATTTAATATTTATACACTAAACATGTATTTAATAATCATTCAATAAACATGTAGTTATTATTCTTACACTTAATATGTATTTAATATTAATACAAAAACATGTAGTTAATTTGAATAAACTAAACATATATTTAATATTAGAACACTAAACATGTGTTTAATATTTTTACACTAAACATGTTTTTAATATTAATATACTAAACATGTATTTAATATTAATACAAAAACATGTATTTAATTTTAATAAACTAAACATATATTTAATATTAATACACTAAACAAGTATTTAATATGAATACACTAAACATGTATTTAATATTTATACACTAAACATGTATTTAATATTAAAACAAAAACATGTATGTCATTTTTAATAAACTGAACATATGTTTAATATTAATACACTAAACATATATTTAATATTAATGCACTAAACATGTATTTAATATTTTTACACTAAACATGTATTTAATATTAATACACTAAACATGTATTTAATATTAATTCAAAAACATGTATCTAATTTTAATAAAATAAACATATATTTAATATTAATACACTAAACATGTATTTAATATTTATACACTAAACATGTATTTAATATATATACACTAAACATGTATTTAATATTAACACACTAAACATGTATTTAATATTAATACAAAAACATGTATTTAATTTTAATGAACTAAACATATATTTAATATTAATACACTAAACATGTATTTAATATTAATACACTAAACATGTATTTAATATTCATACACTAAACATGTAGTTATTATTTATACACTAAACATGTATTTGATATTCATACACTAAACATGTATTTAACATTAATACACTAAACATGTATTTAATATTAATACAAAAACATGTGTTTAATTTTAATAAACTAAACATATATTTAATATTATTACACTAAATATGTATTTAATATGTATACACTTAACATGTATTTAATATTTATACACGAAACATGTATTTAATATTTATACACTAAACATGTATTTAATATTCATACATTAAACATGTATTTAATATTTATACACTAAACATGTATTTAATAATCATTCAATAAACATGTAGTTATTATTCTTACACTTAATATGTATTTAATATTAATACAAAAACATGTAGTTAATTTGAATAAACTAAACATATATTTAATATTAGAACACTAAACATGTGTTTAATATTTTTACACTAAACATGTTTTTAATATTAATATACTAAACATGTATTTAATATTAATACAAAAACATGTATTTAATTTTAATAAACTAAACATATATTTAATATTAATACACTAAACAAGTATTTAATATGAATACACTAAACATGTATTTAATATTTATACACTAAACATGTATTTAAAATTAAAACAAAAACATGTATGTCATTTTTATAAACTGAACATATGTTTAATATTAATACACTAAACATATATTTAATATTAATGCACTAAACATGTATTTAATATTTTTACACTAAACATGTATTTAATATTAATACACTAAACATGTATTTAATATTAATTCAAAAACATGTATCTAATTTTAATAAAATAAACATATATTTAATATTAATACACTAAACATGTATTTAATATTTATACACTAAACATGTATTTAATATATATACACTAAACATGTATTTAATATTAACACACTAAACATGTATTTAATATTAATACAAAAACATTTATTTAATTTTAATGAACTAAACATATATTTAATATTAATACACTAAACATGTATTTAATATTAATACACTAAACATGTATTTAATATTCATACACTAAACATGTAGTTATTATTTATACACTAAACATGTATTTAATATTCATACACTAAACATGTATTTAACATTAATACACTAAACATGTATTTAATATTAATACAAAAACATGTATTTAATTTTAATAAACTAAACATATATTTAATATTATTACACTAAATATGTATTTAATATGTATACACTTAACATGTATTTAATATTTATACACGAAACATGTATTTAATATTTATACACTAAACATGTATTTAATATTCATACATTAAACATGTATTTAATATTCATACACTAAACATGTATTTAATATTCATACATTAAACATATATTTAATATTAATACACTAAACCTGTATTTAATATTAATACACTAAACATGTATTTAATATTTATACACTAAACATGTATTTAATATTAATACAAAAACATGTTTTTAATTTTTAATAAACTAAACATATATTTAATATTAATACACTAAACATGTATTTAATATTCATACACTAAACATGTATTTAATATTCATACACTAAACATATAGTTATTTTTTATACCTTAAACATGTATTTAATATTAATACAGTAAACATGTATTAAATATTTATACACTAAACATATATTTAATATTAATACAAAAACATGTATTTAATTTTAATAAACTAAACATATATTTAATATTAATACACTAAACATGTATTTAATATTTATACTTTAAACATGTATTTAATATTCATTCACTAAACATGTGGTTATTATTTATACACTAAACATGTACTTAATATTAATACACTAAACATGTAGTTAATATTAATACACTAAACATGTATTTAATATTTATACACTAATCATGTATTTAATATTAATACACTAATAATGTATTTAATATTCATACACTAAATATGTAATTAATATTTATACACTTAACATGTATTTAATATTTATACACGAAACATGTATTTAATATTCATAAACTAAACATGTATTTAATATTCATACATTAAACATGTATTTAATATTCATACACTAAACATGTATTTATTATTCATACATTAAACATGTATTTAATATTTATACACTAAACCTGTATTTAATATTAATACACTAAACATGTATTTAATATTCATACACTAAACATGTATTTAATATTAATACAAAAACATGTATTTACTTTTTAATAAACTAAACAAATATTTAATAATAATACACTAAACATGTATTTAATATTTATACACTAAATATGTATTTAATATTCATACACTAAACATGTAGTTATTATTTATACACTGAACATGTATTTAATATTAATACAGTAAACATGTATTAAATATTTATACACTAAACATGTATTTAATATTCAATCAATAAACATGTAGATATTATTCTTACACTTAATATGTATTCAATATTAATACAAAAACATGTATTTAATTTGAATAAACTAAACATTTATTTAATATTAATACACTAAACATGTATTTAATATTTTTACACTAAACTTGTTTTTAATATTAATACACTAAACATATATTTAATATTAATACAAAAACATGTATTTAATTTTAATAAACTACACATATATTTAATATTAATACACTAAACATGTATTTAATATTTATACACTAAAAATGTATTTAATATTAATACAAAAACATTTATTTAATATTCATACACTAAACATGTATTTAATATTTATACACTAATCATGTATTTAATATTCATACATGAAACATGTATTTAATATTTATACACTAAACATGTATTTAATATTCATACATTAAACATGGATTTAATATTAATACACTAAACATGTATTTAATATTCATACACTAAACATGTATTTAATATTCATACACTAAACATGTATTTAATATTTATACACTAAACATGTATTTAATATTCGTACACTAAAAATTGATTTAATATTAATACAATAAACATATATTTAATATTTATACACTAAACATGTATTTAATATTTATACACTGAACATGTATTTAATATTCATACACGAAACATGTATTTAATATTTTTACACTAAACATGTATTTAATATTCATACACTAAACATTGATTTAATATTAATACACTAAACATATATTTAATATTTATACACTAAACATGTATTTAATATTCATACACTAAACATGTATTTAATATTTATACACTAAACATGTATTTAATATTCATACACTAAACATTGATTTAATATTAATACAATAAACATATATTTAATATTTATACACTAAACATGTATTTAATATTTATACACTAAACATGTATTTAATATTCATACACTAAACATGTATTTAATATTTATACACTAAACATGTATTTAATATTCATACACTAAACATTGATTTAATATTAATACACTAAACATATATTTAATATTTATACACTAAACATGTATTTAATATTTATACACTAAACATGTATTTAATATTCATACACTAAACGTGTATTTAATATTAATACACTGAACATGTATTTAATAATCATATACTAAACGTATATGTAATTATATACTAATCATATATTTAATATTCATACAGTAAACATGTATTTATTATCCTCTAAATAAGGCACACTTTGAAATAATGAATTTCTTTATATGTGCAGTTGCGGCAGAACTCCACAGGAGGGCGGACGTTCCCTCTTAATAAGTCCGGTCCTCTCCGTCTCTCTCTCCCTCTTTTTCCTTTTTTTTGTTTCTTTTATTTTTTTTTTACATAAGTTTGGTTTCTCATACACTTATATTTATACACTAAACATGTATTTAATATTAATACACTAAACATGTATGTAATATTAATACACTAAACATGTATTTAATATTAATACAAAAATATGTATTTAATTTTAATAAACTAAACATATATTTAATATTAATACACTAAACATGTATTAAATATTTATACACTAAACATGTATTCAATATTCATTCAATACACATGTAGTTATTATTCTTACACTTAATATGTATTTAATATTAATACAAAAACATGTATTTAATTTTAATAAACTAAACATATATTTAATATTAATACACTAAACATGTATTTAATATTTTTAAACTAAACGTGTATTTAATATTTATACACTAAAAGTGTATTTAATATTAATACACTAAACATGCATTTAATATTAATACACTAAACATGTATTTAATATTTATACACTAAACATGTATTTAATTTTCATACACTAAACATATATTTAATATTAACACACTAAACATGTATTTAATATTTATACACTAAACATGTATTTAATATTAATACAAAAATATGTATTTAATTTTAATGAACTAAATATATATTTGATATTCATACACTAAACGTGTATTTAATATTCATACACTAAACATGTATTTAATATTCATAAACTAAACATGTATTTAATATTCATACACTAAACGTGTATTTAATATTCATACACTAAACATGTATTTAATATTAATACAAACACATGTATTTAAGTTTAATAAACTAAACATATATTTAATATTAATACACTAAACATGTATTTAATATTTATACACTAAACATGTATTTAATATTAATACAAAAACATGTATTTAATTTTAATAAACCAAACATATATTTAATATTAATACACTAAACATGTATTTAACATTTATACACTAAACATATATTTAACATTTATACACTAAACATGTTTTTAATATTAATACACTAAACATGTATTTAATATTAATACAAAAACATGTATTTAATTTTAATAAACTAAACATATATTTAATATTAATACACTAAACATGTATTTAATATTTATACACTAAACATGTATTTAACATTTATACACTAAAAATGTTTTTAATATTAATACACTAAACATGTATTTAATATTAATACAAAAACATGTATTTAATTTTTAATTAACTAAACATATATTTAATATTAATACACTAAACATGTATTTAAAAATTATACACTAAACATGTATTTAATATTCATACACTAAGCATGTAGTTATTATTTATACACTAAACATGTATTTAATTTTTATAAACTAAACATATATTTAATATTAATACACTAAACAAGTATTTAATATGAATACACTAAACATGTATTTAATATTTATACACTAAACATGTATTTAATATTCATTCAATAAACATGTAGTTATTATTCTTACACTTAATATGTATTTAATATTAAAACAAAAACATGTATTTAATTGTAATAAACCAAACATATATTTAATATTAGAACACTAAACATGTGTTTAATATTTTTACACTAAACGTGTTTTTAATATTAATATACTAAACATGTATTTAATATTAATACAAAAACATGTATTTAATTTTAATAAACTAAACATATATTTAATATTAATATACTAAACAAGTATTTAATATGAATACACTAAACATGTATTTAATATTTATACACTAAACATGTATTTAATATTAATACAAAAACATGTATGTCATTTTTAATAAACTAAACATATGTTTAATATTAATACACTAAACATATATTTAATATTAATGCACTAAACATGTATTTAATATTTTTACACTAAACATGTATTTAATATTAATACACTAAACATGTATTTAATATTAATACAAAAACATGTATTTAATTTTAATAAAATAAACATATATTTAATATTAATACACTAAACATGTATTTAATATTTATACACTAAACATGTATTTAATATTTATACACTAAGCATGTATTTAATATTAACACACTAAACATGTATTTAATATTAATACAAAAACATGTATTTAATTTTAATGAACTAAACATATATTTAATATTAATACACTAAACATGTATTTAATATTAATACACTAAACATGTATTTAATATTCATACACTAAACATGTAGTTATTATTTACACACTAAACATGTATTTAATATTCATACACTAAACATGTGTTTAACATTAATACACTAAACATGTATTTAATATTAATACACTAAACATGCATTTAATATTTATACACTAAACATGTATTTAATATTAATACAAAAACATGTATTTAATTTTAATAAACTAAACATATATTTAATATTATTACACTAAACATGTATTTAATATTTATAAACTAAACATGTATTTAATATTCATACACTAAACATGTGGTTATTATATATACACTAAACATGTATTTAATATTAATACACTAAACATGTATTTAATATTAATACACTAAACATGTATTTAGTATTTATACACTAATCATGTATTTAATATTAATACACTAATCATGTATTTAATATTTATACACTAAATATGTATTTAATATTAATACACTTAACATGTATTTAATATTTATACACGAAACATGTATTTAATATTTATACACTAAACATGTATTTAATATTCATACATTAAACATGTATTTAATATTCATACACTAAACATGTATTTAATATTCATACATTAAACATATATTTAATATTAATACACTAAACCTGTATTTAATATTAATACACTAAACATGTATTTAATATTTATACACTAAACATGTATTTAATATTAATACAAAAACATGTTTTTAATTTTTAATAAACTAAACATATATTTAATATTAATACACTAAACATGTATTTAATATTAATACAAAAACATGTATTTAATTTTAATAAACTAAACATATATTTAATATGAATACACTAAACATGTATTTAATATTCATACACTAAACATGTATTTAACATTCATACACTAAACATGTATTTAATATTAATACACTAAACATGTATTTAATATTAATACAAAAATATGTATTTAATTTTAATAAATTAAACATATATATAATATTAATACACTAAACCTGTATTTTATATTGATACACTAAACATGTATTTAATATTTATACACTAAACATGTATTTAATATTAATACAAAAACATGTATTTATTTTTTAATAAACTAAACATATATTTAATATTAATACACTAAACATGTATTTAAAAATTATACACTAAACATGTATTTAATATTCATACACTAAGCATGTAGTTATTATTTATACACTAAACATGTATTTAATTTTAATAAACTAAACATATATTTAATATTAATACACTAAACAAGTATTTAATATGAATACACTAAACATGTATTTAATATTTATACACTAAACATGTATTTAATATTCATTCAATAAACATGTAGTTGTTATTCTTACACTTAATATGTATTTAATATTAATACAAAAACATGTAGTTAATTTTAATAAACTAAACATATATTTAATATTAGAACACTAAACATGTGTTTAATATTTTTACACTAAACATGTTTTTAATATTAATATACTAAACATGTATTTAATATTAATACAAAAACATGTATTTAATTTTAATAAACTAAACATATATTTAACATTAATACACTAAACAAGTATTTAATATGAATACACTAAACATGTATTTAATATTTATACACTAAACATGTATTTAATATTAAAACAAAAACATGTATGTCATTTTTAATAAACTGAACATATGTTTAATATTAATACACTAAACATATATTTAATATTAATGCACTAAACATGTATTTAATATTTTTACACTAAACATGTATTTAATATTAATACACTAAACATGTATTTAATATTAATTCAAAAACATGTATCTAATTTTAATAAAATAAACATATATTTAATATTAATACACTAAACATGTATTTAATATTTATACACTAAACATGTATTTAATATATATACACTAAACATGTATTTAATATTAACACACTAAACATGTATTTAATATTAATACAAAAACATGTATTTAATTTTAATGAACTAAACATATATTTAATATTAATACACTAAACATGTATTTAATATTAATACACTAAACATGTATTTAATATTCATACACTAAACATGTAGTTATTATTTATACACTAAACATGTATTTAATATTCATACACTAAACATGTATTTAACATTAATACACTAAACATGTATTTAATATTAATACAAAAACATGTATTTAATTTTAATAAACTAAACATATATTTAATATTATTACACTAAATATGTATTTAATATGTATACACTTAACATGTATTTAATATTTATACACGAAACATGTATTTAATATTTATACACTAAACATGTATTTAATATTCATACATTAAACATGTTCTTAATATTTATACACTAAACATGTATTTAATATTCATTCAATAAACATGTAGTTATTATTCTTACACTTAATATGTATTTAATATTAATACAAAAACATGTAGTTAATTTGAATAAACTAAACATATATTTAATATTAGAACACTAAACATGTGTTTAATATTTTTACACTAAACATGTTTTTAATATTAATATACTAAACATGTATTTAATATTAATACAAAAACATGTATTTAATTTTAATAAACTAAACATATATTTAATATTAATACACTAAACAAGTATTTAATATGAATACACTAAACATGTATTTAATATTTATACACTAAACATGTATTTAATATTAAAACAAAAACATGTATGTCATTTTTAATAAACTGAACATATGTTTAATATTAATACACTAAACATATATTTAATATTAATGCACTAAACATGTATTTAATATTTTTACACTAAACATGTATTTAATATTAATACACTAAACATGTATTTAATATTAATTCAAAAACATGTATCTAATTTTAATAAAATAAACATATATTTAATATTAATACACTAAACATGTATTTAATATTTATACACTAAACATGTATTTAATATATATACACTAAACATGTATTTAATATTAACACACTAAACATGTATTTAATATTAATACAAAAACATTTATTTAATTTTAATGAACTAAACATATATTTAATATTAATACACTAAACATGTATTTAATATTAATACACTAAACATGTATTTAATATTCATACACTAAACATGTAGTTATTATTTATACACTAAACATGTATTTAATATTCATACACTAAACATGTATTTAACATTAATACACTAAACATGTATTTAATATTAATACAAAAACATGTATTTAATTTTAATAAACTAAACATATATTTAATATTATTACACTAAATATGTATTTAATATGTATACACTTAACATGTATTTAATATTTATACACGAAACATGTATTTAATATTTATACACTAAACATGTATTTAATATTCATACATTAAACATGTATTTAATATTCATACACTAAACATGTATTTAATATTCATACATTAAACATATATTTAATATTAATACACTAAACCTGTATTTAATATTAATACACTAAACATGTATTTAATATTTATACACTAAACATGTATTTAATATTAATACAAAAACATGTTTTTAATTTTTAATAAACTAAACATATATTTAATATTAATACACTAAACATGTATTTAATATTCATACACTAAACATGTATTTAATATTCATACACTAAACATATAGTTATTTTTTATACCTTAAACATGTATTTAATATTAATACAGTAAACATGTATTAAATATTTATACACTAAACATATATTTAATATTAATACAAAAACATGTCTTTAATTTTTAATAAACTAAACATATATTTAATAATAATACACTAAACATGTATTTAATATTTATACACTAAACATGTATTTAACATTTATACACTAAACATGTATTTAATATTAATACACTAAACATGTATTTAATATTAATACAAAAACATGTATTTAATTTTAATAAACTAAACATATATTTAATATTTTTACACTAAACGTGTATTTAATATTTATACACTAAACATGTACTTAATATTAATACACTAAACATGTAGTTAATATTAATACACTAAACATGTATTTAATATTTATACACTAATCATGTATTTAATATTAATACACTAATAATGTATTTAATATTCATACACTAAATATGTAATTAATATTTATACACTTAACATGTATTTAATATTTATACACGAAACATGTATTTAATATTCATAAACTAAACATGTATTTAATATTCATACATTAAACATGTATTTAATATTCATACACTAAACATGTATTTATTATTCATACATTAAACATGTATTTAATATTTATACACTAAACCTGTATTTAATATTAATACACTAAACATGTATTTAATATTCATACACTAAACATGTATTTAATATTAATACAAAAACATGTATTTACTTTTTAATAAACTAAACAAATATTTAATAATAATACACTAAACATGTATTTAATATTTATACACTAAATATGTATTTAATATTCATACACTAAACATGTAGTTATTATTTATACACTGAACATGTATTTAATATTAATACAGTAAACATGTATTAAATATTTATACACTAAACATGTATTTAATATTCAATCAATAAACATGTAGATATTATTCTTACACTTAATATGTATTCAATATTAATACAAAAACATGTATTTAATTTTAATAAACTAAACATTTATTTAATATTAATACACTAAACATGTATTTAATATTTTTACACTAAACTTGTTTTTAATATTAATACACTAAACATATATTTAATATTAATACAAAAACATGTATTTAATTTTAATAAACTACACATATATTTAATATTAATACACTAAACATGTATTTAATATTTATACACTAAAAATGTATTTAATATTAATACAAAAACATTTATTTAATATTCATACACTAAACATGTATTTAATATTTATACACTAATCATGTATTTAATATTCATACATGAAACATGTATTTAATATTTATACACTAAACATGTATTTAATATTCATACATTAAACATGGATTTAATATTAATACACTAAACATGTATTTAATATTCATACACTAAACATGTATTTAATATTCATACACTAAACATGTATTTAATATTTATACACTAAACATGTATTTAATATTCGTACACTAAAAATTGATTTAATATTAATACAATAAACATATATTTAATATTTATACACTAAACATGTATTTAATATTTATACACTGAACATGTATTTAATATTCATACACGAAACATATATGTAATTATATACTAATCATATATTTAATATTCATGCAGTAAACATGTATTTATTATCCTCTAAATAAGGCACACTTGGAAATAATGAATTTCTTTATATGTGCAGTTGCGGCAGAACTCCACAGGAGGGCGGACGTTCCCTCTTAATAAGTCCGGTCCTCTCCGTCTCTCTCTCCCTCTTTTTCCTTTTTTTTGTTTCTTTTATTTTTTTTTTACATAAGTTTGGTTTCTCATACACTTATATTTATACACTAAACATGTATTTAATATTAATACACTAAACATGTATGTAATATTAATACACTAAACATGTATTTAATATTAATACAAAAATATGTATTTAATTTTAATAAACTAAACATATATTTAATATTAATACACTAAACATGTATTAAATATTTATACACTAAACATGTATTCAATATTCATTCAATAAACATGTAGTTATTATTCTTACACTTAATATGTATTTAATATTAATACAAAAACATGTATTTAATTTTAATAAACTAAACATATATTTAATATTAATACACTAAACATGTATTTAATATTTTTAAACTAAACGTGTATTTAATATTTATACACTAAAAGTGTTTTTAATATTAATACACTAAACATGCATTTAATATTAATACACTAAACATGTATTTAATATTTATACACTAAACATGTATTTAATTTTCATACACTAAACATATATTTAATATTAATACACTAAACATGTATTTAATATTTTTAAACTAAACGTGTATTTAATATTTATACACTAAAAGTGTATTTAATATTAATACACTAAGTATGCATTTAATATTAACACACTAAACATGTATTTAATATTTATACACTAAACATGTATTTAATATTAATACAAAAATATGTATTTAATTTTAATGAACTAAATATATATTTGATATTCATACACTAAACGTGTATTTAATATTCATACACTAAACATGTATTTAATATTCATAAACTAAACATGTATTTAATATTCATACACTAAACGTGTATTTAATATTCATACACTAAACATGTATTTAATATTAATACAAACACATGTATTTAAGTTTAATAAACTAAACATATATTTAATATTAATACACTAAACATGTATTTAATATTTATACACTAAACATGTATTTAATATTAATACAAAAACATGTATTTAATTTTAATAAACCAAACATATATTTAATATTAATACACTAAACATGTATTTAACATTTATACACTAAACATATATTTAACATTTATACACTAAACATGTTTTTAATATTAATACACTAAACATGTATTTAATATTAATACAAAAACATGTATTTAATTTTAATAAACTAAACATATATTTAATATTAATACACTAAACATGTATTTAATATTTATACACTAAACATGTATTTAACATTTATACACTAAAAATGTTTTTAATATTAATACACTAAACATGTATTTAATATTAATACAAAAACATGTATTTAATTTTAATAAACTAAACATATTTAATATTAATACAGTAAACATGTATTTAATATTATACACTAAACATGTATTTAATATTAATACACTAAACATGTATTTAATATTAATACAAAAACGTGTATTTAATTTTAATAAACTAGACATATATTTAATATTAATACACTAAACATGTATTTAACATTTTTACACTAAACATGTATTTAATATTTATACACTAAACATGTTTTTAATATTCACACACTAAATATTGATTTAATATTAATACACTAAACATGTATTTCATATTTATACACTAAACATGTATTTAATATTTATACACGAAACATGTATTTAATATTCATAAACTAAACATGTATTTAATATTCATACATTAAACATGTATTTAATATTCATACACTAAACATGTATTTATTATTCATACATTAAACATGTATTTAATATTTATACACTAAACCTGTATTTAATATTAATACACTAAACATGTATTTAATATTCATACACTAAACATGTATTTAATATTAATACAAAAACATGTATTTACTTTTTAATAAACTAAACAAATATTTAATAATAATACACTAAACATGTATTTAATATTTATACACTAAATATGTATTTAATATTCATACACTAAACATGTAGTTATTATTTATACACTGAACATGTATTTAATATTAATACAGTAAACATGTATTAAATATTTATACACTAAACATGTATTTAATATTCAATCAATAAACATGTAGATATTATTCTTACACTTAATATGTATTCAATATTAATACAAAAACATGTATTTAATTTTAATAAACTAAACATTTATTTAATATTAATACACTAAACATGTATTTAATATTTTTACACTAAACTTGTTTTTAATATTAATACACTAAACATATATTTAATATTAATACAAAAACATGTATTTAATTTTAATAAACTACACATATATTTAATATTAATACACTAAACATGTATTTAATATTTATACACTAAAAATGTATTTAATATTAATACAAAAACATTTATTTAATATTCATACACTAAACATGTATTTAATATTTATACACTAATCATGTATTTAATATTCATACATGAAACATGTATTTAATATTTATACACTAAACATGTATTTAATATTCATACATTAAACATGGATTTAATATTAATACACTAAACATGTATTTAATATTCATACACTAAACATGTATTTAATATTCATACACTAAACATGTATTTAATATTTATACACTAAACATGTATTTAATATTCGTACACTAAAAATTGATTTAATATTAATACAATAAACATATATTTAATATTTATACACTAAACATGTATTTAATATTTATACACTGAACATGTATTTAATATTCATACACGAAACATATATGTAATTATATACTAATCATATATTTAATATTCATGCAGTAAACATGTATTTATTATCCTCTAAATAAGGCACACTTGGAAATAATGAATTTCTTTATATGTGCAGTTGCGGCAGAACTCCACAGGAGGGCGGACGTTCCCTCTTAATAAGTCCGGTCCTCTCCGTCTCTCTCTCTCTCTTTTTCCTTTTTTTTGTTTCTTTTATTTTTTTTTTACATAAGTTTGGTTTCTCATACACTTATATTTATACACTAAACATGTATTTAATATTAATACACTAAACATGTATGTAATATTTATACACCAAACATGTATTTAATATTCATACACTAAACATGTATTTTATATTAATACACTAAACATGTATTTAATATTAATACAAAAACATGTATTTAATTTTAATAAACTAGACATATATTTAATATTAATACACTAAACATGTATTTAATATTTTTACACTAAACATGTATTTAATATTCATACACTAAACATGTATTTGATATTTATACACTAAACATGTTTTTAATATTCACACACTAAATATTGATTTAATATTAATACACTAAACATGTATTTAATATTTATACACTAAACATGTATTTAATATTTATACACCAAACATGTATTTAATATTCATACACTAAACATGTATTTTATATTAATACACTAAACATGTATTTAATATTAATACAAAAACATGTATTTAATTTTAATAAACTAGACATATATTTAATATTAATACACTAAACATGTATTTAATATTTTTACACTAAACATGTATTTAATATTCATACACTAAACATGTATTTGATATTTATACACTAAACATGTTTTTAATATTCACACACTAAATATTGATTTAATATTTATACACTAAACATGTATTTAATAATAATACAGCAAACATGTATTAAATATTTATACACTAAACATGTATTTAATATTCATTCAATAAACATGTAGTTATTATTCTTACACTTAATATGTATTTAATAATCATATACTAAACGTATATGTAATTATATACTAATCATATATTTAATATTCATACAGTAAACATGTATTTATTATCCTCTAAATAAGGCGCACTTGGAAATAATGAATTTCTTTATGTGTGAAGTTGCGGCAGAACTCCACAGGAGGGCGCACGTTCCCTCTTAATAAGTCCGGTCCTCTCTGTGTCTCTCTCTCTCTCTTTTTCCTTTTTTTTTTGTTTCTTTTATTTTTTTTTACATAAGTTTGGTTTCTCATACACTTATATTTATACACTAAACATGTATTTAATATTTATACACTAAACATGTATTTAATATTTATACACTAAACATGTATTTAATATTAATACAAAAACATGTATTTAATTTTAATAAACTAAACATATATTTAATATTTATACACTAAACATGTATTTAACATTCATACACTAAACATGTATTTAATATTCATACACTAAACATGTAGTTATTATTCATACACTAAACATGTATTTAATATTAATACACTAAACCGTTATTTAATATTTATACACTAAACATGTATTTAATATTAATACAAAAACATTTATATAATTTTAATAAACTAAACACATATTTAATATTAATACACTAAATATGTATTTATTATTTATCCACTAAACATGTATTTAATATTCATAAACTAAACATGTATTTAATATTCATACACTAAACGTGTATTTAATATTCATACACTAAACATGTAGTTATTATTTAAACACTAAACATGTATTTAATATTTATACACTAAACATGTATTTAATATTAATACACTAAACATGTATTTAATATTTATACACTAAACATGTATTTAATATTCATACACTAAACATGTATTTAATATTTATACACTAAACATGTATTTAATATTAATACAAAAACATGTATTTAATTTTAATAAACTAAACATATATTTAATATTTATACACTAAACATGTATTTAACATTCATACACTAAACATGTATTTAATATTCATACACTAAACATGTAGTTATTATTCATACACTAAACATGTATTTAATATTAATACACTAAACCTATATTTAATATTTATACACTAAACATGTATTTAAAATTAATACAAAAACATTTATATAATTTTAATAAACTAAACACATATTTAATATTAATACACTAAATATGTATTTATTATTTATCCACTAAACATGTATTTAATATTCATAAACTAAACATGTATTTAATATTCATACACTAAACGTGTATTTAATATTCATACACTAAACATGTATTTATTATTAATACAAAAACATGTATTTAAGTTTAATAAACAAAACATGTATTTAATATTAATACACTGAACATGTATTTAATAATCATATACTAAACGCATATGTAATTATATACTAATCATATATTTAATATTCATACAGTAAACATGTATTTATTATCCCCTAAATAAGGCACACTTGGAAATAATGAATTCTTTTATGTGTGCAGTTGCGGCAGAAACCCACAGGAGGGCGCATCTTCCCTCTTAATAAGTCCGGTCCTCTCCGTCTCTCTCTCTCTCTTTTTCCTTTTTTTTGTTTCTTTTATTTTTTTTTTTACATAAGTTTGGTTTCTCATACAATTATATTTATACACTAAACATGTATTTAATATTAATACACTAAACATGTATTTAATATTTATACACTAAACATGTATTTAATATTCATACACTAAACATGTATTTAATATTTATACACTAAACATGTATTTAATATTAATACAAAAACATGTATTTAATTTTAATAAACTAAACATATATTTAATATTAATACACTAAACACGTATTTAATATGAATACACTAAACATGTATTTAATATTCATACACTTAACATGTAGTTATTATTCATACACTAAACATGTGTTTAATATTAATACACTAAACATGTATTTAATATTAATACACCAAACATGTATTTTATATTAATACAAAAACATGTATTTAATTGTAATAAACTAAACATATATTTAATATTAATACACTAAACATGTATTTAATATTAATACACTAAACACGTATTTAATATTCATACACTAAACATATATTTAATATTAATACAAAAACATGTATTTAAGTTTAATAAACTAAACATATATTTAATATTAATACACTAAACATGTATTTAATATTTATACACTAAACATGTATTTAATATTTACACACTAAACATGTATTTAATTTTCATACACTAAACATGTATTTAAAATTAATACACTGAACATGTGTTTAATAATCATATACTAAACATACATGTAATTATACACTAATCATATATTTAATATTCATACACTAAACATGTATTTAATAATTATACACTAAACATGTATTTAATATTAATACACTAAACATGTATTTAATATTTATACACTAATTATGTATTTAATATTTTTACACTAAACTTGTATTTAATATTTGTACACTAAACATGTATTCAATATTCATACACGAAAAATGTATTTAATATTTGTACACTAAACATGTATTTAATATTCATACATTAAACATATATTTAATATTCATACACTAAACATGTATTTAATATTTATACACTAAACATGTATTTAACATTTATACACTAAACATGTATTTAATATTAATACACTAAACATGTATTTAATATTAATACACTAAACATGTATTTAATATTAATACTTTAATCATGTATTTAATATTTATACACTAAATATGTATTTAATATTTATACACTTAACATGTATTTAATATTTATACACGAAACATGTATTTAATATTTATACACTAAACATGTATTTAACATTAATACACTAAACATGTACTTAATATTAATACACTAAACATGTATTTGATATTAATACACCAAACATGTATTTAAAATTTATACACTAAACATGTATTTAATATTCATACACTAAACATGTATTTAATATTAATACACTAAACATGTATTTAATATTTATATTAAACATTAAATTTATATTTTAATTAGGGACGGCGTGGCGCAGAGGGGAGAGTGGCCGTGCGCAACCCGAGGGTCACTGGTTCAAATCCCACCTAGAACCAACCTCGTCACGTCCGTTGTGTCCTGAGCAAGACACTTCACCCTTGCTCCTGATGGGTGCTGGTTGGCGCCTTGCATGGCAGCTCCCTCCATCAGTGTGTGAATGTGTGTGTGAATGGGTAAATGTGGAAGTAGTGTCAAAGCGCTTTGAGTACCTTGAAGGTAGAAAAGCGCTATACAAGTACAACCCATTTATCATTTATTTAATATTTATACACTAAACATGTATTTAACTTTTATACACTAAACATGTTTTTAATATTAATACACTAAACATGTATTTAATATTAATACACTAAACATGTATTTAATATTAATACAAAAACATGTATTTAATATTAATACAAAAACATGTATTTAATTTTAATAAACTAAACATAATTATAATGAATACACTAAACATGTATTTAATATTCATACACTAAACATGTATTTAACATTAATACACTAAACATGTATTTAATATTAATACACTAAACATGTATTTAATATTAATACAAAAACATGTATTTAATTTTAATAAACTAAACATATATTTAATATTAATACACTAAACATGTATTTGATATATTAATACACTAAACATGTATTTAATATTCATACACTAAACATGTATTTAATACGTATACAATAAACATGTATTTAATATTCATACATGAAACATGTATTTAATATTTATACACTAAACATGCATTTAATATTCATACATTAAACATGTATTTAATATTCATACACTAAACATGTATTTACTATTTATACACTAAACATGTATTTAATATTCATACACTAAACATGTATTTAATATTTTTAAACTAAACGTGTATTTAATATTTATACACTAAAAGTGTATTTAATATTAATACACTAAACATGTATTTAATATTAATACACTAAACATGTATTTAATATTCATACACTAAACATGTATTTAATATTTATACACTAAACATGTATTTAATATTAATACAAAAACATGTATTTAATTTTAATAAACTAAACATATATTTAATATTCATACACTAAACGTGTATTTAATATTCATACACTAAACATGTATTTAATATTCATAAACTAAACATGTATTTAATATTCATACACTAAACGTGTATTTAATATTCATACACTAAACATGTATTTAATATTAATACAAACACATGTATTTAAGTTTAATAAACTAAACATATATTTAATATTAATACACTAAACATGTATTTAATATTCATACACTAAACATGTAGTTATTATTCATACACTAAACATGTATTTAATATTAATACACTAAACCTATATTTAATATTTATACACTAAACATGTATTTAATATTAATACAAAAACATTTATATAATTTTAATAAACTAAACACATATTTAATATTAATACACTAAATATGTATTTATTATTTATCCGCTAAACATGTATTTAATATTCATAAACTAAACATGTATTTAATATTCATACACTAAACGTGTATTTAATATTCATACACTAAACATGTATTTATTATTAATACAAAAACATTTATTTAAGTTTAATAAACAAAACATGTATTTAAAATTAATACACTGAACATGTAATTAATAATCATATACTAAACGTATATTTAATTATACACTAATCATATATTTAATATTCATACACGAAATATGTATTTAATATTTTTACAGTAAACATGTATTTAATATTCATACATTAAACATGTATTTAATATTCATACTATGAACATGTATTTGATATTCATACACTAAACATGTATTTGTTATTCATACACTAAACATGTATTTAATATTTATACACTAAACATGTATTTAATATTTATACACTAAACATGTATTTAATATTCATACACTAAACATGTATTTGATATTCATACACTAAACATGTATTTAATATTCATACACTAAACATTCATTTAATATTCATACAATAAACATGTATTTAATATTTATGCACTAAACAAGTATTTAATATTCATACACTAAACATGTATTTAATATTGATACACTGAACATATATTTAATAATCATATACTAAAAGTATATGTAATCATACACTAATCATATATTTAATTTTCATACAGTAAACATGTATTTATTATCCTCTAAATAAGGCACACTTGGAAATAATGAATTTCTTTATGTGTGCAGTTGCGGCAGAAGTCCACAGGAGGGCGCACGTTGCCTCTTAATAAGTCCGGTCCTCTCCGTCTCTCTCTCTCTCTTTTTCCTTTTTTTGTGTCTTTTATTTTATTTTTACATAAGTTTGGTTTTTCAAACACTTATATTTATACACTAAACATGTATTTAATATTAATACACTAAACATGTATTTAATATTTATACACTAAACATGTATTTAATATTAATACAATAACATGTATTTAATTTTAATAAACTAAACATATGTAATATTAATACACTAAACATGTATTTAATATTCATACACTAAACATGTATTTAACATTTATACACTAAACATGTATTTAATATTAATACACTAAACATGTATTTAATATTAATACAAAAACATGTATTTAATTTTAATAAACTAAACATATATTTAATATTAATACATTAAACATGTATTTAATATTCATACACTAAACATGTATTTAATATTCATACACTAAACATGTAGTTATTATTTATACACTAAACATGTATTTAATATTAATACACTAAACATGTATTTAATATTAATACACTAAACATGTATTTAATATTCATACACT
Organism: Nerophis ophidion; assembly: GCF_033978795.1. NCBI lineage: Eukaryota > Metazoa > Chordata > Actinopteri > Syngnathiformes > Syngnathidae > Nerophis > Nerophis ophidion. The sequence goes on along the minus strand of NW_026906959.1, from coordinate 116,876 downwards.
AATCATGTATTTAATATTAATACATTAATCATGTATTTAATATTCATACACTAAATATGTATTTAATATTAATACACTTAACATGTATTTAATATTTATACACGAAACAAGTATTTAATATTCATACACTAAACATGTATTTAATATTCATACATTAAACATGTATTTAATATCTATACACTAAACCTGTATTTAATATTAATACACTAAACATGTATTTAATATTTATACACTAAACATGTATTTAATATTTATACACTAAACATGTATTTAATATGAATACAAAAACATGTATTTAATTTTTAATAAACTAAACAAATATTTAATATTAATACACTAAACATGTATTTAATATTCATACACTAAACAAGTAGTTATTATTTATACACTGAACATGTATTTAATATTAATACAGTAAACATGTATTAAATATTTATACACTAAACATGTATTTAATATTCATTCAATAAACATGTAGATATTATTCTTACACTTAATATGTATTCAATATTAATACAAAAACATGTATTCAATTTTAGTAAACTAAACATATATTTAATATTAATACACTAAACATGTATTTAATATTTTTACAATAAACGTGTTTTTAATATTAATACACTAAACATGTATTTAATATTAATACAAAAACATGTATTTAATCTTAATAAACTAAACATATATTTAATATTAATTAACTAAACAAGTATTTAATATGAATACACTAAACATGTATTTTATATTAATACACTAAACATGTATTTAATATTTATACACTAAAAATGTATTTAATATTAATACAAAAACATGTATTTAATATTCATACACTAAACATGTATTTAATATGTATACACTAATAATGTATTTAATATTTATACACTAAATATGTATTTAATATTTATACACTTAACATGTATTTAATATGTATACAATAAACATGTATTTAATATTCATACATGAAACACGTATTTAATATTTATACACTAAACATGTATTTAATATTCATACATTAAACATGTATTTAATATTTATACACTAAACATGCATTTAATATTCATACACTAAACATGTATTTAATATTTATACACTAAACATGTATTTAATATTAATACAAAAACATGTATTTAATTTTAATAAACTAAACATATATTAAATATTTATACACTAAACATGTATTTAACATTTATACACTAAACATGTATTTGATATTAATACACTAAAAATGTATTTCATATTAATAAACTAAACATATTTAATATTAATACACTAAACATGTATTTAATATTCATACACTAAATATGTATTTAACATTCATACACTAAACATGTATTTAATATTAATACACTAAACATGTATTTAATATTAACACAAAAACATGTATTTAATTTTAATAAACTAAACATATATTTAATATTAATACACTAAACAAGTATTTAATATGAATACACTAAACATGTATTTAATATTTATACACTAAACATGTATTTAATATTAATATACTAAACATGTATTTAATATTAATACAAAAACATGTATTTAATTTTAATAAACTAAACATATATTTAATATTAATACACTAAACAAGTATTTAATATGAATACACTAAACATGTATTTAATATTTATACACTAAACATGTATTTAATATTAAAACAAAAACATGTATGTCATTTTTAATAAACTGAACATATGTTTAATATTAATACACTAAACATATATTTAATATTAATGCACTAAACATGTATTTAATATTTTTACACTAAACATGTATTTAATATTAATACACTAAACATGTATTTAATATTAATTCAAAAACATGTATCTAATTTTAATAAAATAAACATATATTTAATATTAATACACTAAACATGTATTTAATATTTATACACTAAACATGTATTTAATATTTATACACTAAACATGTATTTAATATTAACACACTAAACATGTATTTAATATTAATACAAAAACATGTATTTAATTTTAATGAACTAAACATATATTTAATATTAATACACTAAACATGTATTTAATATTAATACACTAAACATGTATTTAATATTCATACACTAAACATGTAGTTATTATTTATACACTAAACATGTATTTAATATTCATACACTAAACATGTATTTAACATTAATACACTAAACATGTATTTAATATTAATACAAAAACATGTATTTAATTTTAATAAACTAAACATATATTTAATACTATTACACTAAATATGTATTTAATATGTATACACTTAACATGTATTTAATATTTATACACGAAACATGTATTTAATATTTATACACTAAACATGTATTTAATATTCATACATTAAACATGTATTTAATATTCATACACTAAACATGTATTTAATATTCATACATTAAACATATATTTAATATTAATACACTAAACCTGTATTTAATATTAATACACTAAACATGTATTTAATATTTATACACTAAACATGTATTTAATATTAATACAAAAACATGTTTTTAATTTTTAATAAACTAAACATATATTTAATATTAATACACTAAACATGTATTTAATATTTATACACTAAACATGTATTTAATATTCATACACTAAACATATAGTTATTTTTTATACCTTAAAAATGTATTTAATATTAATACAGTAAACATGTATTAAATATTTATACACTAAACATATATTTAATATTAATACAAAAACATGTCTTTAATTTTTAATAAACTAAACATATATTTAATAATAATACACTAAACATGTATTTAATATTTATACACTAAACATGTATTTAACATTTATACACTAAACATGTATTTAATATTAATACACTAAACATGTATTTAATATTAATACAAAAACATGTATTTAATTTTAATAAACTAAACATATATTTAATATTAATACACTAAACATGTATTTAATATTTATACTTTAAACATGTATTTAATATTCATTCACTAAACATGTGGTTATTATTTATACACTAAACATGTACTTAATATTAATACACTAAACATGTATTTAATATTAATACACTAAACATGTATTTAATATTTATACACTAATCATGTATTTAATATTAATACACTAATAATGTATTTAATATTCATACACTAAATATGTAATTAATATTTATACACTTAACATGTATTTAATATTTATACACGAAACATGTATTTAATATTCATAAACTAAACATTGTATTTAATATTCATACTTTAAACATGTATTTAATATTCATACACTAAACATGTATTTATTATTCATACATTAAACATGTATTTAATATTTATACACTAAACCTGTATTTAATATTAATACACTAAACATGTATTTAATATTCATACACTAAACATGTATTTAATATTAATACAAAAACATGTATTTACTTTTTAATAAACTAAACAAATATTTAATAATAATACACTAAACATGTATTTAATATTTATACACTAAATATGTATTTAATATTCATACACTAAACATGTAGTTATTATTTATACACTGAACATGTATTTAATATTAATACAGTAAACATGTATTAAATATTTATACACTAAACATGTATTTAATATTCAATCAATAAACATGTAGATATTATTCTTACACTTAATATGTATTCAATATTAATACAAAAACATGTATTTAATTTTAATAAACTAAACATTTATTTAATATTAATACACTAAACATGTATTTAATATTTTTACACTAAACTTGTTTTTAATATTAATACACTAAACATATATTTAATATTAATACAAGAACATGTATTTAATTTTAATAAACTACACATATATTTAATATTAATACACTAAACATGTATTTAATATTTATACACTAAAAATGTATTTAATATTAATACAAAAACATTTATTTAATATTCATACACTAAACATGTATTTAATATTTATACACTAATCATGTATTTAATATTCATACATGAAACATGTATTTAATATTTATACACTAAACATGTATTTAATATTCATACATTAAACATGGATTTAATATTCATACACTAAACATGTATTTAATATTCATACACTAAACATGTATTTAATATTCATACACTAAACATGTATTTAATATTTATACACTAAACATGTATTTAATATTCATACACTAAACATTGATTTAATATTAATACAATAAACATATATTTAATATTTATACACTAAACATGTATTTAATATTTATACACTAAACATGTATTTAATATTCATACACTAAACATGTATTTAATATTTATACACTAAACATGTATTTAATATGCATACACTAAACATTGATTTAATATTAATACACTAAACATATATTTAATATTTATACACTAAACATGTATTTAATATTTATACACTAAACATGTATTTAATAATCATACACTAAACGTGTATTTAATATTAATACACTGAACATGTATTTAATAATCATATACTAAACGTATATGTAATTATATACTAATCATATATTTAATATTCATACACTAAACATGTATTTAATATTCATACACTAAATATGTATTTAATATTCATACACTAAACATGTATTTAATATTTATACACTAAACATGTATTTAATATTCATACACTAAACATTGATTTAATATTAATACAATAAACATATATTTAATATTTATACACTAAACATGTATTTAATATTCATACACTAAACATGTATTTAATATTCATACACTAAACATGTATTTAATATTTATACACTAAACATGTATTTAATATTCATACACTAAACATTGATTTAATATTAATACACTAAACATATATTTAATATTTATACACTAAACATGTATTTAATATTTATACACTAAACATGTATTTAATATTCATACACTAAACGTGTATTTAATATTAATACACTGAACATGTATTTAATAATCATATACTAAACGTATATGTAATTATATACTAATCATATATTTAATATTCATACAGTAAACATGTATTTATTATCCTCTAAATAAGGCACACTTGGAAATAATGAATTTCTTTATATGTGCAGTTGCGGCAGAACTCCACAGGAGGGCGGACGTTCCCTCTTAATAAGTCCGGTCCTCTCCGTCTCTCTCTCCCTCTTTTTCCTTTTTTTTGTTTCTTTTATTTTTTTTTTACATAAGTTTGGTTTCTCATACACTTATATTTATACACTAAACATGTATTTAATATTAATACACTAAACATGTATGTAATATTAATACACTAAACATGTATTTAATATTAATACAAAAATATGTATTTAATTTTAATAAACTAAACATATATTTAATATTAATACACTAAACATGTATTAAATATTTATACACTAAACATGTATTCAATATTCATTCAATAAACATGTAGTTATTATTCTTACACTTAATATGTATTTAATATTAATACAAAAACATGTATTTAATTTTAATAAACTAAACATATATTTAATATTAATACACTAAACATGTATTTAATATTTTTAAACTAAACGTGTATTTAATATTCATACACTAAAAGTGTATTTAATATTAATACACTAAACATGCATTTAATATTAATACACTAAACATGTATTTAATATTTATACACTAAACATGTATTTAATTTTCATACACTAAACATATATTTAATATTAACACACTAAACATGTATTTAATATTTATACACTAAACATGTATTTAATATTAATACAAAAATATGTATTTAATTTTAATGAACTAAATATATATTTGATATTCATACACTAAACGTGTATTTAATATTCATACACTAAACATGTATTTAATATTCATAAACTAAACATGTATTTAATATTCATACACTAAACGTGTATTTAATATTCATACACTAAACATGTATTTAATATTAATACAAACACATGTATTTAATTTTTAATAAACTAAACATATATTTAATAATAATACACTAAACATGTATTTAATATTTATACAAAAACATGTATTTAATTTTAATAAACTAAACATATATTTAATATTATTACACTAAATATGTATTTAATATGTATACACTTAACATGTATTTAATATTTATACACGAAACATGTATTTAATATTTATACACTAAACATGTATTTAATATTCATACATTAAACATGTATTTAATATTCATACACTAAACATGTATTTAATATTCATACATTAAACATATATTTAATATTAATACACTAAACCTGTATTTAATATTAATACACTAAACATGTATTTAATATTTATACACTAAACATGTATTTAATATTAATACAAAAACATGTTTTTAATTTTTAATAAACTAAACATATATTTAATATTAATACACTAAACATGTATTTAATATTTATACACTAAACATGTATTTAATATTCATACACTAAACATATAGTTATTTTTTATACCTTAAACATGTATTTAATATTAATACAGTAAACATGTATTAAATATTTATACACTAAACATATATTTAATATTAATACAAAAACATGTCTTTAATTTTTAATAAACTAAACATATATTTAATAATAATACACTAAACATGTATTTAATATTTATACACTAAACATGTATTTAACATTTATACACTAAACATGTATTTAATATTAATACACTAAACATGTATTTAATATTAATACAAAAACATGTATTTAATTTTAATAAACTAAACATATATTTAATATTAATACACTAAACATGTATTTAATATTTATACTTTAAACATGTATTTAATATTCATTCACTAAACATGTGGTTATTATTTATACACTAAACATGTACTTAATATTAATACACTAAACATGTATTTAATATTAATACACTAAACATGTATTTAATATTTATACACTAATCATGTATTTAATATTAATACACTAATAATGTATTTAATATTCATACACTAAATATGTAATTAATATTTATACACTTAACATGTATTTAATATTCATACACTAAACATGTATTTATTATTCATACACTAAACGTGTATTTAATATTAATACACTGAACATGTATTTAATATTCATACACTAAACATGTATTTAATATTAATACAAAAACATGTATTTACTTTTTAATAAACTAAACAAATATTTAATAATAATACACTAAACATGTATTTAATATTTATACACTAAATATGTATTTAATATTCATACACTAAACATGTAGTTATTATTTATACACTGAACATGTATTTAATATTAATACAGTAAACATGTATTTAATATTCATACACTAAACATGTATTTAATATTTATACACTAAACATGTATTTAATATTCATACACTAAACATTGATTTAATATTAATACACTAAACATATATTTAATATTTATACACTAAACATGTATTTAATATTTATACACTAAACATGTATTTAATATTCATACACTAAACGTGTATTTAATATTAATACACTGAACATGTATTTAATAATCATATACTAAACGTATATGTAATTATATACTAATCATATATTTAATATTCATACAGTAAACATGTATTTATTATCCTCTAAATAAGGCACACTTGGAAATAATGAATTTCTTTATATGTGCAGTTGCGGCAGAACTCCACAGGAGGGCGGACGTTCCCTCTTAATAAGTCCGGTCCTCTCCGTCTCTCTCTCCCTCTTTTTCCTTTTTTTTGTTTCTTTTATTTTTTTTTTACATAAGTTTGGTTTCTCATACACTTATATTTATACACTAAACATGTATTTAATATTAATACACTAAACATGTATGTAATATTAATACACTAAACATGTATTTAATATTAATACAAAAATATGTATTTAATTTTAATAAACTAAACATATATTTAATATTAATACACTAAACATGTATTAAATATTTATACACTAAACATGTATTCAATATTCATTCAATAAACATGTAGTTATTATTCTTACACTTAATATGTATTTAATATTAATACAAAAACATGTATTTAATTTTAATAAACTAAACATATATTTAATATTAATACACTAAACATGTATTTAATATTTTTAAACTAAACGTGTATTTAATATTCATACACTAAAAGTGTATTTAATATTAATACACTAAACATGCATTTAATATTAATACACTAAACATGTATTTAATATTTATACACTAAACATGTATTTAATTTTCATACACTAAACATATATTTAATATTAACACACTAAACATGTATTTAATATTTATACACTAAACATGTATTTAATATTAATACAAAAATATGTATTTAATTTTAATGAACTAAATATATATTTGATATTCATACACTAAACGTGTATTTAATATTCATACACTAAACATGTATTTAATATTCATAAACTAAACATGTATTTAATATTCATACACTAAACGTGTATTTAATATTCATACACTAAACATGTATTTAATATTAATACAAACACATGTATTTAATTTTTAATAAACTAAACATATATTTAATGATAATACACTAAACATGTATTTAATATTTATACAAAAACATGTATTTAATTTTAATAAACTAAACATATATTTAATATTATTACACTAAATATGTATTTAATATGTATACACTTAACATGTATTTAATATTTATACACGAAACATGTATTTAATATTCATACACTAAACATGTATTTAATATTCATACATTAAACATATATTTAATATTAATACACTAAACCTGTATTTAATATTAATACACTAAACATGTATTTAATATTTATACACTAAACATGTATTTAATATTAATACAAAAACATGTTTTTAATTTTTAATAAACTAAACATATATTTAATATTAATACACTAAACATGTATTTAATATTTATACACTAAACATGTATTTAATATTCATACACTAAACATATAGTTATTTTTTATACCTTAAACATGTATTTAATATTAATACAGTAAACATGTATTAAATATTTATACACTAAACATATATTTAATATCAATACAAAAACATGTCTTTAATTTTTAATAAACTAAACATATATTTAATAATAATACACTAAACATGTATTTAATATTTATACACTAAACATGTATTTAACATTTATACACTAAACATGTATTTAATATTAATACACTAAACATGTATTTAATATTAATACAAAAACATGTATTTAATTTTAATAAACTAAACATATATTTAATATTAATACACTAAACATGTATTTAATATTTATACTTTAAACATGTATTTAATATTCATTCACTAAACATGTGGTTATTATTTATACACTAAACATGTACTTAATATTAATACACTAAAAATGTATTTAATATTAATACACTAAACATGTATTTAATATTTATACACTAATCATGTATTTAATATTAATACACTAATAATGTATTTAATATTCATACACTAAATATGTAATTAATATTTATACACTTAACATGTATTTAATATTTATACACGAAACATGTATTTAATATTCATAAACTAAACATGTATTTAATATTCATACATTAAACATGTATTTAATATTCATACACTAAACATGTATTTATTATTCATACATTAAACATGTATTTAATATTTATACACTAAACCTGTATTTAATATTAATACACTAAACATGTATTTAATATTCATACGTTAAACATGTATTTAATATTAATACAAAAACATGTATTTACTTTTTAATAACTAAACAAATATTTAATAATAATACACTAAACATGTATTTAATATTTATACACTAAATATGTATTTAATATTCATACACTAAACATGTAGTTATTATTTATACACTGAACATGTATTTAATATTAATACAGTAAACATGTATTAAATATTTATACACTAAACATGTATTTAATATTCAATCAATAAACATGTAGATATTATTCTTACACTTAATATGTATTCAATATTAATACAAAAACATGTATTTAATTTTAATAAACTAAACATTTATTTAATATTAATACACTAAACATGTATTTAATATTTTTACACTAAACTTGTTTTTAATATTAATACACTAAACATATATTTAATATTAATACAAAAACATGTATTTAATTTTAATAAACTACACATATATTTAATATTAATACACTAAACATGTATTTAATATTTATACACTAAAAATGTATTTAATATTAATACAAAAACATTTATTTAATATTCATACACTAAACGTGTATTTAATATTTATACACTAATCATGTATTTAATATTCATACATGAAACATGTATTTAATATTTATACACTAAACATGTATTTAATATTCATACATTAAACATGGATTTAATATTCATACACTAAACATGTATTTAATTTTCATACACTAAACATGTATTTAATATTCATACACTAAACATGTATTAAATATTTATACACTAAACATGTATTTAATATTCATACACTAAACATTGATTTAATATTAATACAATAAACATATATTTAATATTTATACACTAAACATGTATTTAATATTTATACACTAAACATGTATTTAATATTCATACACTAAACATGTATTTAATATTTATACACTAAACATGTATTTAATATTCATACACTAAACATTGATTTAATATTAATACACTAAACATATATTTAATATTTATACACTAAACATGTATTTAATATTTATACACTAAACATGTATTTAATATTCATACACTAAACGTGTATTTAATATTAATACACTGAACATGTATTTAATAATCATATACTAAACGTATATGTAATTATATACTAATCATATATTTAATATTCATACACTAAACATGTATTTAATATTCATACACTAAACATGTATTTAATATTCATACACTAAACATGTATTTAATATTTATACACTAAACATGTATTTAATATTCATACACTAAACATTGATTTAATATTAATACAATAAACATATATTTAATATTTATACACTAAACATGTATTTAATATTTATACACTAAACATGTATTTAATATTCATACACTAAACATGTATTTAATATTTATACACTAAACATGTATTTAATATTCATACACTAAACATTGATTTAATATTAATACACTAAACATATATTTAATATTTATACACTAAACATGTATTTAATATTTATACACTAAACATGTATTTAATATTCATACACTAAACGTGTATTTAATATTAATACACTGAACATGTATTTAATAATCATATACTAAACGTATATGTAATTATATACTAATCATATATTTAATATTCATACAGTAAACATGTATTTATTATCCTCTAAATAAGGCACACTTGGAAATAATGAATTTCTTTATATGTGCAGTTGCGGCAGAACTCCACAGGAGGGCGGACGTTCCCTCTTAATAAGTCCGGTCCTCTCCGTCTCTCTCTCCCTCTTTTTCCTTTTTTTTGTTTCTTTTATTTTTTTTTACATAAGTTTGGTTTCTCATACACTTATATTTATACACTAAACATGTATTTAATATTAATACACTAAACATGTATGTAATATTAATACACTAAACATGTATTTAATATTAATACAAAAATATGTATTTAATTTTAATAAACTAAACATATATTTAATATTAATACACTAAACATGTATTAAATATTTATACACTAAACATGTATTCAATATTCATTCAATAAACATGTAGTTATTATTCTTACACTTAATATGTATTTAATATTAATACAAAAACATGTATTTAATTTTAATAAACTAAACATATATTTAATATTAATACACTAAACATGTATTTAATATTTTTAAACTAAACGTGTATTTAATATTCATACACTAAAAGTGTATTTAATATTAATACACTAAACATGCATTTAATATTAATACACTAAACATGTATTTAATATTTATACACTAAACATGTATTTAATTTTCATACACTAAACATATATTTAATATTAACACACTAAACATGTATTTAATATTTATACACTAAACATGTATTTAATATTAATACAAAAATATGTATTTAATTTTAATGAACTAAATATATATTTGATATTCATACACTAAACGTGTATTTAATATTCATACACTAAACATGTATTTAATATTCATAAACTAAACATGTATTTAATATTCATACACTAAACGTGTATTTAATATTCATACACTAAACATGTATTTAATATTAATACAAACACATGTATTTAATTTTTAATAAACTAAACATATATTTAATAATAATACACTAAACATGTATTTAATATTTATACACTAAACATGTATTTAACATTTATACACTAAACATGTATTTAATATTAATACACTAAACATGTATTTAATATTAATACAAAAACATGTATTTAATTTTAATAAACTAAACATATATTTAATATTAATACACTAAACATGTATTTAATATTTATACTTTAAACATGTATTTAATATTCATTCACTAAACATGTGGTTATTATTTATACACTAAACATGTACTTAATATTAATACACTAAACATGTATTTAATATTAATACACTCAACATGTATTTAATATTTATACACTAATCATGTATTTAATATTAATACACTAATAATGTATTTAATATTCATACACTAAATATGTAATTAATATTTATACACTTAACATGTATTTAATATTTATACACGAAACATGTATTTAATATTCATAAACTAAACATGTATTTAATATTCATACATTAAACATGTATTTAATATTCATACACTAAACATGTATTTATTATTCATACATTAAACATGTATTTAATATTTATACACTAAACCTGTATTTAATATTAATACACTAAACATGTATTTAATATTCATACACTAAACATGTATTTAATATTAATACAAAAACATGTATTTACTTTTTAATAAACTAAACAAATATTTAATAATAATACACTAAACATGTATTTAATATTTATACACTAAATATGTATTTAATATTCATACACTAAACATGTAGTTATTATTTATACACTGAACATGTATTTAATATTAATACAGTAAACATGTATTAAATATTTATACACTAAACATGTATTTAATATTCAATCAATAAACATGTAGATATTATTCTTACACTTAATATGTATTCAATATTAATACAAAAACATGTATTTAATTTTAATAAACTAAACATTTATTTAATATTAATACACTAAACATGTATTTAATATTTTTACACTAAACTTGTTTTTAATATTAATACACTAAACATATATTTAATATTAATACAAAAACATGTATTTAATTTTAATAAACTACACATATATTTAATATTAATACACTAAACATGTATTTAATATTTATACACTAAAAATGTATTTAATATTAATACAAAAACATTTATTTAATATTCATACACTAAACGTGTATTTAATATTTATACACTAATCATGTATTTAATATTCATACATGAAACATGTATTTAATATTTATACACTAAACATGTATTTAATATTCATACATTAAACATGGATTTAATATTCATACACTAAACATGTATTTAATATTCATACACTAAACATGTATTTAATATTCATACACTAAACATGTATTTAATATTTATACACTAAACATGTATTTAATATTCATACACTAAACATTGATTTAATATTAATACAATAAACATATATTTAATATTTATACACTAAACATGTATTTAATATTTATACACTAAACATGTATTTAATATTCATACACTAAACATGTATTTAATATTTATACACTAAACATGTATTTAATATTCATACACTAAACATTGATTTAATATTAATACACTAAACATATATTTAATATTTATACACTAAACATGTATTTAATATTTATACACTAAACATGTATTTAATATTCATACACTAAACGTGTATTTAATATTAATACACTGAACATGTATTTAATAATCATATACTAAACGTATATGTAATTATATACTAATCATATATTTAATATTCATACACTAAACATGTATTTAATATTCATACACTAAACATGTATTTAATATTCATACACTAAACATGTATTTAATATTTATACACTAAACATGTATTTAATATTCATACACTAAACATTGATTTAATATTAATACAATAAACATATATTTAATATTTATACACTAAACATGTATTTAATATTTATACACTAAACATGTATTTAATATTCATACACTAAACATGTATTTAATATTTATACACTAAACATGTATTTAATATTCATACACTAAACATTGATTTAATATTAATACACTAAACATATATTTAATATTTATACACTAAACATGTATTTAATATTTATACACTAAACATGTATTTAATATTCATACACTAAACGTGTATTTAATATTAATACACTGAACATGTATTTAATAATCATATACTAAACGTATATGTAATTATATACTAATCATATATTTAATATTCATACAGTAAACATGTATTTATTATCCTCTAAATAAGGCACACTTGGAAATAATGAATTTCTTTATGTGTGCAGTTGCGGCAGAACTCCACAGGAGGGCGGACGTTCCCTCTTAATAAGTCCGGTCCTCTCCGTCTCTCTCTCCCTCTTTTTCCTTTTTTTTGTTTCTTTTATTTTTTTTTTACATAAGTTTGGTTTCTCATACACTTATATTTATACACTAAACATGTATTTAATATTAATACACTAAACATGTATGTAATATTAATACACTAAACATGTATTTAATATTAATACAAAAATATGTATTTAATTTTAATAAACTAAACATATATTTAATATTAATACACTAAACATGTATTAAATATTTATACACTAAACATGTATTCAATATTCATTCAATAAACATGTAGTTATTATTCTTACACTTAATATGTATTTAATATTAATACAAAAACATGTATTTAATTTTAATAAACTAAACATATATTTAATATTAATACACTAAACATGTATTTAATATTTTTAAACTAAACGTGTATTTAATATTCATACACTAAAAGTGTATTTAATATTAATACACTAAACATGCATTTAATATTAATACACTAAACATGTATTTAATATTTATACACTAAACATGTATTTAATTTTCATACACTAAACATATATTTAATATTAACACACTAAACATGTATTTAATATTTATACACTAAACATGTATTTAATATTAATACAAAAATATGTATTTAATTTTAATGAACTAAATATATATTTGATATTCATACACTAAACGTGTATTTAATATTCATACACTAAACATGTATTTAATATTCATAAACTAAACATGTATTTAATATTCATACACTAAACGTGTATTTAATATTCATACACTAAACATGTATTTAATATTAATACAAACACATGTATTTAATTTTTAATAAACTAAACATATATTTAATGATAATACACTAAACATGTATTTAATATTTATACAAAAACATGTATTTAATTTTAATAAACTAAACATATATTTAATATTATTACACTAAATATGTATTTAATATGTATACACTTAACATGTATTTAATATTTATACACGAAACATGTATTTAATATTTATACACTAAACATGTATTTAATATTCATACATTAAACATGTATTTAATATTCATACACTAAACATGTATTTAATATTCATACATTAAACATATATTTAATATTAATACACTAAACCTGTATTTAATATTAATACACTAAACATGTATTTAATATTTATACACTAAACATGTATTTAATATTAATACAAAAACATGTTTTTAATTTTTAATAAACTAAACATATATTTAATATTAATACACTAAACATGTATTTAATATTTATACACTAAACATGTATTTAATATTCATACACTAAACATATAGTTATTTTTTATACCTTAAACATGTATTTAATATTAATACAGTAAACATGTATTAAATATTTATACACTAAACATATATTTATTATTAATACAAAAACATGTCTTTAATTTTTAATAAACTAAACATATATTTAATAATAATACACTAAACATGTATTTAATATTTATACACTAAACATGTATTTAACATTTATACACTAAACATGTATTTAATATTAATACACTAAACATGTATTTAATATTAATACAAAAACATGTATTTAATTTTAATAAACTAAACATATATTTAATATTAATACACTAAACATGTATTTAATATTTATACTTTAAACATGTATTTAATATTCATTCACTAAACATGTGGTTATTATTTATACACTAAACATGTACTTAATATTAATACACTAAACATGTATTTAATATTAATACACTAAACATGTATTTAATATTTATACACTAATCATGTATTTAATATTAATACACTAATAATGTATTTAATATTCATACACTAAATATGTAATTAATATTTATACACTTAACATGTATTTAATATTTATACACGAAACATGTATTTAATATTCATAAACTAAACATGTATTTAATATTCATACATTAAACATGTATTTAATATTCATACACTAAACATGTATTTATTATTCATACATTAAACATGTATTCAATATTTATACACTAAACCTGTATTTAATATTAATACACTAAACATGTATTTAATATTCATACGTTAAACATGTATTTAATATTAATACAAAAACATGTATTTACTTTTTAATAAACTAAACAAATATTTAATAATAATACACTAAACATGTATTTAATATTTATACACTAAATATGTATTTAATATTCATACACTAAACATGTAGTTATTATTTATACACTGAACATGTATTTAATATTAATACAGTAAACATGTATTAAATATTTATACACTAAACATGTATTTAATATTCAATCAATAAACATGTAGATATTATTCTTACACTTAATATGTATTCAATATTAATACAAAAACATGTATTTAATTTTAATAAACTAAACATTTATTTAATATTAATACACTAAACATGTATTTAATATTTTTACACTAAACTTGTTTTTAATATTAATACACTAAACATATATTTAATATTAATACAAAAACATGTATTTAATTTTAATAAACTACACATATATTTAATATTAATACACTAAACATGTATTTAATATTTATACACTAAAAATGTATTTAATATTAATACAAAAACATTTATTTAATATTCATACACTAAACATGTATTTAATATTTATACACTAATCATGTATTTAATATTCATACATGAAACATGTATTTAATATTTATACACTAAACATGTATTTAATATTCATACATTAAACATGGATTTAATATTCATACACTAAACATGTATTTAATATTCATACACTAAACATGTATTTAATATTCATACACTAAACATGTATTTAATATTTATACACTAAACATGTATTTAATATTCATACACTAAACATTGATTTAATATTAATACAATAAACATATATTTAATATTTATACACTAAACATGTATTTAATATTTATACACTAAACATGTATTTAATATTCATACACTAAACATGTATTTAATATTTATACACTAAACATGTATTTAATATTCATACACTAAACATTGATTTAATATTAATACACTAAACATATATTTAATATTTATACACTAAACATGTATTTAATATTTATACACTAAACATGTATTTAATATTCATACACTAAACGTGTATTTAATATTAATACACTGAACATGTATTTAATAATCATATACTAAACGTATATGTAATTATATACTAATCATATATTTAATATTCATACACTAAACATATATTTTATATTCATACACTAAACATGTATTTAATATTCATACACTAAACATGTATTTAATATTTATACACTAAACATGTATTTAATATTCATACACTAAACATTGATTTAATATTAATACAATAAACATATATTTAATATTTATACACTAAACATGTATTTAATATTTATACACTAAACATGTATTTAATATTCATACACTAAACATGTATTTAATATTTATACACTAAACATGTATTTAATATTCATACACTAAACATTGATTTAATATTAATACACTAAACATATATTTAATATTCATACACTAAACATGTATTTAATATTTATACACTAAACATGTATTTAATATTCATACACTAAACGTGTATTTAATATTAATACACTGAACATGTATTTAATAATCATATACTAAACGTATATGTAATTATATACTAATCATATATTTAATATTCATACAGTAAACATGTATTTATTATCCTCTAAATAAGGCACACTTGGAAATAATGAATTTCTTTATATGTGCAGTTGCGGCAGAACTCCACAGGAGGGCGGACGTTCCCTCTTAATAAGTCCGGTCCTCTCCGTCTCTCTCTCCCTCTTTTTCCTTTTTTTTGTTTCTTTTATTTTTTTTTACATAAGTTTGGTTTCTCATACACTTATATTTATACACTAAACATGTATTTAATATTAATACACTAAACATGTATGTAATATTAATACACTAAACATGTATTTAATATTAATACAAAAATATGTATTTAATTTTAATAAACTAAACATATATTTAATATTAATACACTAAACATGTATTAAATATTTATACACTAAACATGTATTCAATATTCATTCAATAAACATGTAGTTATTATTCTTACACTTAATATGTATTTAATATTAATACAAAAACATGTATTTAATTTTAATAAACTAAACATATATTTAATATTAATACACTAAACATGTATTTAATATTTTTAAACTAAACGTGTATTTAATATTCATACACTAAAAGTGTATTTAATATTAATACACTAAACATGCATTTAATATTAATACACTAAACATGTATTTAATATTTATACACTAAACATGTATTTAATTTTCATACACTAAACATATATTTAATATTAACACACTAAACATGTATTTAATATTTATACACTAAACATGTATTTAATATTAATACAAAAATATGTATTTAATTTTAATGAACTAAATATATATTTGATATTCATACACTAAACGTGTATTTAATATTCATACACTAAACATGTATTTAATATTCATAAACTAAACATGTATTTAATATTCATACACTAAACGTGTATTTAATATTCATACACTAAACATGTATTTAATATTAATACAAACACATGTATTTAATTTTTAATAAACTAAACATATATTTAATAATAATACACTAAACATGTATTTAATATTTATACACTAAACATGTATTTAACATTTATACACTAAACATGTATTTAATATTAATACACTAAACATGTATTTAATATTAATACAAAAACATGTATTTAATTTTAATAAACTAAACATATATTTAATATTAATACACTAAACATGTATTTAATATTTATACTTTAAACATGTATTTAATATTCATTCACTAAACATGTGGTTATTATTTATACACTAAACATGTACTTAATATTAATACACTAAACATGTATTTAATATTAATACACTAAACATGTATTTAATATTTATACACTAATCATGTATTTAATATTAATACACTAATAATGTATTTAATATTCATACACTAAATATGTAATTAATATTTATACACTTAACATGTATTTAATATTTATACACGAAACATGTATTTAATATTCATAAACTAAACATGTATTTAATATTCATACATTAAACATGTATTTAATATTCATACACTAAACATGTATTTATTATTCATACATTAAACATGTATTTAATATTTATACACTAAACCTGTATTTAATATTAATACACTAAACATGTATTTAATATTCATACACTAAACATGTATTTAATATTAATACAAAAACATGTATTTACTTTTTAATAAACTAAACAAATATTTAATAATAATACACTAAACATGTATTTAATATTTATACACTAAATATGTATTTAATATTCATACACTAAACATGTAGTTATTATTTATACACTGAACATGTATTTAATATTAATACAGTAAACATGTATTAAATATTTATACACTAAACATGTATTTAATATTCAATCAATGAACATGTAGATATTATTCTTACACTTAATATGTATTCAATATTAATACAAAAACATGTATTTAATTTTAATAAACTAAACATTTATTTAATATTAATACACTAAACATGTATTTAATATTTTTACACTAAACTTGTTTTTAATATTAATACACTAAACATATATTTAATATTAATACAAAAACATGTATTTAATTTTAATAAACTACACATATATTTAATATTAATACACTAAACATGTATTTAATATTTATACACTAAAAATGTATTTAATATTAATACAAAAACATTTATTTAATATTCATACACTAAACGTGTATTTAATATTTATACACTAATCATGTATTTAATATTCATACATGAAACATGTATTTAATATTTATACACTAAACATGTATTTAATATTCATACATTAAACATGGATTTAATATTCATACACTAAACATGTATTTAATATTCATACACTAAACATGTATTTAATATTCATACACTAAACATGTATTTAATATTTATACACTAAACATGTATTTAATATTCATACACTAAACATTGATTTAATATTAATACAATAAACATATATTTAATATTTATACACTAAACATGTATCTAATATTTATACACTAAACATGTATTTAATATTCATACACTAAACATGTATTTAATATTTATACACTAAACATGTATTTAATATTTATACACTAAACATTGATTTAATATTAATACACTAAACATATATTTAATATTTATACACTAAACATGTATTTAATATTTATACACTAAACATGTATTTAATATTCATACACTAAACGTGTATTTAATATTAATACACTGAACATGTATTTAATAATCATATACTAAACGTATATGTAATTATATACTAATCATATATTTAATATTCATACACTAAACATGTATTTAATATTCAAACACTAAACATGTATTTAATATTCATACACTAAACATGTATTTAATATTTATACACTAAACATGTATTTAATATTCATACACTAAACATTGATTTAATATTAATACAATAAACATATATTTAATATTTATACACTAAACATGTATTTAATATTTATACACTAAACATGTATTTAATATTCATACACTAAACATGTATTTAATATTTATACACTAAACATGTATTTAATATTCATACACTAAACATTGATTTAATATTAATACACTAAACATATATTTAATATTTATACACTAAACATGTATTTAATATTTATACACTAAACATGTATTTAATATTCATACACTAAACGTGTATTTAATATTAATACACTGAACATGTATTTAATAATCATATACTAAACGTATATGTAATTATATACTAATCATATATTTAATATTCATACAGTAAACATGTATTTATTATCCTCTAAATAAGGCACACTTGGAAATAATGAATTTCTTTATATGTGCAGTTGCGGCAGAACTCCACAGGAGGGCGGACGTTCCCTCTTAATAAGTCCGGTCCTCTCCGTCTCTCTCTCCCTCTTTTTCCTTTTTTTTGTTTCTTTTATTTTTTTTTTACATAAGTTTGGTTTCTCATACACTTATATTTATACACTAAACATGTATTTAATATTAATACACTAAACATGTATGTAATATTAATACACTAAACATGTATTTAATATTAATACAAAAATATGTATTTAATTTTAATAAACTAAACATATATTTAATATTAATACACTAAACATGTATTAAATATTTATACACTAAACATGTATTCAATATTCATTCAATAAACATGTAGTTATTATTCTTACACTTAATATGTATTTAATATTAATACAAAAACATGTATTTAATTTTAATAAACTAAACATATATTTAATATTAATACACTAAACATGTATTTAATATTTTTAAACTAAACGTGTATTTAATATTCATACACTAAAAGTGTATTTAATATTAATACACTAAACATGCATTTAATATTAATACACTAAACATGTATTTAATATTTATACACTAAACATGTATTTAATTTTCATACACTAAACATATATTTAATATTCATACACTAAACGTGTATTTAATATTCATACACTAAACATGTATTTAATATTAATACAAACACATGTATTTAAGTTTAATAAACTAAACATATATTTAATATTAATACACTAAACATGTATTTAATATTTATACACTAAACATGTATTTAATATTAATACAAAAACATGTATTTAATTTTAATAAACCAAACATATATTTAATATTAATACACTAAAAATGTATTTAACATTTATACACTAAACATATATTTAACATTTATACACTAAACATGTTTTTAATATTAATACACTAAACATGTATTTAATATTAATACAAAAACATGTATTTAATTTTAATAAACTAAACATATATTTAATATTAATACACTAAACATGTATTTAATATTTATACACTAAACATGTATTTAACATTTATACACTAAAAATGTTTTTAATATTAATACACTAAACATGTATTTAATATTAATACAAAAACATGTATTTAATTTTAATAAACTAAACATATTTAATATTAATACAGTAAACATGTATTTAATATTATACACTAAACATGTATTTAATATTCATACACTAAACATGTATTTGATATTTATACACTAAACATGTTTTTAATATTCACACACTAAATATTTATTTAATATTAATACACTAAACATGTATTTCATATTTATACACTAAACATGTATTTAATATTTATACACCAAACATGTATTTAATATTCATACACTAAACATGTATTTTATATTAATACACTAAACATGTATTTAATATTAATACAAAAACATGTATTTAATTTTAATAAACTAGACATATATTTAATATTAATACACTAAACATGTATTTAATATTTTTACACTAAACATGTATTTAATATTCATACACTAAACATGTATTTGATATTTATACACTAAACATGTTTTTAATATTCACACACTAAATATTGATTTAATATTAATACACTAAACATGTATTTCATATTTATACACTAAACATGTATTTAATATTTATACACCAAACATGTATTTAATATTCATACACTAAACATGTATTTTATATTAATACACTAAACATGTATTTAATATTAATACAAAAACATGTATTTAATTTTAATAAACTAGACATATATTTAATATTAATACACTAAACATGTATTTAATATTTTTACACTAAACATGTATTTAATATTCATACACTAAACATGTATTTGATATTTATACACTAAACATGTTTTTAATATTCACACACTAAATATTGATTTAATATTTATACACTAAACATGTATTTAATATTAATACAGTAAACATGTATTAAATATTTATACACTAAACATGTATTTAATATTCATTCAATAAACATGTAGTTATTATTCTTACACTTAATATTTATTTAATAATCATATACTAAACGTATATGTAATTATATACTAATCATATATTTAATATTCATACAGTAAACATGTATTTATTATCCTCTAAATAAGGCGCACTTGGAAATAATGAATTTCTTTATGTGTGAAGTTGCGGCAGAACTCCACAGGAGGGCGCACGTTCCCTCTTAATAAGTCCGGTCCTCTCCGTGTCTCTCTCTCTCTCTTTTTCCTTTTTTTTTTGTTTCTTTTATTTTTTTTACATAAGTTTGGTTTCTCATACACTTATATTTATACACTAAACATGTATTTAATATTTATACACTAAACATGTATTTAATATTTATACACTAAACATGTATTTAATATTAATACAAAAACATGTATTTAATTTTAATAAACTAAACATATATTTAATATTTATACACTAAACATGTATTTAACATTCATACACTAAACATGTATTTAATATTCAAACACTAAACATGTAGTTATTATTCATACACTAAACATGTATTTAATATTAATACACTAAACCGTTATTTAATATTTATACACTAAACATGTATTTAATATTAATACAACAACATTTATATAATTTTAATAAACTAAACACATATTTAATATTAATACACTAAATATGTATTTATTATTTATCCACTAAACATGTATTTAATATTCATAAACTAAACATGTATTTAATATTCATTCACTAAACGTGTATTTAATATTCATACACTAAACATGTATTTATTATTAATACAAAAACATGTATTTAATTTTAATAGACTAAACATATATTTAATATTAATACACTAAACATGTATTTAATATTTATACACTAAACATGTATTTAATATTTATACACTAAACATGTATTTAATATTTATACACTAAACATGTATTTAATATTAATACAAAAACATGTATTTAATTTTAATAAACTAAACATATATTTAATATTTATACACTAAACATGTATTTAACATTCATACACTTAACATGTATTTAATATTCATACACTAAACATGTAGTTATTATTCATACACTAAACATGTATTTAATATTAATACACTAAACCTATATTTAATATTTATACACTAAACATGTATTTAAAATTAATACAAAAACATTTATATAATTTTAATAAACTAAACACATATTTAATATTAATACACTAAATATGTATTTATTATTTATCCACTAAACATGTATTTAATATTCATAAACTAAACATGTATTTAATATTCATACACTAAACGTGTATTTAATATTCATACACTAAACATGTATTTATTATTAATACAAAAACATGTATTTAAGTTTAATAAACAAAACATGTATTTAATATTAATACACTGAACATGTATTTAATAATCATATACTAAACGCATATGTAATTATATACTAATCATATATTTAATATTCATACAGTAAACATGTATTTATTATCCCCTAAATAAGGCACACTTGGAAATAATGAATTCTTTTATGTGTGCAGTTGCGGCAGAAGCCCACAGGAGGGCGCATCTTCCCTCTTAATAAGTCCGGTCCTCTCCGTCTCTCTCTCTCTCTTTTTCCTTTTTTTTGTTTCTTTTATTTTTTTTTTTACATAAGTTTGGTTTCTCATACACTTATATTTATACACTAAACATGTATTTAATATTAATACACTAAACATGTATTTAATATTTATACACTAAACATGTATTTAATATTCATACACTAAACATGTATTTAATATTTATACACTAAACATGTATTTAATATTAATACAAAAACATGTATTTAATTTTAATAAACTAAACATATTTAATATTAATACACTAAACATGTATCTAATATTTATACACTAAACATGTATTTAACATGTATACACTAAACATGTATTTAATATTAATACACTAAGAATGTATTTAATATAAATACAAAAACATGTATTTAATTTTAATAAACTAAACATATATTTAATATTAATACACTAAACATGTATTTAACATTTATACACTAAACATGTATTTAATATTTATACACTAAACATGTATTTAATATTAATACAAAAACGTGTATTTAATTTTAATAAACTAAACATATATTTAATATTAATACACTAAACACGTATTTAATATGAATACACTAAACATGTATTTAATATTCATACACTTAACATGTAGTTATTATTCATACACTAAACATGTATTTAATATTAATACACTAAACATGTATTTAATATTAATACACCAAACATGTATTTTATATTAATACAAAAACATGTATTTAATTGTAATAAACTAAACATATATTTAATATTAATACACTAAACATGTATTTAATATTAATACACTAAACATGTATTTAATATTCATACACTAAACATATATTTAATATTAATACAAAAACATGTATTTAAGTTTAATAAACTAAACATATATTTAATATTAATACACTAAACATGTATTTAATATTTATACACTAAACATCTATTTAATATTTACACACTAAACATGTATTTAATTTTCATACACTAAACATGTATTTAAAATTAATACACTGAACATGTGTTTAATAATCATATACTAAACATATATGTAATTATACACTAATCATATATTTAATATTCATACACTAAACATGTATTTAATATTAATACACTAAATATGTATTTATTATCCATCCACTAAACATGTATTTAATATTCATGAACTAAACATGTAATTAATATTCATACACTAAACGTGTATTAAATATTCATACACTAAACATGTATTTAATATTAATACAAAAACATGTATTTAAGTTTAATAAACTAAACATATATTTAATATTAATACACTAACCATGTATTTAATTTTAATAGACTAAACATATTTAATATTAATACACTAAACATGTACTTAATATTCATACACTAAACATGTATTTAACATGTATACACTAAACATGTATTTAATATCAATACACTAAACATGTATTTAATATTAATACAAAAACATGTATTTAATTTTAATAAACTAAACATATATTTAATATTAATACACTAAACATGTATTTAATATTCATACACTAAACATGTATTGAACATTTATACACTAAACATGTTTTTAATATTAATACACTAAACATGTATTTAATATTAATTCAAAAACATGTATTTAATTTTAATAAACTAAACATATATTTAATATTAATACACTAAACATGTATTTAATATGAATACACTAAACATGTATTTAATATTCATACACTAAACATGTATTTAACATTCATACACTAAACATGTATTTAATATTAATACACTAAACATGTATTTAATATTAATACAAAAATATGTATTTAATTTTAATAAACTAAACGTATATATAATATTAATACACTAAACCTGTATTTAATATTGATACACTAAACATGTATTTAATATTTATACACTAAACATGTATTTAATATTAATACAAAAACATGTATTTAATTTTTAATAAACTAAACATATATTTAATATTAATACACTAAACATGTATTTAAAAATTATACACTAAACATGTATTTAATATTCATACACTAAGCATGTAGTTATTATTTATACACTAAACATGTATTTAATTTTAATAAACTAAACATATATTTAATATTAATACACTAAACAAGTATTTAATATGAATACACTAAACATGTATTTAATATTTATACACTAAACATGTATTTAATATTCATTCAATAAACATGTAGTTATTATTCTTACACTTAATATATGTATTTAATATTAATACAAAAACATGTATTTAATTTTAATAAACTAAACATATATTTAATATTAGAACACTAAACATGTGTTTAATATTTTTACACTAAACGTGTTTTTAATATTAATATACTAAACATGTATTTAATATTAATACAAAAACATGTATTTAATTTTAATAAACTAAACATATATTTAATATTAATATACTAAACAAGTATTTAATATGAATACACTAAACATGTATTTAATATTTATACACTAAACATGTATTTAATATTAATACAAAAACATGTATGTCATTTTTAATAAACTAAACATATGTTTAATATTAATACACTAAACATATATTTAATATTAATGCACTAAACATGTATTTAATATTTTTACACTAAACATGTATTTAATATTAATACACTAAACATGTATTTAATATTAATACAAAAACATGAATTTAATTTTAATAAAATAAACATATATTTAATATTAATACACTAAACATGTATTTAATATTTATACACTAAACATGTATTTAATATTTATACACTAAACATGTATTTAATATTAACACACTAAACATGTATTTAATATTAATACAAAAACATGTATTTAATTTTAATGAACTAAACATATATTTAATATTAATACACTAAACATGTATTTAATATTAATACACTAAACATGTATTTAATATTCATACACTAAACATGTAGTTATTATTTATACACTAAACATGTATTTAATATTCATACACTAAACATGTATTTAACATTAATACACTAAACATGTATTTAATATTAATACACTAAACATGCATTTAATATTTATACACTAAACATGTATTTAATATTAATACAAAAACATGTATTTAATTTTAATAAACTAAACATATATTTAATATTATTACACTAAACATGTATTTAATATTTATAAACTAAACATGTATTTAATATTCATACACTAAACATGTGGTTATTATATATACACTAAACATGTATTTAATATTAATACACTAAACATGTATTTAATATTAATACACTAAACATGTATTTAGTATTTATACACTAATCATGTATTTAATATTAATACACTAATCATGTATTTAATATTTATACACTAAATATGTATTTAATATTTATACACTTAACATGTATTTAATATTTATACACGAAACATGTATTTAATATTTATACACTAAACATGTATTTAATATTCATACATTAAACATGTATTTAATATTCATACACTAAACATGTATTTAATATTCATACATTAAACATATATTTAATATTAATACACTAAACCTGTATTTAATATTAATACACTAAACATGTATTTAATATTTATACACTAAACATGTATTTAATATTAATACAAAAACATGTTTTTAATTTTTAATAAACTAAACATATATTTAATATTAATACACTAAACATGTATTTAATATTAATACAAAAACATGTATTTAATTTTAATAAACTAAACATATATTTAATATGAATACACTAAACATGTATTTAATATTCATACACTAAACATGTATTTAATATTTATACACTAAACATGTATTTAATATTAATACAAAAACATGTTTTTAATTTTTAATAAACTAGACATATATTTAATATTAATACACTAAACATGTATTTAATATTAATACAAAAACATGTATTTAATTTTAATAAACTAAACATATATTTAATATGAATACACTAAACATGTATTTAATATTCATACACTAAACATGTATTTAATATTCATACACTAAACATGTAGTTATTATTCATACACTAAACATGTATTAAATATTAATACACTAAACCTATATTTAATATTTATACACTAAACATGTATTTAAAATTAATACAAAAACATTTATATAATTTTAATAAACTAAACACATATTTAATATTAATACACTAAATATGTATTTATTATTTATCCACTAAACATGTATTTAATATTCATAAACTAAACATGTATTTAATATTCATACACTAAACGTGTATTTAATATTCATACACTAAACATGTATTTATTATTAATACAAAAACATGTATTTAAGTTTAATAAACAAAACATGTATTTAATATTAATACACTGAACATGTATTTAATAATCATATACTAAACGCATATGTAATTATATACTAATCATATATTTAATATTCATACAGTAAACATGTATTTATTATCCCCTAAATAAGGCACACTTGGAAATAATGAATTCTTTTATGTGTGCAGTTGCGGCAGAAACCCACAGGAGGGCGCATCTTCCCTCTTAATAAGTCCGGTCCTCTCCGTCTCTCTCTCTCTCTTTTTCCTTTTTTTTGTTTCTTTTATTTTTTTTTTTACATAAGTTTGGTTTCTCATACAATTATATTTATACACTAAACATGTATTTAATATTAATACACTAAACATGTATTTAATATTTATACACTAAACATGTATTTAATATTCATACACTAAACATGTATTTAATATTTATACACTAAACATGTATTTAATATTAATACAAAAACATGTATTTAATTTTAATAAACTAAACATATTTAATATTAATACACTAAACATGTATCTAATATTTATACACTAAACATGTATTTAACATGTATACACTAAACATGTATTTAATATTAATACACTAAGAATGTATTTAATATAAATACAAAAACATGTATTTAATTTTAATAAACTAAACATATATTTAATATTAATACACTAAACATGTATTTAACATTTATACACTAAACATGTATTTAATATTTATACACTAAACATGTATTTAATATTAATACAAAAACATGTATTTAATTTTAATAAACTAAACATATATTTAATATTAATACACTAAACACGTATTTAATATGAATACACTAAACATGTATTTAATATTCATACACTTAACATGTAGTTATATTCATACACTAAACATGTATTTAATATTAATACACTAAACATGTATTTAATATTAATACACCAAACATGTATTTTATATTAATACAAAAACATGTATTTAATTGTAATAAACTAAACATATATTTAATATTAATACACTAAACATGTATTTAATATTAATACACTAAACACGTATTTAATATTCATACACTAAACATATATTTAATATTAATACAAAAACATGTATTTAAGTTTACGAAACTAAACATATATTTAATATTAATACACTAAACATGTATTTAATATTTATACACTAAACATGTATTTAATATTTACACACTAAACATGTATTTAATTTTCATACACTAAACATGTATTTAAAATTAATACACTGAACATGTGTTTAATAATCATATACTAAACATACATGTAATTATACACTAATCATATATTTAATATTCATACACTAAACATGTATTTAATAATTATACACTAAACATGTATTTAATATTAATACACTAAACATGTATTTAATATTTATACACTAATTATGTATTTAATATTTTTACACTAAACTTTATTTAATATTTATACACTAAACATGTATTCAATATTCATACACGAAAAATGTATTTAATATTTGTACACTAAACATGTATTTAATATTCATACATTAAACATATATTTAATATTCATACACTAAACATGTATTTAATATTTATACACTAAACATGTATTTAACATTTATACACTAAACATGTATTTAATATTAATACACTAAACATGTATTTAATATTAATACAAAAATATGAATTAAATCTAATAAACTAAACATTTATTTAATATTAATACACTAAACATGTATTTAATAGTTTTACACTAAACGTGTATTTAATATTTATACACTAAAAGTGTACTTAATATTAATGCACTAAACATGTATTTGATATTAATACACTAAACATGTATTTAATATTCATACACTAAACATGTATTTAATATTCATACACTAAACATGTATTTAATATTAATACACTAAACATGTATTTAATATTTATACACTAAACATGTATTTAATATTAATACAAAAACATGTATTTAATTTTAATAAACTAAATATATATTTCATATTAATACACTAAACATGTATTTAATATTAATACACTAAACATGTATTTAATATTAATACTTTAATCAGCTATTTAATATTTATACACTAAATATGTATTTAATATTTATACACTTAACATGTATTTAATATTTATACACGAAATATGTATTTAACATTAATACACTAAACATGTATTTAATATTCATACATTAAACATGTACTTAATAATCATACACTAAACATGTATTTAATATTCATACATTAAACATGTATTTAATATTTATACACTAAACATGTATTTAATATTCATACACGAAACATGTATTTAATATTTATACACTAAACATGTATTTAATAGTTTTACACTAAACGTGTATTTAATATTTATACACCAAACATGTATTTAAAATGTATACACTAAACATGTATTTAATATTCATACACTAAACATGTATTTAATATTAATACACTAAACATGTATTTAATATTTATATTAAACATTAAATTTATATTTTAATTAGGGACGGCGTGGCGCGGAGGGGAGAGTGGCCGTGCGCAACCCGAGGGTCACTGGTTCAAATCCCACCTAGAACCAAACTCGTCACGTCCGTTGTGTCCTGAGCAAGACACTTCACCCTTGCTCCTGATGGGTGCTGGTTGGTGCCTTGCATGGCAGCTCCCTCCATCAGTGTGTGAATGTGTGTGTGAATGGGTAAATGTGGAAGTAGTGTCAAAGCGCTTTGAGTACCTTGAAGGTAGAAAAGCGCTATACAAGTACAACCCATTTATCATTTATTTAATATTTATACACTAAACATGTATTTAACTTTTATACACTAAACATGTTTTTAATATTAATACACTAAACATGTATTTAATATTAATACACTAAACATGTATTTAATATTAATACAAAAACATGTATTTAATATTAATACAAAAACATGTATTTAATTTTAATAAACTAAACATAATTATAATGAATACACTAAACATGTATTTAATATTCATACGCTAAACATGTATTTAACATTAATACACTAAACATATATTTAATATTAATACACTAAACATGTATTTGATATATTAATACACTAAACATGTATTTAATATTCATACACTAAACATGTATTTAATACGTATACAATAAACATGTATTTAATATTCATACATGAAACATGTATTTAATATTTATACACTAAACATGCATTTAATATTCATACATTAAACATGTATTTAATATTCATACACTAAACATGTATTTACTATTTATACACTAAACATGTATTTAATATTCATACACTAAACATGTATTTAATATTTTTAAACTAAACTTGTATTTAATATTTATACACTAAAAGTGTATTTAATATTAATACACTAAACATGTATTTAATATTAATACACTAAACATGTATTTAATATTCATACACTAAACATGTATTTAATATTTATACACTAAACATGTATTTAATATTAATACAAAAACATGTATTTAATTTTAATAAACTAAACATGTATTTAATATTCATACACTAAACGTGTATTTAATATTCATACACTAAACATGTATTTAATATTCATAAACTAAACATGTATTTAATATTCATACACTAAACGTGTATTTAATATTCATACACTAAACATGTATTTAATATTAATACAAACACATGTATTTAAGTTTAATAAACTAAACATATATTTAATATTAATACACTAAACATGTATTTAATATTCATACACTAAACATGTAGTTATTATTCATACACTAAACATGTATTTAATATTGATACACTAAACCTATATTTAATATTTATACACTAAACAGGTATTTAATATTAATACCAAAACAGTTATATAATTTTAATAAACTAAACACATATTTAATATTAATACACTTAATATGTATTTATTATTTATCCACTAAACATGTATTTAATATTCATAAACTAAACATGTATTTAATATTCATACACTAAACGTGTATTTAATATTCATACACTAAACATGTATTTATTATTAATACAAAAACATTTATTTAAGTTTAATAAACAAAACATGTATTTAAAATTAATACACTGAACATGTGTTTAATAATCATATACTAAACGTATATTTAATTATACACTAATCATATATTTAATATTCATACACGAAATATGTATTTAATATTTTTACAGTAAACATGTATTTAATATTCATACATTAAACATGTATTTAATATTCATACTATGAACATGTATTTGATATTCATACACTAAACATGTATTTGTTATTCATACACTAAACATGTATTTAATATTTATACACTAAACATGTATTTAATATTCATACACTAAACATGTATTTGATATTTATACACTAAACATGTATTTAATATTCATACACTAAACATTGATTTAATATTCATACATTAAACATGTATTTAATATTTATGCACTAAACAAGTATTTAATATTCATACACTAAACATGTATTTAATATTGATACACTGAACATATATTTAATAATCATATACTAAAAGTATATGTAATCATACACTAATCATATATTTAATTTTCATACAGTAAACATGTATTTATTATCCTCTAAATAAGGCACACTTGGAAATAATGAATTTCTTTATGTGTGCAGTTGCGGCAGAAGTCCACAGGAGGGCGCACGTTGCCTCTTAATAAGTCCGGTCCTCTCCGTCTCTCTCTCTTTTTTTTGGGGGTTCTTTTATTTTTTTTTTTACATAAGTTTGGTTTCTCATACACTTATATTTATACACTAAACATGTATTTAATATTGATACACTAAACATTTATTTAATATTTAAACACTAAACATGTATTTAATATTAATACAAAAACATGTATTTAATTTTAATAAACTAAACATATATTGAATATTTATACACTAAACATGTATTTAACATTCATACACTAAACATGTAGTTATTATTTATACACTAAACATGTATTTAATATTAATACACTAAACATGTATTTAATATTAATACACTAAACATGTATTTAATATTCATACACTAATCATGTATTTAATATTAATACACTAATCATGTATTTAATATTCATACACTAAATATGTATTTAATATTAATACACTTAACATGTATTTAATATTTATACACGAAACAAGTATTTAATATTCATACACTAAACATGTATTTAATATTCATACATTAAACATGTATTTAATATTTATACACTAAACCTGTATTTAATATTAATACACTAAACATGTATTTAATATTTATAAACTAAACATGTATTTAATATTTATACACTAAACATGTATTTAATATGAATACAAAAACATGTATTTAATTTTTAATAAACTAAACAAATATTTAATATTAATACACTAAACATGTATTTAATATTCATACACTAAACAAGTAGTTATTATTTATACACTGAACATGTATTTAATATTAATACAGTAAACATGTATTAAATATTTATACACTAAACATGTATTTAATATTCATTCAATAAACATGTAGATATTATTCTTACACTTAATATGTATTCAATATTAATACAAAAACATGTATTCAATTTTAGTAAACTAAACATATATTTGATATTAATACACTAAACATGTATTTAATATTTTTACAATAAACGTGTTTTTAATATTAATACACTAAACATGTATTTAATATTAATACAAAAACATGTATTTAATCTTAATAAACTAAACATATATTTAATATTAATACACTAAACAAGTATTTAATATGAATACACTAAACATGTATTTTATATTAATACACTAAACATGTATTTAATATTTATACACTAAAAATGTATTTAATATTAATACAAAAACATGTATTTAATATTCATACACTAAACATGTATTTAATATTTATACACTAATAATGTATTTAATATTTATACACTAAATATGTATTTAATATTTATACACTTAACATGTATTTAATATGTATACAATAAACATGTATTTAATATTCATACATGAAACACGTATTTAATATTAATACACTAAACATGTATTTAATATTCATACATTAAACATGTATTTAATATTTATACACTAAACATGCATTTAATATTCATACACTAAACATGTATTTAATATTTATACACTAAACATGTATTTAATATTAATACAAAAACATGTATTTAATTTTAATAAACTAAACATATATTAAATATTTATACACTAAACATGTATTTAATATTCATACATGAAACATGTATTTAATATTTATACACTAAACATGCATTTAATATTCATACATTAAACATGTATTTAATATTCATACACTAAACATGTATTTACTATTTATACACTAAACATGTATTTAATATTCATACACTAAACATGTATTTAATATTTTTAAACTAAACGTGTATATAATATTTATACACTAAAAGTGTATTTAATATTAATACACTAAACATGTATTTAATATTAATACACTAAACATGTATTTAATATTCATACACTAAACATGTATTTAATATTTATACACTAAACATGTATTTAATATTAATACAAAAACATGTATTTAATTTTAATAAACTAAACATGTATTTAATATTCATACACTAAACGTGTATTTAATATTCATACACTAAACATGTATTTAATATTCATAAACTAAACATGTATTTAATATTCATACACTAAACGTGTATTTAATATTCATACACTAAACATGTATTTAATATTAATACAAACACATGTATTTAAGTTTAATAAACTAAACATATATCTAATATTAATACACTAAACATGTATTTAATATTCATACACTAAACATGTAGTTATTATTCATACACTAAACATGTATTTAATATTAATACACTAAACCTATATTTATACACTAAACATGTATTTAATATTAATACCAAAACATTTATATAATTTTAATAAACTAAACACATATTTAATAATAATACACTAAATATGTATTTATTATTTATCCACTAAACATGTATTTAATATTCATAAACTAAACATGTATTTAATATTCATACACTAAACGTGTATTTAATATTCATACACTAAACATGTATTTATTATTAATACAAAAACATTTATTTAAGTTTAATAAACAAAACATGTATTTAAAATTAATACACTGAACATGTGTTTAATAATCATATACTAAACGTATATTTAATTATACACTAATCATATATTTAATATTCATACACGAAATATGTATTTAATATTTTTACAGTAAACATGTATTTAATATTCATACATTAAACATGTATTTAATATTCATACTATGAACATGTATTTGATATTCATACACTAAACATGTATTTGTTATTCATACACTAAACATGTATTTAATATTTATACACTAAACATGTATTTAATATTTATACACTAAACATGTATTTAATATTCATACACTAAACATGTATTTGATATTTATACACTAAACATGTATTTAATATTCATACACTAAACATTGATTTAATATTCATACACTAAACATGTATTTAATATTTATGCACTAAACAAGTATTTAATATTCATACATTAAACATGTATTTAATATTCATACTATGAACATGTATTTGATATTCATACACTAAACATGTATTTGTTATTCATACACTAAACATGTATTTAATATTGATACACTGAACATATATTTAATAATCATATACTAAAAGTATATGTAATCATACACTAATCATATATTTAATTTTCATACAGTAAACATGTATTTATTATCCTCTAAATAAGGCACACTTGGAAATAATGAATTTCTTTATGTGTGCAGTTGCGGCAGAAGTCCGCAGGAGGGCGCACGTTGCCTCTTAATAAGTCCGGTCCTCTCCGTCTCTCTCTCTCTCTCTTTCCTTTTTTTGTGTCTTTTATTTTATTTTTACATAAGTTTGGTTTTTCAAACACTTATATTTATACACTAAACATGTATTTAATATTAATGCACTAAACATGTATTTAATATTTATACACTAAACATGTATTTAATATTAATACAATAACATGTATTTAATTTTAATAAACTAAACATATGTAATATTAATACACTAAACATGTATTTAATATTCATACACTAAACATGTATTTAACATTTATACACTAAACATGTATTTAATATTAATACACTAAACATGTATTTAATATTAATACAAAAACATGTATTTAATTTTAATAAACTAAACATATATTTAATATTAATACACTAAACATGTATTTAATATTTATACACTAAACATGTATTTAATATTCATACACTAAACATGTAGTTATTATTTATACACTAAACATGTATTTAATATTAATACACTAAACATGTATTTAATATTAATACACTAAACATGTATTTAATATTCATACACTAATCATGTATTTAATATTAATACACTAATCATGTATTTAATATTCATACACTAAATATGTATTCAATATTAATACACTTAACATGTATTTAATATTTATACACGAAACAAGTATTTAATATTCATACACTAAACATGTATTTAATATTCATACATTAAACATGTATTTAATATTTATACACTAAACCTGTATTTAATATTAATACACTAAACATGTATTTAATATTTATAAACTAAACATGTATTTAATATTTATACACTAAACATGTATTTAATATGAATACAAAAACATGTATTTAATTTTTAATAAACTAAACAAATATTTAATATTAATACACTAAACATGTATTTAATATTCATACACTAAACAAGTAGTTATTATTTATACACTGAACATGTATTTAATATTAATACAGTAAACATGTATTAAATATTTATACACTAAACATGTATTTAATATTCATTCAATAAACATGTAGATATTATTCTTACACTTAATATGTATTCAATATTAATACAAAAACATGTATTCAATTTTAGTAAACTAAACATATATTTAATATTAATACACTAAACATGTATTTAATATTTTTACAATAAACGTGTTTTTAATATTAATACACTAAACATGTATTTAATATTAATACAAAAACATGTATTTAATCTTAATAAACTAAACATATATTTAATATTAATACACTAAACAAGTATTTAATATGAATACACTAAACATGTATTTTATATTAATACACTAAACATGTATTTAATATTTATACACTAAAA
Organism: Nerophis ophidion; assembly: GCF_033978795.1. Classification (NCBI taxonomy): domain Eukaryota; kingdom Metazoa; phylum Chordata; class Actinopteri; order Syngnathiformes; family Syngnathidae; genus Nerophis; species Nerophis ophidion. The sequence continues at coordinate 78,683 of NW_026906959.1, read as the reverse complement.
ATGTATTTAATATAAATACAAAAACATGTATTTAATATTCATACACTAAACATGTATTTAATATTTATACACTAATAATGTATTTAATATTTATACACTAAATATGTATTTAATATTTATACACTTAACATGTATTTAATATGTATACAATAAACATGTATTTAATATTCATACATGAAACACGTATTTAATATTTATACACTAAACATGTATTTAATATTCATACATTAAACATGTATTTAATATTTATACACTAAACATGCATTTAATATTCATACACTAAACATGTATTTAATATTTATACACTAAACATGTATTTAATATTAATACAAAAACATGTATTTAATTTTAATAAACTAAACATATATTAAATATTTATACACTAAACATGTATTTAACATTTATACACTAAACATGTATTTGATATTAATACACTAAAAATGTATTTCATATTAATAAACTAAACATATTTAATATTAATACACTAAACATGTATTTAATATTCATACACTAAATATGTATTTAACATTCATACACTAAACATGTATTTAATATTAATACACTAAACATGTATTTAATATTAACACAAAAACATGTATTTAATTTTAATAAACTAAACATATATTTAATATTAATACACTAAACATGTAGTTAATATTTATACACTAAACATGTATTTAATATTCATACACTAAACATATATTTAATATTAATACAAAAACATGTCTTTAATTTTTAATAAACTAAACATGTATTTAATATTAATACACTAAACATGTATTTAATATTCATACACTAAACATGTATTTAACATTTATACACTAAACATGTATTTAATATTAATACACTAAACATGTATTTAATACTAATACAAAAACATGTATTTAATTTTAATAAACTAAACATATATTTAATATTAATACACTAAACATGTATTTAATATTTATACACTAAACATGTATTTAACATTCATACACTAAACATTTTTTTAATATTAATACCCTAAACATGTATTTAATATTAATACAAAAACATGTATTTAATTTTAATAAACTAAACATATGTTTAATATTAATACACTAAACATGTATTTAATATGAATACACTAAACATGTATTTAATATTAATACAAAAACATGTATTTAATTTTAATAAACTAAACATGTATTTAATATTAATACACTAAACATGTATTTAATATTAATACACTAAAGATGTATTTAATATTCATACACTAAACATGTAGTTATTATTTAAACACTAAACATGTATTTAATATTAATACACTAAACATGTATTTAACATTTATACAATAAACATGTATTTAATATTAATACACTAAACATGTATTTGATATTCATACACTAAACATGTATTTAATATTTATACACTAAACATGTATTTAACATTTATACACTAAACATGTATTTAATATTAATACACTAAACATGTATTTAATATTTATACACTAAACATGTATTTAATATTAATACAAAAACATGTATTTAATTTTAATAAACTAAACATATATTTAATATTAATACACTAAACATGTATTTAATATTCATACACTAAACATGTATTTAATATAAATACAAAAACATGTATTTAATTTTAATAAACTAAACATGTATTTAATATTTATACACTAAATATGTATTTAACATTAATATACTAAACATGTATTTAATATTAATACATTAAACATGCATTTAATATTTATACACTAAACATGTATTTAATATTAATACAAAAACATGTATTTAATTGTAATAAACTAAACATATATTTAATATTGTTACACTAAACATGTGTTTAATATTTATACACTAAACTTGTATTTAATATTCATACACTAAAATGTAGTTATTATTTATACACTAAAACTGTATTTAATATTAATACACTAAACATGTATTTAATATTAATACACTAAACATGTATTTAGTATTTATACACTAATCATGTATTTAATATTAATACACTAATCATGTATTTAATATTTATACACTAAATATGTATTTAATATTTATACACTTAACATGTATTTAATATTTATACCATAAACATGTATTTAACATTTATACACTAAACATGTATTTAATATTAATACACTAAACATGTATTTAATATTTATACACTAAACATGTATTTAATATTAATACAAAAATATGTATTTAATTTTAATAAACTAAACATATATTTAATATTAACACACTAAACATGTATTTAATATTTATACACTAAACATGTATTTAATATAAATACAAAAACATGTATTTAATTTTAATTAACTAAATATATATTTAATATTAATACACTAAACATGTATTTAATATTTATACACTAAACATGTATTTAATATTAATACACTAAATATGTATTTATTATTATCCACTAAACATGTATTTAATATTCATAAACTAAACATGTATTTAATATTCATACACTAAACGTTTATTTAATATTCATACACTAAACATGTATTTAATATTAATACAAACACATGTATTTAAGTTTAATAAACTAAACATATATTTAATATTAATACACTAAACATGTATTTAATATTTATACACTAAACATGTATTTACTATTAATACAAAAACATGTATTTAATTTTAATAAACTAAACTAATTTAATATTAATACACTAATAATGTATTTAATATTTGTACACTAAACATGTATTTAACTTTTATACGCTAAACATGTTTTTAATATTAATACACTAAACATGTATTTAATATTAATACACTAAACATGTATTTAATATTAATACAAAAACATGTATTTAATATTAATACAAAAACATGTATTTAATTTTAATGAACTAAACATATATTTAATATGTATACACTAAACATGTATTTAATATTCATACACTAAACATGTATTTAATATTAATACAAAAACATGTATTTAATTTTAATAAACTAAACATATATTTAATATTAATACACTAAACATGTATTTGATATATTAATACATTAAACATGTATTTAATATTCATACACTAAACATGCATTTCATATTCATACATTAAACATGTATTTAATATTCATACACTAAACATGTATTTAATATTCATACACTAAACATGTATTTAATATTCATACACTAAACTTACATTTAATATTCATACACTAAACATTGATTTAATATTCATACACTAAACATGTATTTAATATTTATACACTAAACATGTATTTAATATTTATACACTAAACATGTATTTAATATTCATACACTAAACATGTATTTGATATTTATACACTAAACATGTATTTAATATTCATACACTAAACATTGATTTAATATTCATACACTAAACATGTATTTAATATTTATGCACTAAACAAGTATTTAATATTCATACACTAAACATGTATTTAATATTGATACACTGAACATATATTTAATAATCATATACTAAAAGTATATGTAATCATATACTAATCATATATTTAATATTCATACAGTAAACATGTATTTATTATCCTCTAAATAAGGCACACTTGGAAATAATGAATTTCTTTATGTGTGCAGTTGCGGCAGAAGTCCACAGGAGGGCGCACGTTCCCTCTTAATAAGTCCGGTCCTCTCCGTCTCTCTCTCCCTCTTTTTCCTTTTTTTGTGTCTTTTATTTTATTTTTACATAACTTTGGTTTTTCAAACACTTATATTTATACACTAAACATGTATTTAATATTAATACACTAAACATGTATTTAATATTTATACACTAAACATGTATTTAATATTAATACAAAAACATGTATTTAATTTTAATAAACTAAACATATGTAATATTAATACACTAAACATGTATTTAATATTCATACACTAAACATGTATTTAACATTTATACACTAAACATGTATTTAATATTAATACACTAAACATGTATTTAATATTAATACAAAAACATGTATTTAATTTTAATAAACTAAACATATATTTAAGATTAATACACTAAACATGTATTTAATATTTATACACTAAACATGTATTTAATATTCATACACTAAACATGTAGTTATTATTTATACACTAAACATGTATTTAATATTAATACACTAAACATGTATTTAATATTAATACACTAAACATGTATTTAATATTCATACACTAATCATGTATTTAATATTAATACACTAATCATGTATTTAATATTCATACACTAAATATGTATTTAATATTAATACACTTAACATGTATTTAATATTTATACACGAAACATGTATTTAATATTCATACACTAAACATGTATTTAATATTCATACGTTAAACATGTATTTAATATTTATACACTAAACCTGTATTTAATATTAATACACTAAACATGTATTTAATATTTATACACTAAACATGTATTTAATATTAATACAAAAACATGTATTTAATTTTTAATAAACTAAACAAATATTTAATATTAATACACTAAACATGTATTTAATATTTATACACTAAACATGTATCTAATATTCATACACTAAACAAGTAGTTATTATTTATACACTGAACATGTATTTAATATTAATACAGTAAACATGTATTAAATATTTATACACTAAACATGTATTTAATATTCATTCAATAAACATGTAGATATTATTCTTACACTTAATATGTATTCAATATTAATACAAAAACATGTATTCAATTTTAGTAAACTAAACATATATTTAATATTGATACACTAAACATGTATTTAATATTTTTACAATAAACGTGTTTTTAATATTAATACACTAAACATGTATTTAATATTAATACAAAAACATGTATTTAATCTTAATAAACTAAACATATATTTAATATTAATACACTAAACAAGTATTTAATATGAATACACTAAACATGTATTTTATATTAATACACTAAACATGTATTTAATATTTATACACTAAAAATGTATTTAATATTAATACAAAAACATGTATTTAATATTCATACACTAAACATGTATTTAATATTCATACACTAATAATGTATTTAATATTTATACACTAAATATGTATTTAATATTTATACACTTAACATGTATTTAATATGTATACAATAAACATGTATTTAATATTCATACATGAAACACGTATTTAATATTTATACACTAAACATGTATTTAATATTCATACATTAAACATGTATTTAATATTTATACACTAAACATGCATTTAATATTCATACACTAAACATGTATTTAATATTTATACACTAAACATGTATTTAATATTAATACTGGGAATACATCGGCGGCTACATCCAGCGGCCTGTGAAGCAGGGGAGTCTAGTAGCAGCGGGGGCCGTCTACGGAGCAGACGCCAGCGGTGTGATCGGAAACGCGGATGCCGAGCGGGGCTAAAAACAAAGCAGAAGGCTAATCCCCACAGAACACCACTTTCCTCCATCCCGAAGACGGATTTAGATGGAAAATGCGAGACTACTGGTCTGGGTAAGGAGTCAGTTAAATTAGAACAAGTTTTTTCTGCTTTGAGTGTTTCAGAGTTGGACATGTGTTTTACTGAGGTGGCTAACTATGATGCGTGCAGTTTATCAAAGCAACAAACAAACAATCGGAAAATCCCCGTTACTGAGGTGGCTAACTATGATGTGTGCAGTTTATCAAAGCAACAAACGAACAATCGGAAAATCCCCGTTACTGAGGTGGCTAACCATGATGCGTGCAGTTTATCAAAGCAACAATCAAACAATCGGAAAATTCCTGTCGTATCAATTCCTAGATATGGTCGTAACTATACTAAATGCACCGGGCATAATAAACACAACATTATTAATATTGCTACTACGGATAATTTGATCAAAAACTCCCTAAAACAGCCCACTACCTATAATATAGGTTTTTTAAACATAAGATCATTGTCTCCTAAAACGTTGTTAGTTAATGATATTATCAGAGACAACAATCTTAACGTCATCGGTCTCAGCGAAACCTGGCTTAAACCAAACGACTTTTTTGCGCTAAATGAGGCATGTCCTCCTAACTTTACACATGCGCATATTGCCCGTCCGCTCAAAAGGGGTGGGGGGGTCGCACTAATATACAACGAAAACTTTAACCTTAGTCCTAACATAAATAATAAATATAAATCGTTTGAGGTGCTTACTATGAGGTCTGTCACACCGCTGCCTCTACACCTGGCTGTTATCTACCGCCCCCCAGGGCCCTATTCGGACTTTATTAATGAATTCTCAGAGTTCGTTGCTGATCTAGTGACACACGCCGATAATATAATCATAATGGGGGACTTTAATATCCATATGAATACCCCATCGGACCCACCGTGCGTAGCGCTCCAGACTGTAATTGATAGCTGTGGTCTCACACAAATAATAAATGAACCCACGCATCGCAACGGTAATACGATAGACCTAGTGCTTGTCAGGGGCATCACTGTTTCCAAAGTTACGATACTCCCGTATACTAAAGTATTGTCTGATCATTACCTTATAAAATTCGAGGTTCAGACGCATGTTCGTCAAACTAATAATAATAATAACTGCTATAGCAGCCGCAACATTAATACAGCCACAACGACAACTCTTGCTGACCTACTGCCCTCGGTAATGGCACCATTCCCAAAGTATGTGGGCTCTATTGATAACCTCACTAACAACTTTAACGACGCCCTGCGCGAAACCATTGATAATATAGCACCGCTAAAGTTAAAAAAGGCTCCAAAAAAGCGCACCCCGTGGTTTACAGAAGAAACTAGAGCTCAGAAATTATTATGTAGAAAGCTGGAACGCAAATGGCGCACGACTAAACTTGAGGTGCACCATCAAGCATGGAGTGATGGTTTAATAACTTATAAACACATGCTTACCTTAGCTAAAGCTAAATATTACTCAAATCTCATCCACCGTAATAAAAACGATCCTAAATTTTTGTTTAGTACGGTAGCATCGCTAACCCAACAAGGGACTCCTTCCAGTAGCTCCACCCACTCAGCTGATGACTTTATGCAATTCTTTAGTAAGAAAATTGAAGTCATTAGAAAGGAGATTAAAGACAATGCGTCCCAGCTACAACGGGGTTCTATTAACACTGACACGATTGTATATACGGCGGATACTGCCCTCCAAAATAGTTTCTCTCGTTTTGAGGAAATAACATTAGAGGAATTGTTACAACGTGTAAATGGAATAAAACAGACAACATGTTTACTTGACCCTCTTCCTGGGAAACTGATCAAGGAGCTCTTTGTATTATTAGGTCCATCAGTGCTAAATATTATAAACTTATCACTCTCCTCGGGCACTGTTCCCCTAGCATTCAAAAAAGCGGTTATTCATCCTCTCCTTAAAAGACCTAACCTCGATCCTGACCTCATGGTAAATTACCGACCGGTGTCTCACCTTCCCTTTATTTCAAAAATCCTTGAAAAAATTGTTGCGGAGCAGTTAAATGAACACTTAGCGTCTAACAAGCTATGTGAAACCTTTCAATCCGGTTTCAGGGCAAATCACTCCACGGAGACAGCCCTCGCAAAAATGACTAATGATCTATTGCTAACGATGGATTCTGATGCGTCATCTATGTTGCTGCTCCTCGATCTTAGCGCTGCTTTCGATACCGTCGATCATAATATTTTATTAGAACGTATCAAAACACGAATTGGTATGTCAGACTTAGCCCTGTCTTGGTTTAACTCTTATCTTACTGATAGGATGCAGTGTGTCTCCCATAACAATGTGACCTCGGACTACGTTAAGGTAACGTGTGGAGTTCCCCAGGGTTCGGTCCTTGGCCCTGCACTCTTCAGCATCTACATGCTGCCGCTAGGTGACATCATACGCAAATACGGTATTAGCTTTCACTGTTATGCTGATGACACCCAACTCTACATGCCCCTAAAGCTGATCAACACGCCGGATTGTAGTCAGCTGGAGGCGTGTCTTAATGAAATTAAACAATGGATGTCCGCTAACTTTTTGCAACTCAACGCCAAAAAAACGGAAATGCTGATTATCGGTCCTGCTAGACACCGAACTCTATTTAATAATACAACTCTAACATTTGACAACCAAACAATTAAACAAGGCGACACGGTAAAGAATCTGGGTATTATCTTCGACCCAACTCTCTCCTTTGAGGCACACATTAAAAGCGTTACTAAAACGGCCTTCTTTCATCTCCGTAATATCGCTAAAATTCGCTCCATTCTGTCCACTAAAGACGCTGAGATCATTATCCATGCGTTTGTTACGTCTCGCCTCGACTACTGTAACGTATTATTTTCGGGTCTCCCCATGTCTAGCATTAAAAGATTACAGTTGGTACAAAATGCGGCTGCTAGACTTTTGACAAGAACAAGAAAGTTTGATCACATTACGCCTGTACTGGCTCACCTGCACTGGCTTCCTGTGCACTTAAGATGTGACTTTAAGGTTTTACTACTTACGTATAAAATACTACACGGTCTAGCTCCATCTTATCTTGCCGATTGTATTGTACCATATGTCCCGGCAAGAAATCTGCGTTCAAAGGACTCCGGCTTATTAGTGATTCCCAAAGCCCAAAAAAAGTCTGCGGGCTATAGAGCATTTTCCGTTCGGGCTCCAGTACTCTGGAATGCCCTCCCGGTAACAGTTCGCGATGCCAGCTCAGTAGAAGCATTTAAGTCTCACCTTAAAACTCATTTGTATACTCTAGCCTTTAAATAGACTCCCTTTTTAGACCAGTTGATCTGCCGTTTCTTTTCTTTTTCTTCTATGTCCCACTCTCCCGTGTGGAGGGGGTCCGGTCCGATCCGGTGGCCATGTACTGCTCGCCTGTGTATCGGCTGGGGACATCTCTGCGCTGCTGGTCCGCCTACGCTTGGGATGGTTTCCTGCTGGCTCCGCTGTGAACAGGACTCTTGCTGCTGTGTCTTGGATCCTCTTTGGACTGGACTCTCGCGACTGTGTTGGATCCATTGTGGATTGAACTTTCACAGTATCATGTTAGATCCGCTCGACATCCATTGCTTTCCTCCTCTCTAAGGTTCTCATAGTCATCATTGTCACCGACGTCCCACTGGGTGTGAGTTTTCCTTGCCCTTATGTGGGCCTACCGAGGATGTTGTGGTGGTTTGTGCAGCCCTTTGAGACACTAGTGATTTAGGGCTATATAAGCAAACATTGATTGATTGATTGATTTAATTTTAATAAACTAAACATATATTAAATATTTATACACTAAACATGTATTTAACATTTATACACTAAACATGTATTTGATATTAATACACTAAAAATGTATTTCATATTAATAAACTAAACATATTTAATATTAATACACTAAACATGTATTTAATATTCATACACTAAACATGTATTTAATATTAACACAAAAACATGTATTTAATTTTAATAAACTAAACATATATTTAATATTAATACACTAAACATGTAGTTAATATTTATACACTAAACATGTATTTAATATTCATACACTAAACATATATTTAATATTAATACAAAAACATGTCTTTAATTTTTAATAAACTGAACATGTATTTAATATTAATACACTAAACATGTATTTAATATTCATACACTAAACATGTATTTAACATTTATACACTAAACATGTATTTAATATTAATACACTAAACATGTATTTAATACTAATACAAAAACATGTATTTAATTTTAATAAACTAAACATATATTTAATATTAATACACTAAACATGTATTTAATATTTATACACTAAACATGTATTTAACATTCATACACTAAACATTTTTTTAATATTAATACCCTAAACATGTATTTAATATTAATACAAAAACATGTATTTAATTTTAATAAACTAAACATATATTTAATATTAATACACTAAACATGTATTTAATATGAATACACTAAACATGTATTTAATATTAATACAAAAACATGTATTTAATTTTAATAAACTAAACATATATTTAATATTAATACACTAAACATGTATTTAATATTAATACACTAAACATGTATTTAATATTCATACACTAAACATGTAGTTATTATTTAAACACTAAACATGTATTTAATATTTATACACTAAACATGTATTTAACATTTATACAATAAACATGTATTTAATATTAATACACTAAACATGTATTTGATATTCATACACTAAACATGTATTTAATATTTATACACTAAACATGTATTTAACATTTATACACTAAACATGTATTTAATATTAATACACTAAACATGTATTTAATATTTATACACTAAACATGTATTTAATATTAATACAAAAACATGTATTTAATTTTAATAAACTAAACATATATTTAATATTAATACAATAAACATGTATTTAATATTCATACACTAAACATGTATTTAATATAAATACAAAAACATGTATTTAATTTTAATAAACTAAACATGTATTTAATATTTATACACTAAATATGTATTTAACATTAATATACTAAACATGTATTTAATATTAATACATTAAACATGCATTTAATATTTATACACTAAACATGTATTTAATATTAATACAAAAACATGTATTTAATTTTAATAAACTAAACATATATTTAATATTGTTACACTAAACATGTGTTTAATATTTATACACTAAACTTGTATTTAATATTCATACACTAAAATGTAGTTATTATTTATACACTAAACATGTATTTAATATTAATACACTAAACATGTATTTAATATTAATACACTAAACATGTATTTAGTATTTATACACTAATCATGTATTTAATATTAATACACTAATCATGTATTTAATATTTATACACTTAACATGTATTTAATATTTATACACTAAACATGTATTTAACATTTATACACTAAACATGTATTTAATATTAATACACTAAACATGTATTTAATATTTATACACTAAACATGTATTTAATATTAATACAAAAATATGTATTTAATTTTAATAAACTAAACATATATTTAATATAAATACAAAAACATGTATTTAATTTTAATTAACTAAATATATATTTAATATTAATACACTAAACATGTATTTAATATTTATACACTAAACATGTATTTAATATTAATACACTAAATATGTATTTATTATTATCCACTAAACATGTATTTAATATTCATAAACTAAACATGTATTTAATATTCATACACTAAACGTTTATTTAATATTCATACACTAAACATGTATTTAATATTAATACAAACACATGTATTTAAGTTTAATAAACTAAACATATATTTAATATTAATACACTAAACATGTATTTAATATTTATACACTAAACATGTATTTACTATTAATATAAAAACATCTATTTAATTTTAATAAACTAAACTAATTTAATATTAATACACTAATAATGTATTTAATATTTGTACACTAAACATGTATTTAACTTTTATACGCTAAACATGTTTTTAATATTAATACACTAAACATGTATTTAATATTAATACACTAAACATGTATTTAATATTAATACAAAAACATGTATTTAATATTAATAAACTAAACATATATTTAATATTAATACACTAAACATGTATTTAATATTCATACACTAAACATGTATTTAATATAAATACAAAAACATGTATTTAATTTTAATAAACTAAACATGTATTTAATATTTATACACTAAATATGTATTTAACATTAATATACTAAACATGTATTTAATATTAATACATTAAACATGCATTTAATATTTATACACTAAACATGTATTTAATATTAATACAAAAACATGTATTTAATTTTAATAAACTAAACATATATTTAATATTGTTAAACTAAACATGTGTTTAATATTTATACACTAAACTTGTATTTAATATTCATACACTAAAATGTAATTATTATTTATACACTAAACATGTATTTAATATTAATACACTAAACATGTATTTAATATTAATACACAAAACATGTATTTAGTATTTATACACTAATCATGTATTTAATATTAATACACTAATCATGTATTTAATATTAATACACTAAACATGTATTTAATATTTATACACTAAACATGTATTTAATATTAATACAAAAATATGTATTTAATTTTAATAAACTAAACATATATTTAATATAAATACAAAAACATGTATTTAATTTTAATTAACTAAATATATATTTAATATTAATACACTAAACATGTATTTAATATTTATACACTAAACATGTATTTAATATTAATACACTAAATATGTATTTATTATTATCCACTAAACATGTATTTAATATTCATAAACTAAACATGTATTTAATATTCATACACTAAACGTTTATTTAATATTCATACACTAAACATGTATTTAATATTAATACAAACACATGTATTTAAGTTTAATAAACTAAACATATATTTAATATTAATACACTAAACATGTATTTAATATTTATACACTAAACATGTATTTACTATTAATACAAAAACATGTATTTAATTTTAATAAACTAAACTAATTTAATATTAATACACTAATAATGTATTTAATATTTGTACACTAAACATGTATTTAACTTTTATACGCTAAACATGTTTTTAATATTAATACACTAAACATGTATTTAATATTAATACACTAAACATGTATTTAATATTAATACAAAAACATGTATTTAATATTAATACAAAAACATGTATTTAATTTTAATGAACTAAACATATATTTAATATGTATACACTAAACATGTATTTAATATTCATACACTAAACATGTATTTAATATTAATACAAAAACATGTATTTAATTTTAATAAACTAAACATATATTTAATATTAATACACTAATTATGTATTTGATATATTAATACATTAAACATGTATTTAATATTCATACACTAAACATGCATTTAATATTCATACATTAAACATGTATTTAATATTCATACATTAAACATGTATTTAATATTCATACACTAAACATGTATTTAATATTCATACACTAAACTTGTATTTAATATTCATACACTAAACATTGATTTAATATTAATACACTAAACATGTATTTAATATTTATACACTAAACATGTATTTAATATTTATACACTAAACATGTATTTAATATTCATACACTAAACATGTATTTAATATTAATACACTGAACATGTATTTAATAATCATATACTAAACGTATATGTAATTATATACTAATCATATATTTAATATTCATACAGTAAACATGTATTTATTATCCTCTAAATAAGGCACACTTGGAAATAATGAATTTCTTTATGTGTGCAGTTGCGGCAGAAGTCCACAGGAGGGCGGACGTTCCCCCTTAATAAGTCCGGTCCTCTCCGTCTCTCTCTCTCCCTCTCTCTTTTTCCTTTTTTTTGTTTCTTTTATTTTTTTTTTACATAAGTTTGGTTTCTCATACACTTATATTTATACACTAAACATGTATTTAATATTAATACACTAAACATGTATGTAATATTAATACACTAAACATGTTTTAATATTAATACAAAAACATGTATTTAATTTTAATAAACTAAACATATATTTAATATTAATACACTAAACATGTATTAAATATTTTTACACTAAACATGTATTCAATATTCATTCAATAAACATGTAGTTATTATTCTTACACTTAATATGTATTTAATATTAATACAAAAACATGTATTTAATTTTAATAAACTAAACATATATTTAATATTAATACACTAAACATGTATTTAATATTTTTAAACTAAACGTGTATTTAATATTTATACACTAAAAGTGTATTTAATATTAATACACTAAACATGCATTTAATATTAATACACTAAACATGTATTTAATATTTATACACTAAACATGTATTTAATATTCATACACTAAACATGTATTTAATATTAATACACTAAACATGGATTTAATATTTATACACTAAACATGTATTTAATATTAATACAAAAATATGTATTTAATTTTAATAAACTAAATATATATTTGATATTCATACACTAAACGTGTATTTAATATTCAAACACTAAACATGTATTTAATATTCATAAACTAAACATGTATTTAATATTCATACACTAAACGTGTATTTAATATTCATACACTAAACATGTATTTAATATTAATACAAACACATGTATTTAAGTTTAATAAACTAAACATATATTTAATATTAATACACTAAACATGTATTTAATATTTATACACTAAACATGTATTTAATATTAATACAAAAACATGTATTTAATTTTAATAAACCAAACATATATTTAATATTAATACACTAAACATGTATTTAATATTTATACACTAAACATATATTTAACATTTATACACTAAACATGTATTTAATATTCATACACTAAACATATATTTAATATTAATACAAAAACATGTATTTAAGTTTAATAAACTAAACATATATTTAATATTAATACACTAAACATGTATTTAACATTTATACACTAAACATGTATTTAATATTTATACACTAAACATGTATTTAATATTAATACACTAAACATGTATTTAATATTAATACACTAAACATGTATTTAATATTAATACACTAAACATGTATTTAATATTTATACACTAATCATGTATTTAATATTAATACACTAATCATGTATTTAATATTCATACACTAAATATGTATTTAATATTTATACACTTAACATGTATTTAATATTTTTACACTAAACTTGTATTTAATATTCATACACTAAACATGTATTTAACATTTATACACTAAACATGTATTTAATATTAATACACTAAGAATGTATTTAATATAAATACAAAAACATGTATTTAATTTTAATAAACTAAACATATATTTAATATTAATACACTAAACATGTATTTAACATTTATACACTAAACATGTATTTAATATTTATACACTAAACATGTATTTAATATTAATACAAAAACATGTATTTAATTTTAATAAACTAAACATATATTTAATATTAATACACTAAACACGTATTTAATATGAATACACTAAACATGTATTTAATATTCATACACTAAACATGTAGTTATTATTCATACACTAAACATGTATTTAATATTAATACACTAAACATGTATTTAATATTAATACACAAACATGTATTTTATATTAATACAAAAACATGTATTTAATTGTAATAAACTAAACATATATTTAATATTAATACACTAAAAATGTTTTTAATATTAATACACTAAACCTGTATTTAATATTCATACACTAAACATATATTTAATATTAATACAAAAACATGTATTTAAGTTTAATAAACTAAACATATATTTAATATTAATACACTAAATATGTATTTAATATTTATACACTAAACATGTATTTAATATTTACACACTAAACATGTATTTAATTTTCATACACTAAACATGTATTTAAAATTAATACACTGAACATGTGTTTAATAATCATATACTAAACATATATGTAATTATACACTAATCATATATTTAAGATTCATACACTAAACATGTATTTAATAATTATACACTAAACATGTATTTAATATTAATACACTAAACATGTATTTAATATTTATACACTAAACATGTATTTAATATTTTTACACTAAACTTGTGTTTAATATTTATACACTAAACATGTATTTAATATTAATACAAAAACATGTGTTTAATTTTAATAAACTAAACATATATTTAATATTCACACACTAAATATGTATTTAATATTCATACACTTAACATGTATTTAATATTCATTCACTAAACATGTATTTAATATTCATACACGAAACATGTATTTGTTATTCATACACTAAACATGTATTTAATATTTATACACTAAACATGTATTTAATATTTATACACTAAACATGTATTTAATATTAATACAAAAACATGTATTTAATTTTAATAAACTAAACATATATTTAATATTAATACACTAAACATGTATTTAATATTTATACACTAAACATGTATTTAATATTTATACACTAAACATGTATTTAATATTAATACGAAAACATGTATTTAATTTTAATAAACTAAACATATATTTAATATTAATACACTAAACACGTATTTAATATGAATACACTAAACATGTATTTAATATTCATACACTAAACATGTAGTTATTATTCATACACTAAATATGTATTTAATATTTATACACTTAACATGTATTTAATATTTTTACACTAAACTTGTATTTAATATTTATACACTAAACATGTATTTAACATTTATACACTAAACATGTATTTAATATTAATACACTAAGAATGTATTTAATATAAATACAAAAACATGTATTTAATTTTAATAAACTAAACATATATTTAATATTAATACACTAAACATGTATTTAACATTTATACACTAAACATGTATTTAATATTTATACACTAAACATGTATTTAATATTTACACACTAAACATGTATTTAATTTTCATACACTAAACATGTATTTAAAATTAATACACAGAACATGTGTTTAATAATCATATACTAAACATATATGTAATTATACACTAAACATGTATTTAATATTTATACACTAAACATGTATTTAATATTAATACAAAAACATGTATTTAATTTTAATAAACTAAACATATATTTAATATTAATACACTAAACACGTATTTAATATGAATACACTAAACATGTATTTAATATTCATACACTAAACATGTAGTTATTATTCATACACTAAACATGTATTTAATATTAATACACTAAACATGTATTTAATATTAATACACAAACATGTATTTTATATTAATACAAAAACATGTATTTAATTGTAATAAACTAAACATATATTTAATATTAATACACTAAACATGTATTTAATATTAATACACTAAACATGTATTTAATATTCATACACTAAACATATATTTAATATTAATACAAAAACATGTATTTAAGTTTAATAAACTAAACATATATTTAATATTAATACACTAAACATGTATTTAACATTTATACACTAAACATGTATTTAATATTTATACACTAAACATGTATTTAATATTAATACACTAAACATGTATTTAATATTAATACACTAAACATGTATTTAATATTAATACACTAAACATGTATTTAATATTTATACACTAATCATGTATTTAATATTAATACACTAATCATGTATTTAATATTCATACACTAAATATGTATTTAATATTTATACACTTAACATGTATTTAATATTTTTACACTAAACTTGTATTTAATATTCATACACTAAACATGTATTTAACATTTATACACTAAACATGTATTTAATATTAATACACTAAGAATGTATTTAATATAAATACAAAAACATGTATTTAATTTTAATAAACTAAACATATATTTAATATTAATACACTAAACATGTATTTAACATTTATACACTAAACATGTATTTAATATTTATACACTAAACATGTATTTAATATTAATACAAAAACATGTATTTAATTTTAATAAACTAAACATATATTTAATATTAATACACTAAACACGTATTTAATATGAATACACTAAACATGTATTTAATATTCATACACTAAACATGTAGTTATTATTCATACACTAAACATGTATTTAATATTAATACACTAAACATGTATTTAATATTAATACACAAACATGTATTTTATATTAATACAAAAACATGTATTTAATTGTAATAAACTAAACATATATTTAATATTAATACACTAAAAATGTTTTTAATATTAATACACTAAACCTGTATTTAATATTCATACACTAAACATATATTTAATATTCATACAAAAACATGTATTTAAGTTTAATAAACTAAACATATATTTAATATTAATACACTAAATATGTATTTAATATTTATACACTAAACATGTATTTAATATTTACACACTAAACATGTATTTAATTTTCATACACTAAACATGTATTTAAAATTAATACACTGAACATGTGTTTAATAATCATATACTAAACATATATGTAATTATACACTAATCATATATTTAAGATTCATACACTAAACATGTATTTAATAATTATACACTAAACATGTATTTAATATTAATACACTAAACATGTATTTAATATTTATACACTAAACATGTATTTAATATTTTTACACTAAACTTGTGTTTAATATTTATACACTAAACATGTATTTAATATTAATACAAAAACATGTGTTTAATTTTAATAAACTAAACATATATTTAATATTCACACACTAAATATGTATTTAATATTCATACACTTAACATGTATTTAATATTCATTCACTAAACATGTATTTAATATTCATACACGAAACATGTATTTGTTATTCATACACTAAACATGTATTTAATATTTATACACTAAACATGTATTTAATATTTATACACTAAACATGTATTTAATATTAATACAAAAACATGTATTTAATTTTAATAAACTAAACATATATTTAATATTAATACACTAAACATGTATTTAATATTTATACACTAAACATGTATTTAAAATTTATACACTAAACATGTATTTAATATTAATACAAAAACATGTATTTAATTTTAATAAACTAAACATATATTTAATATTAATACACTAAACACGTATTTAATATGAATACACTAAACATGTATTTAATATTCATACACTAAACATGTAGTTATTATTCATACACTAAACATGTATTTAATATTAATACACTAAACATGTATTTAATATTAATACACAAACATGTATTTTATATTAATACAAAAACATGTATTTAATTGTAATAAACTAAACATATATTTAATATTAATACACTAAAAATGTTTTTAATATTAATACACCAAACCTGTATTTAATATTCATACACTAAACATATATTTAATATTAATACAAAAACATGTATTTAAGTTTAATAAACTAAACATATATTTAATATTAATACACTAAATATGTATTTAATATTTATACACTAAACATGTATTTAATATTTACACACTAAACATGTATTTAATTTTCATACACTAAACATGTATTTAAAATTAATACACTGAACATGTGTTTAATAATCATATACTAAACATATATGTAATTATACACTAATCATATATTTAAGATTCATACACTAAACATGTATTTAATAATTATACACTAAACATGTATTTAATATTAATACACTAAACATGTATTTAATATTTATACACTAAACATGTATTTAATATTTTTACACTAAACTTGTGTTTAATATTTATACACTAAACATGTATTTAATATTAATACAAAAACATGTGTTTAATTTTAATAAACTAAACATATATTTAATATTCACACACTAAATATGTATTTAATATTCATACACTTAACATGTATTTAATATTCATTCACTAAACATGTATTTAATATTCATACACGAAACATGTATTTGTTATTCATACACTAAACATGTATTTAATATTTATACACTAAACATGTATTTAATATTTATACACTAAACATGTATTTAATATTAATACAAAAACATGTATTTAATTTTAATAAACTAAACATATATTTAATATTAATACACTAAACATGTATTTAATATTTATACACTAAACATGTATTTAATATTTATACACTAAACATGTATTTAATATTAATACGAAAACATGTATTTAATTTTAATAAACTAAACATATATTTAATATTAATACACTAAACACGTATTTAATATGAATACACTAAACATGTATTTAATATTCATACACTAAACATGTAGTTATTATTCATACACTAAATATGTATTTAATATTTATACACTTAACATGTATTTAATATTTTTACACTAAACTTGTATTTAATATTTATACACTAAAAATGTATTTAACATTTATACACTAAACATGTATTTAATATTAATACACTAAGAATGTATTTAATATAAATACAAAAACATGTATTTAATTTTAATAAACTAAACATATATTTAATATTAATACACTAAACATGTATTTAACATTTATACACTAAACATGTATTTAATATTTATACACTAAACATGTATTTAATATTTACACACTAAACATGTATTTAATATTCATACACTAAACATATATTTAATATTAATACAAAAACATTTAGTTAAGTTTAATAAACTAAACATATATTTAATATTAATACACTAAATATGTATTTAATATTTATACACTAAACATGTATTTAATATTTACACACTAAACATGTATTTAATTTTCATACACTAAACATGTATTTAAAATTAATACACAGAACATGTGTTTAATAATCATATACTAAACATATATGTAATTATACACTAAACATGTATTTAATATTTATACACTAAACATGTATTTAATATTAATACAAAAACATGTATTTAATTTTAATAAACTAAACATATATTTAATATTAATACACTAAACACGTATTTAATATGAATACACTAAACATGTATTTAATATTCATACACTAAACATGTAGTTATTATTCATACACTAAACATGTATTTAATATTAATACACTAAACATGTATTTAATATTAATACACAAACATGTATTTTATATTAATACAAAAACATGTATTTAATTGTAATAAACTAAACATATATTTAATATTAATACACTAAACATGTATTTAATATTAATACACTAAACATGTATTTAATATTCATACACTAAACATATATTTAATATTAATACAAAAACATGTATTTAAGTTTAATAAACTAAACATATATTTAATATTAATACACTAAACATGTATTTAACATTTATACACTAAACATGTATTTAATATTTATACACTAAACATGTATTTAATATTAATACACTAAACATGTATTTAATATTAATACACTAAACATGTATTTAATATTAATACACTAAACATGTATTTAATATTTATACACTAATCATGTATTTAATATTAATACACTAATCATGTATTTAATATTCATACACTAAATATGTATTTAATATTTATACACTTAACATGTATTTAATATTTTTACACTAAACTTGTATTTAATATTCATACACTAAACATGTATTTAACATTTATACACTAAACATGTATTTAATATTAATACACTAAGAATGTATTTAATATAAACACAAAAACATGTATTTAATTTTAATAAACTAAACATATATTTAATATTAATACACTAAACATGTATTTAACATTTATACACTAAACATGTATTTAATATTTATACACTAAACATGTATTTAATATTAATACAAAAACATGTATTTAATTTTAATAAACTAAACATATATTTAATATTAATACACTAAACACGTATTTAATATGAATACACTAAACATGTATTTAATATTCATACACTAAACATGTAGTTATTATTCATACACTAAACATGTATTTAATATTAATACACTAAACATGTATTTAATATTAATACACAAACATGTATTTTATATTAATACAAAAACATGTATTTAATTGTAATAAACTAAACATATATTTAATATTAATACACTAAAAATGTTTTTAATATTAATACACTAAACCTGTATTTAATATTCATACACTAAACATATATTTAATATTCATACAAAAACATGTATTTAAGTTTAATAAACTAAACATATATTTAATATTAATACACTAAATATGTATTTAATATTTATACACTAAACATGTATTTAATATTTACACACTAAACATGTATTTAATTTTCATACACTAAACATGTATTTAAAATTAATACACTGAACATGTGTTTAATAATCATATACTAAACATATATGTAATTATACACTAATCATATATTTAAGATTCATACACTAAACATGTATTTAATAATTATACACTAAACATGTATTTAATATTAATACACTAAACATGTATTTAATATTTATACACTAAACATGTATTTAATATTTTTACACTAAACTTGTGTTTAATATTTATACACTAAACATGTATTTAATATTAATACAAAAACATGTGTTTAATTTTAATAAACTAAACATATATTTAATATTCACACACTAAATATGTATTTAATATTCATACACTTAACATGTATTTAATATTCATTCACTAAACATGTATTTAATATTCATACACGAAACATGTATTTGTTATTCATACACTAAACATGTATTTAATATTTATACACTAAACATGTATTTAATATTTATACACTAAACATGTATTTAATATTAATACAAAAACATGTATTTAATTTTAATAAACTAAACATATATTTAATATTAATACACTAAACATGTATTTAATATTTATACACTAAACATGTATTTAAAATTTATACACTAAACATGTATTTAATATTAATACAAAAACATGTATTTAATTTTAATAAACTAAACATATATTTAATATTAATACACTAAACACGTATTTAATATGAATACACTAAACATGTATTTAATATTCATACACTAAACATGTAGTTATTATTCATACACTAAATATGTATTTAATATTTATACACTTAACATGTATTTAATATTTTTACACTAAACTTGTATTTAATATTTATACACTAAACATGTATTTAACATTTATACACTAAACATGTATTTAATATTAATACATTAAGAATGTATTTAATATAAATACAAAAACATGTATTTAATTTTAATAAACTAAACATATATTTAATATTAATACACTAAACATGTATTTAACATTTATACACTAAACATGTATTTAATATTTATACACTAAACATGTATTTAATATTTACACACTAAACATGTATTTAATATTCATACACTAAACATATATTTAATATTAATACAAAAACATGTATTTAAGTTTAATAAACTAAACATATATTTAATATTAATACACTAAATATGTATTTAATATTTATACACTAAACATGTATTTAATATTTACACACTAAACATGTGTTTAATTTTCATACACTAAACATGTATTTAAAATTAATACACTGAACATGTGTTTAATAATCATATACTAAACATATATGTAATTATACACTAAACATGTATTTAATATTTATACACTAAACATGTATTTAATATTAATACAAAAACATGTATTTAATTTTAATAAACCAAACATATATTTAATATTAATACACTAAACACGTATTTAATATGAATACACTAAACATGTATTTAATATTCATACACTAAACATGTAGTTATTATTCATACACTAAACATGTATTTAATATTAATACACTAAACATGTATTTAATATTAATACACAAACATGTATTTTATATTAATACAAAAACATGTATTTAATTGTAATAAACTAAACATATATTTAATATTAATACACTAAACATGTATTTAATATTAATACACTAAACATGTATTTAATATTCATACACTAAACATATATTTAATATTAATACAAAAACATGTATTTAAGTTTAATAAACTAAACATATATTTAATATTAATACACTAAATATGTATTTAATATTTATACACTAAACATGTATTTAATATTTACACACTAAACATGTATTTAATTTTCATACACTAAACATGTATTTAAAATTAATACACTGAACATGTGTTTAATAATCATATACTAAACATATATGTAATTATACACTAATCATATATTTAATATTCATACACTAAACATGTATTTAATAATTATACACTAAACATGTATTTAATATTAATACACTAAACATGTATTTAATATTTATACACTAAACATGTATTTAATATTTTTACACTAAACTTGTGTTTAATATTTATACACTAAACATGTATTTAATATTAATACAAAAACATGTGTTTAATTTTAATAAACTAAACATATATTTAATATTCACACACTAAATATGTATTTAATATTCATACACTTAACATGTATTTAATATTCATTCACTAAACATGTATTTAATATTCATACACGAAACATGTATTTGTTATTCATACACTAAACATGTATTTAATATTTATACACTAAACATGTATTTAATATTTATACACTAAACATGTATTTAATATTAATACAAAAACATGTATTTAAATTTAATAAACTAAACATATATTTAATATTTATACACTAAACATGTATTTAACATTCATACACTAAACATGTATTTAATATTCATACACTAAACATGTAGTTATTATTCATACACTAAACTTGTATTTAATATTAATACACCAAACCTATATTTAATATTTATACACTAAACATGTATTTAAAATTAATACAAAAACATTTATATAATTTTAATAAACTAAACACATATTTAATATTAATACACTAAATATGTATTTATTATTTATCCACTAAACATGTATTTAATATTCATAAACTAAACATGTATTTAATATTCATTCACTAAACATGTATTTAATATTCATACACGAAACATGTATTTGTTATTCATACACTAAACATGTATTTAATATTTATACACTAAACATGTATTTAATATTTATACACTAAACATGTATTTAATATTAATATAAAAACATGTATTTAATTTTAATAAACTAAACATATTTAATATTAACACACTAAACATGTATTTAATATTCATACACTAAACATGTATTTAACATTTATACACTAAACATGTATTTAATATTCATACACTAAACATGTATTTAATATTAATACAAAAACATGTATTTAATTTTAATAAACTAAACATATATTTAATATTAATACACTAAACATGTATTTAATATTTATACACTAAACATGTATTTAATATTCATACACTAAACATGTAGTTATTATTTATACACTAAACATGTATTTAATATTAATACACTAAACATGTATTTAATATTAATACACTAAACATGTATTTAATATTTATACACTAATCATGTATTTAATATTAATACAAGTACATGTGTTTAATTTTAATAAACTAAACATATATTTAATATTCACACACTAAATATGTATTTAATATTCATACACTTAACATGTATTTAATATTCATTCACTAAACATGTATTTGATATTCATACACGAAACATGTATTTGTTATTCATACACTAAACATGTATTTAATATTTATACACTAAACATGTATTTAATATTTATACACTAAACATGTATTTATTATTAATACAAAAACATGTATTTAATTTTAATAAACTAAACATATATTTAATATTTATACACTAAACATGTATTTAACATTCATACACTAAACATGTATTTAATATTCATACACTAAACATGTAGTTATTATTCATACACTAAACATGTATTTAATATTAATACACTAAACCTATATTTAATATTTATACACTAAACATGTATTTAAAATTAATACAAAAACATTTATATAATTTTAATAAACTAAACACATATTTAATATTAATACACTAAATATGTATTTATTATTTATCCACTAAACATGTATTTAATATTCATAAACTAAACATGTATTTAATATTCATTCACTAAACATGTATTTAATATTCATACACGAAACATGTATTTGTTATTCATACACTAAACATGTATTTAATATTTATACACTAAACATGTATTTAATATTTATACACTAAACTTGTATTTAATATTAATACAAAAACATGTATTTAATTTTAATAAACTAAACATATATTTAATATTTATACACTAAACATGTATTTAACATTCATACACTAAACATGTATTTAATATTCATACATTAAACATATAGTTATTATTCATACACTAAACATGTATTTAATATTAATACACTAAACCTATATTTAATATTTATACACTAAACATGTATTTAAAATTAATACAAAAACATTTATATAATTTTAATAAACTAAACACATATTTAATATTAATACACTAAATATATATTTATTATTTATCCACTAAACATGTATTTAATATTCATAAACTAAACATGTATTTAATATTCATTCACTAAACATGTATTTAATATTCATACACGAAACATGTATTTGTTATTCATACACTAAACATGTATTTAATATTTATACACTAAACATGTATTTACTATTAATACAAAAACATGTATTTAATTTTAATAAACTAAACTAATTTAATATTAATACACTAATAATGTATTTAATATTTGTACACTAAACATGTATTTAACTTTTATACGCTAAACATGTTTTTAATATTAATACACTAAACATGTATTTAATATTAATACACTAAACATGTATTTAATATTAATACAAAAACATGTATTTAATATTAATACAAAAACATGTATTTAATTTTAATGAACTAAACATATATTTAATATGTATACACTAAACATGTATTTAATATTCATACACTAAACATGTATTTAATATTAATACAAAAACATGTATTTAATTTTAATAAACTAAACATATATTTAATATTAATACACTAATTATGTATTTGATATATTAATACATTAAACATGTATTTAATATTCATACACTAAACATGCATTTAATATTCATACATTAAACATGTATTTAATATTCATACATTAAACATGTATTTAATATTCATACACTAAACATGTATTTAATATTCATACACTAAACTTGTATTTAATATTCATACACTAAACATTGATTTAATATTAATACACTAAACATGTATTTAATATTTATACACTAAACATGTATTTAATATTTATACACTAAACATGTATTTAATATTCATACACTAAACATGTATTTAATATTAATACACTGAACATGTATTTAATAATCATATACTAAACGTATATGTAATTATATACTAATCATATATTTAATATTCATACAGTAAACATGTATTTATTATCCTCTAAATAAGGCACACTTGGAAATAATGAATTTCTTTATGTGTGCAGTTGCGGCAGAAGTCCACAGGAGGGCGGACGTTCCCCCTTAATAAGTCCGGTCCTCTCCGTCTCTCTCTCTCCCTCTCTCTTTTTCCTTTTTTTTGTTTCTTTTATTTTTTTTTTACATAAGTTTGGTTTCTCATACACTTATATTTATACACTAAACATGTATTTAATATTAATACACTAAACATGTATGTAATATTAATACACTAAACATGTTTTAATATTAATACAAAAACATGTATTTAATTTTAATAAACTAAACATATATTTAATATTAATACACTAAACATGTATTAAATATTTTTACACTAAACATGTATTCAATATTCATTCAATAAACATGTAGTTATTATTCTTACACTTAATATGTATTTAATATTAATACAAAAACATGTATTTAATTTTAATAAACTAAACATATATTTAATATTAATACACTAAACATGTATTTAATATTTTTAAACTAAACGTGTATTTAATATTTATACACTAAAAGTGTATTTAATATTAATACACTAAACATGCATTTAATATTAATACACTAAACATGTATTTAATATTTATACACTAAACATGTATTTAATATTCATACACTAAACATGTATTTAATATTAATACACTAAACATGGATTTAATATTTATACACTAAACATGTATTTAATATTAATACAAAAATATGTATTTAATTTTAATAAACTAAATATATATTTGATATTCATACACTAAACGTGTATTTAATATTCAAACACTAAACATGTATTTAATATTCATAAACTAAACATGTATTTAATATTCATACACTAAACGTGTATTTAATATTCATACACTAAACATGTATTTAATATTAATACAAACACATGTATTTAAGTTTAATAAACTAAACATATATTTAATATTAATACACTAAACATGTATTTAATATTTATACACTAAACATGTATTTAATATTAATACAAAAACATGTATTTAATTTTAATAAACCAAACATATATTTAATATTAATACACTAAACATGTATTTAATATTTATACACTAAACATATATTTAACATTTATACACTAAACATGTATTTAATATTCATACACTAAACATATATTTAATATTAATACAAAAACATGTATTTAAGTTTAATAAACTAAACATATATTTAATATTAATACACTAAACATGTATTTAACATTTATACACTAAACATGTATTTAATATTTATACACTAAACATGTATTTAATATTAATACACTAAACATGTATTTAATATTAATACACTAAACATGTATTTAATATTAATACACTAAACATGTATTTAATATTTATACACTAATCATGTATTTAATATTAATACACTAATCATGTATTTAATATTCATACACTAAATATGTATTTAATATTTATACACTTAACATGTATTTAATATTTTTACACTAAACTTGTATTTAATATTCATACACTAAACATGTATTTAACATTTATACACTAAACATGTATTTAATATTAATACACTAAGAATGTATTTAATATAAATACAAAAACATGTATTTAATTTTAATAAACTAAACATATATTTAATATTAATACACTAAACATGTATTTAACATTTATACACTAAACATGTATTTAATATTTATACACTAAACATGTATTTAATATTAATACAAAAACATGTATTTAATTTTAATAAACTAAACATATATTTAATATTAATACACTAAACACGTATTTAATATGAATACACTAAACATGTATTTAATATTCATACACTAAACATGTAGTTATTATTCATACACTAAACATGTATTTAATATTAATACACTAAACATGTATTTAATATTAATACACAAACATGTATTTTATATTAATACAAAAACATGTATTTAATTGTAATAAACTAAACATATATTTAATATTAATACACTAAAAATGTTTTTAATATTAATACACTAAACCTGTATTTAATATTCATACACTAAACATATATTTAATATTAATACAAAAACATGTATTTAAGTTTAATAAACTAAACATATATTTAATATTAATACACTAAATATGTATTTAATATTTATACACTAAACATGTATTTAATATTTACACACTAAACATGTATTTAATTTTCATACACTAAACATGTATTTAAAATTAATACACTGAACATGTGTTTAATAATCATATACTAAACATATATGTAATTATACACTAATCATATATTTAAGATTCATACACTAAACATGTATTTAATAATTATACACTAAACATGTATTTAATATTAATACACTAAACATGTATTTAATATTTATACACTAAACATGTATTTAATATTTTTACACTAAACTTGTGTTTAATATTTATACACTAAACATGTATTTAATATTAATACAAAAACATGTGTTTAATTTTAATAAACTAAACATATATTTAATATTCACACACTAAATATGTATTTAATATTCATACACTTAACATGTATTTAATATTCATTCACTAAACATGTATTTAATATTCATACACGAAACATGTATTTGTTATTCATACACTAAACATGTATTTAATATTTATACACTAAACATGTATTTAATATTTATACACTAAACATGTATTTAATATTAATACAAAAACATGTATTTAATTTTAATAAACTAAACATATATTTAATATTAATACACTAAACATGTATTTAATATTTATACACTAAACATGTATTTAATATTTATACACTAAACATGTATTTAATATTAATACGAAAACATGTATTTAATTTTAATAAACTAAACATATATTTAATATTAATACACTAAACACGTATTTAATATGAATACACTAAACATGTATTTAATATTCATACACTAAACATGTAGTTATTATTCATACACTAAATATGTATTTAATATTTATACACTTAACATGTATTTAATATTTTTACACTAAACTTGTATTTAATATTTATACACTAAACATGTATTTAACATTTATACACTAAACATGTATTTAATATTAATACACTAAGAATGTATTTAATATAAATACAAAAACATGTATTTAATTTTAATAAACTAAACATATATTTAATATTAATACACTAAACATGTATTTAACATTTATACACTAAACATGTATTTAATATTTATACACTAAACATGTATTTAATATTTACACACTAAACATGTATTTAATTTTCATACACTAAACATGTATTTAAAATTAATACACAGAACATGTGTTTAATAATCATATACTAAACATATATGTAATTATACACTAAACATGTATTTAATATTTATACACTAAACATGTATTTAATATTAATACAAAAACATGTATTTAATTTTAATAAACTAAACATATATTTAATATTAATACACTAAACACGTATTTAATATGAATACACTAAACATGTATTTAATATTCATACACTAAACATGTAGTTATTATTCATACACTAAACATGTATTTAATATTAATACACTAAACATGTATTTAATATTAATACACAAACATGTATTTTATATTAATACAAAAACATGTATTTAATTGTAATAAACTAAACATATATTTAATATTAATACACTAAACATGTATTTAATATTAATACACTAAACATGTATTTAATATTCATACACTAAACATATATTTAATATTAATACAAAAACATGTATTTAAGTTTAATAAACTAAACATATATTTAATATTAATACACTAAACATGTATTTAACATTTATACACTAAACATGTATTTAATATTTATACACTAAACATGTATTTAATATTAATACACTAAACATGTATTTAATATTAATACACTAAACATGTATTTAATATTAATACACTAAACATGTATTTAATATTTATACACTAATCATGTATTTAATATTAATACACTAATCATGTATTTAATATTCATACACTAAATATGTATTTAATATTTATACACTTAACATGTATTTAATATTTTTACACTAAACTTGTATTTAATATTCATACACTAAACATGTATTTAACATTTATACACTAAACATGTATTTAATATTAATACACTAAGAATGTATTTAATATAAATACAAAAACATGTATTTAATTTTAATAAACTAAACATATATTTAATATTAATACACTAAACATGTATTTAACATTTATACACTAAACATGTATTTAATATTTATACACTAAACATGTATTTAATATTAATACAAAAACATGTATTTAATTTTAATAAACTAAACATATATTTAATATTAATACACTAAACACGTATTTAATATGAATACACTAAACATGTATTTAATATTCATACACTAAACATGTAGTTATTATTCATACACTAAACATGTATTTAATATTAATACACTAAACATGTATTTAATATTAATACACAAACATGTATTTTATATTAATACAAAAACATGTATTTAATTGTAATAAACTAAACATATATTTAATATTAATACACTAAAAATGTTTTTAATATTAATACACTAAACCTGTATTTAATATTCATACACTAAACATATATTTAATATTCATACAAAAACATGTATTTAAGTTTAATAAACTAAACATATATTTAATATTAATACACTAAATATGTATTTAATATTTATACACTAAACATGTATTTAATATTTACACACTAAACATGTATTTAATTTTCATACACTAAACATGTATTTAAAATTAATACACTGAACATGTGTTTAATAATCATATACTAAACATATATGTAATTATACACTAATCATATATTTAAGATTCATACACTAAACATGTATTTAATAATTATACACTAAACATGTATTTAATATTAATACACTAAACATGTATTTAATATTTATACACTAAACATGTATTTAATATTTTTACACTAAACTTGTGTTTAATATTTATACACTAAACATGTATTTAATATTAATAGAAAAACATGTGTTTAATTTTAATAAACTAAACATATATTTAATATTCACACACTAAATATGTATTTAATATTCATACACTTAACATGTATTTAATATTCATTCACTAAACATGTATTTAATATTCATACACGAAACATGTATTTGTTATTCATACACTAAACATGTATTTAATATTTATACACTAAACATGTATTTAATATTTATACACTAAACATGTATTTAATATTAATACAAAAACATGTATTTAATTTTAATAAACTAAACATATATTTAATATTAATACACTAAACATGTATTTAATATTTATACACTAAACATGTATTTAAAATTTATACACTAAACATGTATTTAATATTAATACAAAAACATGTATTTAATTTTAATAAACTAAACATATATTTAATATTAATACACTAAACACGTATTTAATATGAATACACTAAACATGTATTTAATATTCATACACTAAACATGTAGTTATTATTCATACACTAAACATGTATTTAATATTAATACACTAAACATGTATTTAATATTAATACACAAACATGTATTTTATATTAATACAAAAACATGTATTTAATTGTAATAAACTAAACATATATTTAATATTAATACACTAAAAATGTTTTTAATATTAATACACCAAACCTGTATTTAATATTCATACACTAAACATATATTTAATATTAATACAAAAACATGTATTTAAGTTTAATAAACTAAACATATATTTAATATTAATACACTAAATATGTATTTAATATTTATACACTAAACATGTATTTAATATTTACACACTAAACATGTATTTAATTTTCATACACTAAACATGTATTTAAAATTAATACACTGAACATGTGTTTAATAATCATATACTAAACATATATGTAATTATACACTAATCATATATTTAAGATTCATACACTAAACATGTATTTAATAATTATACACTAAACATGTATTTAATATTAATACACTAAACATGTATTTAATATTTATACACTAAACATGTATTTAATATTTTTACACTAAACTTGTGTTTAATATTTATACACTAAACATGTATTTAATATTAATACAAAAACATGTGTTTAATTTTAATAAACTAAACATATATTTAATATTCACACACTAAATATGTATTTAATATTCATACACTTAACATGTATTTAATATTCATTCACTAAACATGTATTTAATATTCATACACGAAACATGTATTTGTTATTCATACACTAAACATGTATTTAATATTTATACACTAAACATGTATTTAATATTTATACACTAAACATGTATTTAATATTAATACAAAAACATGTATTTAATTTTAATAAACTAAACATATATTTAATATTAATACACTAAACATGTATTTAATATTTATACACTAAACATGTATTTAATATTTATACACTAAACATGTATTTAATATTAATACGAAAACATGTATTTAATTTTAATAAACTAAACATGTATTTAATATTAATACACTAAACACGTATTTAATATGAATACACTAAACATGTATTTAATATTCATACACTAAACATG
Source organism: Nerophis ophidion (assembly GCF_033978795.1). Classification (NCBI taxonomy): domain Eukaryota; kingdom Metazoa; phylum Chordata; class Actinopteri; order Syngnathiformes; family Syngnathidae; genus Nerophis; species Nerophis ophidion. The sequence goes on along the minus strand of NW_026906959.1, from coordinate 45,469 downwards.
TAGTTATTATTCATACACTAAATATGTATTTAATATTTATACACTTAACATGTATTTAATATTTTTACACTAAACTTGTATTTAATATTTATACACTAAAAATGTATTTAACATTTATACACTAAACATGTATTTAATATTAATACACTAAGAATGTATTTAATATAAATACAAAAACATGTATTTAATTTTAATAAACTAAACATATATTTAATATTAATACACTAAACATGTATTTAACATTTATACACTAAACATGTATTTAATATTTATACACTAAACATGTATTTAATATTTACACACTAAACATGTATTTAATATTCATACACTAAACATATATTTAATATTAATACAAAAACATGTAGTTAAGTTTAATAAACTAAACATATATTTAATATTAATACACTAAATATGTATTTAATATTTATACACTAAACATGTATTTAATATTTACACACTAAACATGTATTTAATTTTCATACACTAAACATGTATTTAAAATTAATACACAGAACATGTGTTTAATAATCATATACTAAACATATATGTAATTATACACTAAACATGTATTTAATATTTATACACTAAACATGTATTTAATATTAATACAAAAACATGTATTTAATTTTAATAAACTAAACATATATTTAATATTAATACACTAAACACGTATTTAATATGAATACACTAAACATGTATTTAATATTCATACACTAAACATGTAGTTATTATTCATACACTAAACATGTATTTAATATTAATACACTAAACATGTATTTAATATTAATACACAAACATGTATTTTATATTAATACAAAAACATGTATTTAATTGTAATAAACTAAACATATATTTAATATTAATACACTAAACATGTATTTAATATTAATACACTAAACATGTATTTAATATTCATACACTAAACATATATTTAATATTAATACAAAAACATGTATTTAAGTTTAATAAACTAAACATATATTTAATATTAATACACTAAACATGTATTTAACATTTATACACTAAACATGTATTTAATATTTATACACTAAACATGTATTTAATATTAATACACTAAACATGTATTTAATATTAATACACTAAACATGTATTTAATATTAATACACTAAACATGTATTTAATATTTATACACTAATCATGTATTTAATATTAATACACTAATCATGTATTTAATATTCATACACTAAATATGTATTTAATATTTATACACTTAACATGTATTTAATATTTTTACACTAAACTTGTATTTAATATTCATACACTAAACATGTATTTAACATTTATACACTAAACATGTATTTAATATTAATACACTAAGAATGTATTTAATATAAACACAAAAACATGTATTTAATTTTAATAAACTAAACATATATTTAATATTAATACACTAAACATGTATTTAACATTTATACACTAAACATGTATTTAATATTTATACACTAAACATGTATTTAATATTAATACAAAAACATGTATTTAATTTTAATAAACTAAACATATATTTAATATTAATACACTAAACACGTATTTAATATGAATACACTAAACATGTATTTAATATTCATACACTAAACATGTAGTTATTATTCATACACTAAACATGTATTTAATATTAATACACTAAACATGTATTTAATATTAATACACAAACATGTATTTTATATTAATACAAAAACATGTATTTAATTGTAATAAACTAAACATATATTTAATATTAATACACTAAAAATGTTTTTAATATTAATACACTAAACCTGTATTTAATATTCATACACTAAACATATATTTAATATTCATACAAAAACATGTATTTAAGTTTAATAAACTAAACATATATTTAATATTAATACACTAAATATGTATTTAATATTTATACACTAAACATGTATTTAATATTTACACACTAAACATGTATTTAATTTTCATACACTAAACATGTATTTAAAATTAATACACTGAACATGTGTTTAATAATCATATACTAAACATATATGTAATTATACACTAATCATATATTTAAGATTCATACACTAAACATGTATTTAATAATTATACACTAAACATGTATTTAATATTAATACACTAAACATGTATTTAATATTTATACACTAAACATGTATTTAATATTTTTACACTAAACTTGTGTTTAATATTTATACACTAAACATGTATTTAATATTAATACAAAAACATGTGTTTAATTTTAATAAACTAAACATATATTTAATATTCACACACTAAATATGTATTTAATATTCATACACTTAACATGTATTTAATATTCATTCACTAAACATGTATTTAATATTCATACACGAAACATGTATTTGTTATTCATACACTAAACATGTATTTAATATTTATACACTAAACATGTATTTAATATTTATACACTAAACATGTATTTAATATTAATACAAAAACATGTATTTAATTTTAATAAACTAAACATATATTTAATATTAATACACTAAACATGTATTTAATATTTATACACTAAACATGTATTTAAAATTTATACACTAAACATGTATTTAATATTAATACAAAAACATGTATTTAATTTTAATAAACTAAACATATATTTAATATTAATACACTAAACACGTATTTAATATGAATACACTAAACATGTATTTAATATTCATACACTAAACATGTAGTTATTATTCATACACTAAATATGTATTTAATATTTATACACTTAACATGTATTTAATATTTTTACACTAAACTTGTATTTAATATTTATACACTAAACATGTATTTAACATTTATACACTAAACATGTATTTAATATTAATACATTAAGAATGTATTTAATATAAATACAAAAACATGTATTTAATTTTAATAAACTAAACATATATTTAATATTAATACACTAAACATGTATTTAACATTTATACACTAAACATGTATTTAATATTTATACACTAAACATGTATTTAATATTTACACACTAAACATGTATTTAATATTCATACACTAAACATATATTTAATATTAATACAAAAACATGTATTTAAGTTTAATAAACTAAACATATATTTAATATTAATACACTAAATATGTATTTAATATTTATACACTAAACATGTATTTAATATTTACACACTAAACATGTGTTTAATTTTCATACACTAAACATGTATTTAAAATTAATACACTGAACATGTGTTTAATAATCATATACTAAACATATATGTAATTATACACTAAACATGTATTTAATATTTATACACTAAACATGTATTTAATATTAATACAAAAACATGTATTTAATTTTAATAAACCAAACATATATTTAATATTAATACACTAAACACGTATTTAATATGAATACACTAAACATGTATTTAATATTCATACACTAAACATGTAGTTATTATTCATACACTAAACATGTATTTAATATTAATACACTAAACATGTATTTAATATTAATACACAAACATGTATTTTATATTAATACAAAAACATGTATTTAATTGTAATAAACTAAACATATATTTAATATTAATACACTAAACATGTATTTAATATTAATACACTAAACATGTATTTAATATTCATACACTAAACATATATTTAATATTAATACAAAAACATGTATTTAAGTTTAATAAACTAAACATATATTTAATATTAATACACTAAATATGTATTTAATATTTATACACTAAACATGTATTTAATATTTACACACTAAACATGTATTTAATTTTCATACACTAAACATGTATTTAAAATTAATACACTGAACATGTGTTTAATAATCATATACTAAACATATATGTAATTATACACTAATCATATATTTAATATTCATACACTAAACATGTATTTAATAATTATACACTAAACATGTATTTAATATTAATACACTAAACATGTATTTAATATTTATACACTAAACATGTATTTAATATTTTTACACTAAACTTGTGTTTAATATTTATACACTAAACATGTATTTAATATTAATACAAAAACATGTGTTTAATTTTAATAAACTAAACATATATTTAATATTCACACACTAAATATGTATTTAATATTCATACACTTAACATGTATTTAATATTCATTCACTAAACATGTATTTAATATTCATACACGAAACATGTATTTGTTATTCATACACTAAACATGTATTTAATATTTATACACTAAACATGTATTTAATATTTATACACTAAACATGTATTTAATATTAATACAAAAACATGTATTTAATTTTAATAAACTAAACATATATTTAATATTTATACACTAAACATGTATTTAACATTCATACACTAAACATGTATTTAATATTCATACACTAAACATGTAGTTATTATTCATACACTAAACTTGTATTTAATATTAATACACCAAACCTATATTTAATATTTATACACTAAACATGTATTTAAAATTAATACAAAAACATTTATATAATTTTAATAAACTAAACACATATTTAATATTAATACACTAAATATGTATTTATTATTTATCCACTAAACATGTATTTAATATTCATAAACTAAACATGTATTTAATATTCATTCACTAAACATGTATTTAATATTCATACACGAAACATGTATTTGTTATTCATACACTAAACATGTATTTAATATTTATACACTAAACATGTATTTAATATTTATACACTAAACATGTATTTAATATTAATATAAAAACATGTATTTAATTTTAATAAACTAAACATATTTAATATTAACACACTAAACATGTATTTAATATTCATACACTAAACATGTATTTAACATTTATACACTAAACATGTATTTAATATTCATACACTAAACATGTATTTAATATTAATACAAAAACATGTATTTAATTTTAATAAACTAAACATATATTTAATATTAATACACTAAACATGTATTTAATATTTATACACTAAACATGTATTTAATATTCATACACTAAACATGTAGTTATTATTTATACACTAAACATGTATTTAATATTAATACACTAAACATGTATTTAATATTAATACACTAAACATGTATTTAATATTTATACACTAATCATGTATTTAATATTAATACAAGTACATGTGTTTAATTTTAATAAACTAAACATATATTTAATATTCACACACTAAATATGTATTTAATATTCATACACTTAACATGTATTTAATATTCATTCACTAAACATGTATTTGATATTCATACACGAAACATGTATTTGTTATTCATACACTAAACATGTATTTAATATTTATACACTAAACATGTATTTAATATTTATACACTAAACATGTATTTATTATTAATACAAAAACATGTATTTAATTTTAATAAACTAAACATATATTTAATATTTATACACTAAACATGTATTTAACATTCATACACTAAACATGTATTTAATATTCATACACTAAACATGTAGTTATTATTCATACACTAAACATGTATTTAATATTAATACACTAAACCTATATTTAATATTTATACACTAAACATGTATTTAAAATTAATACAAAAACATTTATATAATATTAATAAACTAAACACATATTTAATATTAATACACTAAATATGTATTTATTATTTATCCACTAAACATGTATTTAATATTCATAAACTAAACATGTATTTAATATTCATTCACTAAACATGTATTTAATATTCATACACGAAACATGTATTTGTTATTCATACACTAAACATGTATTTAATATTTATACACTAAACATGTATTTAATATTTATACACTAAACATGTATTTAATATTAATACAAAAACATGTATTTAATTTTAATAAACTAAACATATATTTAATATTTATACACTAAACATGTATTTAACATTCATACACTAAACATGTATTTAATATTCATACATTAAACATATAGTTATTATTCATACACTAAACATGTATTTAATATTAATACACTAAACCTATATTTAATATTTATACACTAAACATGTATTTAAAATTAATACAAAAACATTTATATAATTTTAATAAACTAAACACATATTTAATATTAATACACTAAATATATATTTATTATTTATCCACTAAACATGTATTTAATATTCATAAACTAAACATGTATTTAATATTCATTCACTAAACATGTATTTAATATTCATACACGAAACATGTATTTGTTATTCATACACTAAACATGTATTTAATATTTATACACTAAACATGTATTTAATATTTATACACTAAACATGTATTTAATATTAATACAAAAACCTGTATTTAATTTTAATAAACTAAACATATTTAATATTAATACACTAAACATGTATTTAATATTCATACACTAAACATGTATTTAACAATTATACACTAAACATGTATTTAATATTCATACACTAAACATGTATTTAATATTAATACAAAAACATGTATTTAAATTTAATAAACTAAACATATATTTAATATTAATACACTAAACATGTATTTAATATTCATACACTAAACATGTATTTAATATTCATACACTAAACATGTAGTTATTATTTATACACTAAACATGTATTTAATATTAATACACTAAACATGTATTTAATATTAATACACTAAACATGTATTTAATATTTATACACTAATCATGTATTTAATATTAATACACTAATCATGTATTTAATATTCATACACTAAATATGTATTTAATATTTATACACTTAACATGTATTTAATATTTATACACGAAACATGTATTTAATATTCATACACTAAACATGTATTTAATATTCATACATTAAACATGTATTTAATATTCATACACTAAACATGTATTTAATATTCATACATTAAACATGTATTTAATATTTATACACTAAACCTGTATTTAATATTAATACACTAAACATATATTTAATATTTATACACTAAACATGTATTTAATATTAATACAAAAACATGTATTTAATTTTTAATAAACTAAACAAATATTTAATATTAATACACTAAACATGTATTTAATATTTATACACTAAACATGTATTTAATATTCATACACTAAACAAGTAGTTATTATTCATACACTGAACATGTATTTAATATTAATACAGTAAACATGTATTAAATATTTATACACTAAACATGTATTTAATATTCATTCAATAAACATGTAGATATTATTCTTACACTTAATATGTATTCAATATTAATACAAAAACATGTATTCAATTTTAATAAACTAAACATATATTTAATATTAATACACTAAACATGTATTTAATATTTTTACAATAAACGTGTTTTTAATATTAATACACTAAACATGTATTTAATATTAATACAAAAACATGTATTTAATTTTAATAAACTAAACATATATTTAATATTAATACACTAAACAAGTATTTAATATGAATACACTAAACATGTATTTAATATTAATACACTAAACATGTATTTAATATTTATACACTAAACATGTATTTAATATTAATACAAAAACATGTATTTAATTTTAATAAACTAAACATATATTTAATATTTATACACTAAACATGTATTTAACATTCATACACTAAACATGTATTTAATATTCATACACTAAACATGTAGTTATTATTCATACACTAAACATGTATTTAATATTAATACACTAAACCTATATTTAATATTTATACACTAAACATGTATTTAAAATTAATACAAAAACATTTATATAATTTTAATAAACTAAACACATATTTAATATTAATACACTAAATATATATTTATTATTTATCCACTAAACATGTATTTAATATTCATAAACTAAACATGTATTTAATATTCATTCACTAAACATGTATTTAATATTCATACACGAAACATGTATTTGTTATTCATACACTAAACATGTATTTAATATTTATACACTAAACATGTATTTAATATTTATACACTAAACATGTATTTAATATTAATACAAAAACCTGTATTTAATTTTAATAAACTAAACATATTTAATATTAATACACTAAACATGTATTTAATATTCATACACTAAACATGTATTTAACAATTATACACTAAACATGTATTTAATATTCATACACTAAACATGTATTTAATATTAATACAAAAACATGTATTTAATTTTAATAAACTAAACATATATTTAATATTAATACACTAAACATGTATTTAATATTCATACACTAAACATGTATTTAATATTCATACACTAAACATGTAGTTATTATTTATACACTAAACATGTATTTAATATTAATACACTAAACATGTATTTAATATTAATACACTAAACATGTATTTAATATTTATACACTAATCATGTATTTAATATTAATACACTAATCATGTATTTAATATTCATACACTAAATATGTATTTAATATTTATACACTTAACATGTATTTAATATTTATACACGAAACATGTATTTAATATTCATACACTAAACATGTATTTAATATTCATACATTAAACATGTATTTAATATTCATACACTAAACATGTATTTAATATTCATACATTAAACATGTATTTAATATTTATACACTAAACCTGTATTTAATATTAATACACTAAACATATATTTAATATTTATACACTAAACATGTATTTAATATTAATACAAAAACATGTATTTAATTTTTAATAAACTAAACAAATATTTAATATTAATACACTAAACATGTATTTAATATTTATACACTAAACATGTATTTAATATTCATACACTAAACAAGTAGTTATTATTCATACACTGAACATGTATTTAATATTAATACAGTAAACATGTATTAAATATTTATACACTAAACATGTATTTAATATTCATTCAATAAACATGTAGATATTATTCTTACACTTAATATGTATTCAATATTAATACAAAAACATGTATTCAATTTTAATAAACTAAACATATATTTAATATTAATACACTAAACCTGTATTTAATATTTTTACAATAAACGTGTTTTTAATATTAATACACTAAACATGTATTTAATATTAATACAAAAACATGTATTTAATTTTAATAAACTAAACATATATTTAATATTAATACACTAAACAAGTATTTAATATGAATACACTAAACATGTATTTAATATTAATACACTAAACATGTATTTAATATTTATACACTAAACATGTATTTAATATTAATACAAAAACATGTATTTAATTTTAATAAACTAAACATATATTTAATATTTATACACTAAACATGTATTTAACATTCATACACTAAACATGTATTTAATATTCATACACTAAACATGTAGTTATTATTCATACACTAAACATGTATTTAATATTAATACACCAAACCTATATTTAATATTTATACACTAAACATGTATTTAAAATTAATACAAAAACATTTATATAATTTTAATAAACTAAACACATATTTAATATTAATACACTAAATATGTATTTATTATTTATCCACTAAACATGTATTTAATATTCATAAACTAAACATGTATTTAATATTCATTCACTAAACATGTATTTAATATTCATACACGAAACATGTATTTGTTATTCATACACTAAACATGTATTTAATATTTATACACTAAACATGTATTTAATATTTATACACTAAACATGTATTTAATATTAATACAAAAACATGTATTTAATTTTAATAAACTAAACATATTTAATATTAACACACTAAACATATATTTAATATTCATACACTAAACATGTATTTAACATTTATACACTAAACATGTATTTAATATTCATACACTAAACATGTATTTAATATTAATACAAAAACATGTATTTAATTTTAATAAACTAAACATATATTTAATATTAATACACTAAACATGTATTTAATATTTATACACTAAACATGTATTTAATATTCATACACCAAACATGTAGTTATTATTTATACACTAAACATGTATTTAATATTAATACACTAAACATGTATTTAATATTTATACACTAATCATGTATTTAATATTAATACACTAATCATGTATTTAATATTCATACACTAAATATGTATTTAATATTTATACACTTAACATGTATTTAATATTTTTACACTAAACTTGTATTTAATATTTATACACTAAACATGTATTTAATATTAATACAAAAACATGTGTTTAATTTTAATAAACTAAACATATATTTAATATTCACACACTAAATATGTAATTAATATTCATACACTTAACATGTATTTAATATTCATTCACTAAACATGTATTTGATATTCATACACGAAACATGTATTTGTTATTCATACACTAAACATGTATTTAATATTTATACACTAAACATGTATTTATTATTAATACAAAAACATGTATTTAATTTTAATAAACTAAACATATATTTAATATTAATACACTAAACATGTATTTAATATTCATACACTAAACATGTAGTTATTATTCATACACTAAACATGTATTTAATATTAATACACTAAACCTATATTTAATATTTATACACTAAACATGTATTTAAAATTAATACAAAAACATTTGTATAATTTTAATAAACTAAACACATATTTAATATTAATACACTAAATATGTATTTATTATTTATCCACTAAACATGTATTTAATATTCATAAACTAAACATGTATTTAATATTCATTCACTAAACATGTATTTAATATTCATACACGAAACATGTATTTGTTATTCATACACTAAACATGTATTTAATATTTATACACTAAACATGTATTTAATATTTATACACTAAACATGTATTTAATATTAATACAAAAACATGTATTTAATTTTAATAAACTAAACATATATTTAATATTTATACACTAAACATGTATTTAACATTCATACACTAAACATGTATTTAATATTCATACACTAAACATGTAGTTATTATTCATACACTAAACATGTATTTAATATTAATACACTAAACCTATATTTAATATTTATACACTAAACATGTATTTAAAATTAATACAAAACATTTATATAATTTTAATAAACTAAACACATATTTAATATTAATACACTAAATATGCATTTATTATTTATCCACTAAACATGTATTTAATATTCATAAACTAAACATGTATTTAATATTCATTCACTAAACATGTATTTAATATTCATACACGAAACATGTATTTGTTATTCATACACTAAACATGTATTTAATATTAATACACTAAACATGTATTTAATATTTATACACTAAACATGTATTTAATATTAATACAAAAACCTGTATTTAATTTTAATAAACTAAACATATTTAATATTAATACACTAAACATGTATTTAATATTCATACACTAAACATGTATTTAACAATTATACACTAAACATGTATTTAATATTCATACACTAAACATGTATTTAATATTAATACAAAAACATGTATTTAATTTTAATAAACTAAACATATATTTAATATTAATACACTAAACATGTATTTAATATTCATACACTAAACATGTATTTAATATTCATACACTAAACATGTAGTTATTATTTATACATTAAACATGTATTTAATATTAATACACTAAACATGTATTTAATATTAATACACTAAACATGTATTTAATATTTATACACTAATCATGTATTTAATATTAATACACTAATCATGTATTTAATATTCATACACTAAATATGTATTTAATATTTATACACTTAACATGTATTTAATATTTATACACGAAACATGTATTTAATATTCATACACTAAACATGTATTTAATATTCATATATTAAACATGTATTTAATATTCATACACTAAACATGTATTTAATATTCATACATTAAACATGTATTTAATATTTATACACTAAACCTGTATTTAATATTAATACACTAAACATATATTTAATATTTATACACTAAACATGTATTTAATATTAATACAAAAACATGTATTTAATTTTTAATAAACTAAACAAATATTTAATATTAATACACTAAACATGTATTTAATATTTATACACTAAACATGTATTTAATATTCATACACTAAACAAGTAGTTATTATTCATACACTGAACATGTATTTAATATTAATACAGTAAACATGTATTAAATATTTATACACTAAACATGTATTTAATATTCATTCAATAAACATGTAGATATTATTCTTACACTTAATATGTATTCAATATTAATACAAAAACATGTATTCAATTTTAATAAACTAAACATATATTTAATATTAATACACTAAACATGTATTTAATATTTTTACAATAAACGTGTTTTTAATATTAATACACTAAACATGTATTTAATATTAATGCAAAAACATGTATTTAATTTTAATAAACTAAACATATATTTAATATTAATACACTAAACAAGTATTTAATATGAATACACTAAACATGTATTTAATATTAATACACTAAACATGTATTTAATATTTATACACTAAAAATGTATTTAATATTAATACAAAAACATGTATTTAATATTCATACACTAAACATGTATTTAATATTTATACACTAATCATGTATTTAATATTTATACACTAAATATGTATTTAATATTTATACACTTAACATGTATTTAATATGTATACAATAAACATGTATTTAATATTCATACATGAAACATGTATTTAATATTTATACACTAAACATGTATTTAATATTCATACATTAAACATGTATTTAATATTTATACACTAAACATGTATTTAATATTCATACACTAAACATGTATTTTATATTTATACACTAAACATGTATTTAATATTAATACAAAAACATGTATTTAATTTTAATACACTAAACATGTATTTAACATTTATACACTAAACATGTATTTGATATCAATACACTAAAAATGTATTTCATATTAATAAACTAAACATATTTAATATTAATACACTAAACATGTATTTAATATTCATACACTAAACATGTATTTAACATTTATACACTAAACATGTATTTAATATTAATACACTAAACATGTATTTAATATTAACACAAAAACATGTATTTAATTTTAATAAACTAAACATATATTTAATATTAATACACTAAACATGTATTTAATATTTATACACTAAACATATATTTAATATTAATACACTAAACATGTATTTAATATTAACACAAAAACATGTATTTAATTTTAATAAACTAAACATATATTTAATATTAAAACACTAAACATGTATTTAATATTCATACACTAAACATGTATTTAACATTTATACACTAAACATGTATTTAATATTAATACACTAAACATGTATTTAATATTAACACAAAAACATGTATTTAATTTTAATAAACTAAACATATATTTAATATTAATACACTAAACATGTTTTTAATATTCATACACTAAACATATATTTAATATTAATACAAAAACATGTCTTTAATTTTTAATAAACTAAACATGTATTTAATATTAATACACTAAACATGTATTTAATATTCATACGCTAAACATGTATTTAACATTTATACACTAAACATGTATTTAATATTAATACACTAAACATGTATTTAATACTAATACAAAAACATGTATTTAATTTTAATAAACTAAACATATATTTAATATTTATACACTAAACATGTATTTAACATTCATACACTAAACATTTTTTTAATATTAAAACCCTAAACATGTATTTAATACTAATACAAAAACATGTATTTAATTTTAATAAACTAAACATATATTTAATATTCATACACTAAACATGTATTTAATATTAATACACTAAACATGTATTTAATATTCATACACTAAACATGTAGTTATTATTAAAACACTAAACATGTATTTAATATTTATACACTAAACATGTATTTAACATTTATACAATAAACATGTATTTAATATTAATACACTAAACATGTATTTAATATTCATACACTAAACATGTATTTGATATTCATACACTAAACATGTATTTAAGATTAGTACACTAAACATGTATTTAATATTTATACACTAAACATGTATTTAATATTAATACAAAAACATGTATTTAATTTTAATAAACTAAACATATATTTAATATTAATACACTAAACATGTATTTAATATTTATACACTAAACATGTATTTAATATGAATACAAAAACATGTATTTAATTTTAATAAACTAAACATATATTTAATATTTATACACTAAACATGTATTTAACATTAATACACTAAACATGTATTTAATATTAATACATTAAACATGCATTTAATATTTATACACTAAACATGTATTTAATATTAATACAAAAACATGTATTTAATTTTAATAAACTAAACATATATTTAATATTGTTACACTAAACATGTGTTTAATATTTATACACTAAACTTGTATTTAATATTCATACACTAAAATGTAGTTATTATTTATACACTAAACATGTATTTAATATTAATACACTAAATATGTATTTAATATTAATACACTAAACATGTATTTAGTATTTATACATTAATCATGTATTTAATATTAATAAACTAATCATGTATTTAATATTTATACACTAAATAAGTATTTAATATTTATACATTAACATGTATTTAATATTTGTACACGAAACATGTATTTAATATTTATACACTAAACATGTATTTAATATTCATACATTAAACATGTATTTAATATTCATACACTAAACATGTTTTTAATATTCATACATTAAACATATATTTAATATTAATACACTAAACCTGTATTTAATATTAATACACTGAACATGTATTTAATATTTATACACTAAACATGTATTTAATATTAATACAAAAACATGTATTTAATTTTTAATAAACTAAACATATATTTAATATTAATACACTAAACATGTATTTAATATTTATACACTAAACATGTATTTAATAAACATACACTAAACATATAGTTATTATTTATACACTAAACATGTATTTAATATTAATACAAAAACATGTATTTAATTTTAATAAACTAAACATATATTTAATATTAATACACTAAACATGTATTTAATATTCATACACTAAACATGTATTTAACATTTATACACTAAACATGTATTTAATATTAATACACTAAACATGTATTTAATATTAATACAAAAACATGTATTTAATTTTAATAAACTAAACATATATTTAATATTAATACACTAAACATGTATTTAATATTTATACACTAAACATGTATTTAACATTTATACATTAAACATGTTTTTAATATTTATACACTAAACATGTATTTAATATTAATACAAAAACATGTATTTAATTTTAATAAACTAAACATATTTAATATTAATACACTAAACATGTATTTAATATTTATACACTAAACATGTATTTAACATTTATACACTAAACATGTATTTAATATTAATACACTAAACATGTATTTAATATTAATACAAAAACATGTATTTAATTTTAATAAACTAAACTTATATTTAATATTAATACACTAAACATGTATTTAATATTTTTACACTAAACATGTATTTAATATTTATACACTAAACATTGATTTAATATTAATACACTAAACCTGTATTTAATATTAATACACTGAACATGTATTTAATATTTATACACTAAACATGTATTTAATATTAATACAAAAACATGTATTTAATTTTTAATAAACTAAACATATATTTAATATTAATACACCAAACATGTATTTAATATTTATACACTAAACATGTATTTAATATTCATACACTAAACATATAGTTATTATTTATACACTAAACATGTATTTAATATTAATACAAAAACATGTATTTAATTTTAATAAACCAAACATATATTTAATATTAATACACTAAACATGTATTTAATATTTATACACTAAACATGTATTTAATATTCATACACTAAACATATAGTTATTATTTATACACTAAACATGTATTTAATATTAATACAAAAACATGTATTTAATTTTAATAAACTAAACATATATTTAATATTAATACACTAACATGTATTTAATATTTTTACACTAAACATGTATTTAATATTTATACACTAAACATTGATTTAATATTAATACACTAAACATGTATTTAATATTTATACACTAAACATGTATTTAATATTTATACACTAAACATGTATTTAATATTAATACACTAAATGTGTATTTAATATTAATACACTGAACATGTATTTAATAATCATATACTAAACGTATATGTAATTATATACTAATCATATATTTAATATTCATACAGTAAACATGTATTTATTATCCTCTAAATAAGGCACACTTGGAAATAATGAATTTCTTTATGTGTGCAGTTGCGGCAGAACTCCACAGGAGGGCGCACGTTCCCTCTTAATAAGTCCGGTCCTCTCCGTCTCTCTCTCCCTCTTTTTCCTTTTTTTTATTTCTTTTATTTTTTTTTTACGTAAGTTTGGTTTCTCATACACTTATATTTATACACCAAACATGTATTTAATATTAATACACTAAACATGTATTTAATATTAATACACTAAACATATATTTAATATTAATACACTAAACATGTATTTAATATTCATACACTAAACATGTATTTAACATTAATACACTAAACATGTATTTAATATTAATACACTAAACATGTATTTAATATTAATACAAAAACATGTATTTAATTTTAATAAACTAAACATATGTTTAATATTATACACTAAACATGTATTTGATATATTAATACACTAAACATGTATTTAATATTCATACACTAAATATGTAGTTATTAATTATACACTAAACATGTATTTAATATTCATACACTAAACATGTATTTGATATTAATACACTAAACATTGATTTAATATTAATACACTAAACATGTATTTAATATTCATACACTAAACATTGATTTAATATTATTACACTAAAAATGTATTTAATATGTATACACTAAACATGTATTTAATATTAATACACTAAATATGTATTTATTATTTATCCACTAAACATGTATTTAATATTCATAAACTAAACATGTATTTAATATTCATACACTAAACGTGTATTTAATATTCATACACTAAACATGTATTTAATATTAATACAAACACATGTATTTAAGTTTAATAAACTAAACATATATTTAATATTAATACACTAAACATGTATTTAATATTTATACACTAAACATGTATTTAATATTAATACAAAAACATGTATTTAATTTTAATAAACTAAACATATTTAATATTAATACACTAAAAATGTATTTAATATTTATACACTAAGCATGTATTTAACATTTATACACTAAACATGTATTTAATATTAATACACTAAACATGTATTTAATATTAATACACTAATCATGTATTTAATATTTATACACTAAATATGTATTTAATATTTATACACTTAACATGTATTTAATATTTATACACGAAACATGTATTTAATATTTATACACTAAACATGTATTTAATATTCATACATTAAACATGTATTTAATATTTATACACTAAACATGTATTTAATATTCATACACGAAACATGTATTTAATATTTATACACTTATCATGTATTTAATATTCATACATTAAACATATATTTAATATTCATACACTAAACATGTATTTAATATTTATACACTAAACATGTATTTAGAATTTATACACTAAACATGTATTTAATATTAATACACTAAATGTGTATTTAATATTAATACACTAAACATGTATTTAATATTAATACAAAAATATGTATTTAATTTTAATAAACTAAACATATATTTAATATGAATACACTAAATATGTATTTATTATTATCCACTAAACATGTATTTAATATTCATAAACTAATTATGTATTTAATATTCATACACTAAACGTTTATTTAATATTCATACACTAAACATGTATTTAATATTAATACACTAAACATTTATTTAATATTTTTACACTAAACGTGTATTTAATATTTATACACTAAAAGTGTACTTAATATTAATACACTAAACATGTATTTGATATTAATACACTAAACATGTGTATTTAATATTTATACACTAAACATGTATTTAATATTCATACACTAAACATGTATTTAATATTAATACACTAAACATGTATTTAATATTTATACACTAAACATGTATTTAATATTAATACATAAACATGTATTCAATTTTAATAAACTAAATATATATTTAATATTAATACACTAAACATGTATTTAATATTTATACACTAAACATGTATTTAATATTAATACACTAAATATGTATTTATTATTATCCACTAAACATGTATTTAATATTCATAAACTAATTATGTATTTAATATTCATACACTAAACGTTTATTTAATATTCATACACTAAACATGTATTTAATATTAATACAAACACATGTATTTAAGTTTAATAAACTAAACATATATTTAATATTAATACACTAAACATGTATTTAATATTTATACACTAAACATGTATTTACTATTAATACAAAAACATGTATTTAATTTTAATAAACTAAACATATTTAATATTAATACACTAATAATGTATTTAATATTTGTACACTAAACATGTATTTAACTTTTATACACTAAACATGTTTTTAATATTAATACACTAAACATGTATTTAATATTAATACACTAAACATGTATTTAATATTAATACAAAAACATGTATTTAATATTAATACAAAAACATGTATCTAATTTTAATGAACTAAACATATATTTAATATGAATACACTAAACATGTATTTAATATTCATACACTAAACATGTATTTAACATTAATACACTAAACATGTATTTAATATTAATACACTAAACATGTATTTAATATTAATACAAAAACATGTATTTAATTTTAATAAACTAAACATATATTTAATATTAATACACTAAACATGTATTTGATATATCAATACATTAAACATGTATTTAATATTCATACACTAAACAGGCATTTAATATTCATACATTAAACATGTATTTAATATTCATACACTAAACATGTATTTAATATTCATACACTAAACATGTATTTAATATTCATACACTAAACATGTATTTAATATTAATACAGTAAACATGTATTTAATATTTATACACTAAACATGTATTTAATATTCATACACTAAACATGTATTTAATATTCATACACTAAACATGTATTTAATATTAATACAAAAACATGTATTTAATTTTAATAAACTAAACATATTTAATATTAATACACTAAACATGTATCTAATATTTATACACTAAACATATATTTAATATTAATACACTAAACATGTATTTAATATTTATACACTAAACATGTATTTAATATTAATACAAAAACATGTATTTAATTTTAATAAACTAAACATATATTTAATATTAATACACTAAACACGTATTTAATATGAATACACTAAACATGTATTTAATATTCATACACTAAACATGTAGTTATTATTTATACACTAAACATGTATTCAATATTAATACACTAAACATGTATTTAATATTAATACACTAAACATGTATTTTATATTAATACAAAAACATGTATTTAATTTTAATAAACTAAACATATATTTAATATTAATACACTAAACATGTATTTAATATTAATACACTAAACATGTATTTAATATTCATACACTAAACAAATATTTAATATTAATACAAAAACATGTATTTAAGTTTAATAAACTAAACATATATTTAATAAAAATACACTAAACATGTATTTAATATTTATACACTAAACATGTATTTAATATTTACACACTAAACATGTATTTAATTTTCATACACTAAACATGTATTTAAAATTAATACACTGAACATGTGTTTAATAATCATATACTAAACGTATGTGTAATTATACACTAATCATATATTTAATATTCATACACTAAACATGTATTTAATAATTATACACTAAATATGTATTTAATATTAATACAAACACATGTATTTAATATTTATACACTAAACCTGTATTTAATATTAATACACTAAACATGTATTTAATATTTTTACAC
The DNA here is from genome assembly GCF_033978795.1 of Nerophis ophidion. Taxonomy (NCBI): domain Eukaryota; kingdom Metazoa; phylum Chordata; class Actinopteri; order Syngnathiformes; family Syngnathidae; genus Nerophis; species Nerophis ophidion. Next base: position 25,471 of record NW_026906959.1, on the reverse strand, counting down.
TAAACATGTATTTAATATTCATACATTAAACATGTATTTAATATTCATACACTAAACATGTATTTAATATTTATACACTAAACATGTATTTAATATTAATACAAAAACATGTACTTAAGTTTAATAAACTAAACATATATTTAATATTAATACACTAAACATGTATTTAATATTAATACAAAAACATGTATTTAATTTTAATAAACTAAACGTATATTTAATATTATACACTAAACATGTATTTGATATATTAATACACTAAACATGTATTTAATATTCATACACTAAATATGTAGTTATTAATTATACACTAAACATGTATTTAATATTCATACACTAAACATGTATTTGATATTAATACACTAAACATTGATTTAATATTAATACAGTAAACATGTATTTAATATTCATACACTAAACATTGATTTAATATTAATACACTAAACATGTATTTAATATTTATACACTAAACATGTATTTATTATTAATACACTAAATATGTATTTATTATTTATCCACTAAACATGTATTTAATATTCATAAACTAAACATGTATTTAATATTCATACACTAAACGTGTATTTAATATTCATACACTAAACATGTATTTAATATTAATACAAACACATGTATTTAAGTTTAATAAACTAAACATATATTTAATATTAATACACTAAACATGTATTTAATATTTATACACTAAACATGTATTTAATATTAATACAAAAACATGTATTTAATTTTAATAAACTAAACATATTTAATATTAATACACTAAACATGTATTTAATATTTATACACTAAACATGTATTTAATATTCATACACTAAACGTGTATTTAATATTCATACACTAAACATGTATTTAATATTAATACAAACACATGTATTTAAGTTTAATAAACTAAACATATATTTAATATTAATACACTAAACATGTATTTAATATTTATACACTAAACATGTATTTAATATTTATACACTTAACATGTATTTAATATTTATACACGAAACATGTATTTAATATTTATACACTAAACATGTATTTAATATTCATACATTAAAAATTTATTCAATAATCATACACTAAACATGTATTTAATATTCATACATTAAACATGTATTTAATATTTATACACTAAACATGTATTTAATATTCATACACGAAACATGTATTTAATATTAATACACTAAACATGTATTTAACATTTATACACTAAACATGTATTTAATATTAATACACTAAACATGTATTTAATATTAATACACTAAACATGTATTTAATATTAATACAAAAATATGTATTTAATTTTAATAAACTAAACATATATTTAATATTAATACACTAAACATGTATTTAATATTCATTCAATAAACATGTAGTTATTATTCTTACACTTAATATGTATTTAATATTAATACAAAAAAATGTATTTAATTTTAATAAACTAAACATATATTTAATATTAATACACTAAACATGTATTTAATAGATTTTACACTAAACGTGTATTTAATATTTATACACTAAAAGTGTACTTAATATTAATACACTAAACATGTATTTGATATTAATACATTAAACATGTATTTAATATTCATACACTAAACATGTATTTAATATTCATACATTAAACATGTATTTAATATTTATAAACTAAACATGTATTTAATATTAATACAAAAACATGTATTTAATTTTAATAAACTAAATATATATTTGATATTAATACATTAAACATGTATTTAATATTAATACACTAAACATGTATTTAATATTAATACAAAAACATGTATCAAATTTTAATAAACTAAACATATATTTAATATTATACACTAAACATGTATTTGATATATTAATACACTAAACATGTATTTAATATTCATACACTAAATATGTAGTTATTAATTATACACTAAACATGTATTTAATATTCATACACTAAACATGTATTTGATATTAATACACTAAACATTGATTTAATATTAATACACTAAACATGTATTTAATATTCATACACTAAACATTGATTTAATATTAATACACTAAACATGTATTTAATATTTATACACTAAACATGTATTTAATATTAATACACTAAATATGTATTTATTATTTATCCACTAAACATGTATTTAATATTCATAAACTAAACATGTATTTAATATTCATACACTAAACGTGTATTTAATATTCATACACTAAACATGTATTTAATATTAATACAAACACATGTATTTAAGTTTAATAAACTAAACATATTTATTATTAATACACTAAACATGTATTTAATATTTATACACTAAACATGTATTTAACATTTATACACTAAACATGTATTTAATATTAATACACTAAACATGTATTTAATATTAATACACTAATCATGTATTTAATATTTATACACTAAACATGTATTTAATATTAATACAAAAACATGTATTTAATTTTAATAAACTAAACATATTTAATATTAATACACTAAACATGTATTTAATATTTATACACTAAACATGTATTTAACATTTATACACTAAACATGTATTTAATATTAATACACTAAACATGTATTTAATATTAATACACTAATCATGTATTTAATATTTATACACTAAATATGTATTTAATATTCATACATTTAACATGTATTTAATATTTATACACGAAACATGTATTTATAGTCATACATTAAACATGTATTTAATAATCATACACTAAACATGTATTTAATATTCATACATTAAACATGTATTTAATATTAGTACACTAAACATGTATTTAATCTTAATACAAAAATATGTATTTAATTTTAATAAACTAAACATATATTTAATATTAATACACTAAACATGTGTTTAATATTCATTCAATAAACATGTCGTTATTATTCTTACACTTAATACGTATTTAATATTAATACAAAAACATGTATTTAATTTTAATAAACTAAACATATATTTAATATTAATACATTAAACATGTATTTAATATTTTTACACTAAACGTGTATTTTATATTTATACACTAAAAGTGTACTTAATATTAATACACTAAACATGTATTTGATATTAATACACTAAACATGTATTTAATATTTATACACTAAACATGTATTTAATATTCATACACTAAACATGTATTTAATATTAATACACTAAACATGTAGTTAATATTTATACACTAAACATGTATTTAATATTAATACAAAAACATGTATTTAATTTTAATAAAGTAAATATATATTTAATATTAATACACTAAACATGTATTTAATATTAATACACTAAACCTGTATTTAATATTTATACACTAAACATGTATTTAATATTCATACACTAAACATGTATTTAATATTAATACACTAAATATGTATTTATTATTTATCCACTAAACATGTATTTAATATTTATACACTAAACATGTATTTAATACTCATACACTAAACATGTATTTAATATTAATACACTAAACATGTATTTAATATTTATACACTAAACATGTATTTAATATTAATACAAAAACATGTATTTAATTTTAATAAAGTAAATAAATATTTAATATTAATACACTAAACATGTATTTAATATTAATACACTAAACCTGTAATTAATATTTATACACTAAACATGTATTTAATATTCATACACTAAACATGTATTTAATATTAATACACTAAATATGTATTTATTATTTATCCACTAAACATGTATTTAATATTCATAAACTAAACATGTATTTAATATTCATACACTAAACGTTTATTTAATATTCATACACTAAACATGTATTTAATATTAATACAAACACATGTATTTAAGTTTAATAAACTAAACATATATTTAATATTAATACACTAAACATGTATTTAATATTTATACACTAAACATGTATTTAATATTAATACAAAAATGTGTATTTAATTTTAATAAACTAAACATATTTAATATTAATACACTAATAATGTATTTAGTATTTATACACTAAACATGTATTTAACTTTTATACACTAAACATGTATTTAATATTAATACAAAAACATGTATTTAATATTAATACAAAAACATGTATTTAATTTTAATAAACTAAACATATATTTATAATGAATACACTAAACATGTATTTAATATTCATACACTAAACATGTATTTAACATTAATACACTAAACATGTATTTAATATTAATACACTAAACATGTATTTAATATTAATACAGAAACATGTATTTAATTTTAATAAACTAAACATATATTTAATATTAATACACTAAACATGTATTTAATATTAATACACTAAACATGTATTTAATATGTATACACTAAACATGTATTTAATATTCATACACTAAACATGTATTTAATATTTATACACTAAACATGTATTTAATATTCATACACTAAACATGTATTTAATATTCATACACTAAACATTGATTTAATATTAATACACTAAACATGTATTTAATATTTATACACTAAACATGTATTTAATATGTATACACTAAACATGTATTTAATATTCATACACTAAACATGTATATAATATTAATACACTGAACATGTATTTAATAATCATATACTAAACGTATATGTAATTATATACTAATCATATATTTAATATTCATACAGTAAACATGTATTTATTATCCTCTAAATAAGGCACACTTGGAAATAATGAATTTCTTTATGTGTGCAGTTGCGACAGAACTCCACAGACGGCGCACGTTCCCTCTTAATAAGTCCGGTCCTCTCCGTCTCTCTCTCCCTCTTTTTCCTTTTTTTTGTTTCTTTTATTTTTTTTTTTACATGAGTTTGGTTTCTCATACACTTATATTTATACACTAAACATGTATTTAATATTAATACATTAAACATGTATGTAATATTAATACACTAAACATGTATTTAATATTAATACAAACATATGTATTTAATTTTAATAAACTAAACATATATTTAATATTAATACACTAAACATGTATTAAATATTTATACACTAAACATGTATTTAATATTCATTCAATAAACATGTAGTTATTATTCTTACACTTAATATGTATTTAATATTAATACAAAAACATGTATTTAATTTTAATAAACTAAACATATATTTAATATTAATACACTAAACATGTATTTAATATTTTTAAACTAAACGTGTATTTAATATTTATACACTAAAAGTGTATTTAATATTAATACACTAAACATGTATTTAATATTAATACACTAAACATGTATTTAATATTTATACACTACATGTATTTAATATTCATACACTAAACATGTATTTAATATTAATACACTAAACATGTATTTAATATTTATACACTAAACATGTATTTAATATTAATACAAAAACATGTATTTAATTTTAATAAACTAAATATATATTTAATATTCATACACTAAACGTGTATTTAATATTCATACACTAAACATGTATTTAATATTCATAAACTAAACATGTATTTAATATTCATACACTAAACGTGTATTTAATATTCATACACTAAACATGTATTTAATATTAATACAAACACATGTATTTAAGTTTAATAAACTAAACATATATTTAATATTAATACACTAAACATGTATTTAATATTCTTACACTAAACATGTATTTAATAATAATACAAAAACATGTATTTAATTGTAATAAACTAAACATATATTTAATATTAATACACTAAACATGTATTTAATATTTATACACTAAACATGTATTTAATATTTATACACTAAACATGTTTTTAATATTAATACACTAAACATGTATTTAATATTAATACAAAAACATGTATTTAATTTTAATAATTTAAACATATTTAATATTAATACACTAAACATGTATTTAATATTTATACACTAAACATGTATTTAATATTAATACACTAAACATGTATTTAATATTAATACAAAAACATGTATTTAATTTTAATAAACTAAACATATATTTAATATTAATACACTAAACATGTATTTAATATTTTTACACTAAACATGTATTTAATATTTATACACTAAACATTGATTTAATATTAATACACTAAACATGTATTTAATATTCATACACTAAACATGTATTTGATATTTATACACTAAACATGTACTTAATATTAATACACTAAACATGTATTTAATATTCATACGCTAAACATGTAGTTATTATTTATACACTAAACATGTATTTAATATTTATACACTAAACATGTATTTAACATTTATACACTCAACATGTATTTAATATTAATACATTAAACATGTATTTAATATTAATACACTAAACATGTATTTAATATTTATACACTAAACATGTATTTAACATTTATACACTAAACATGTATTTAATATTAATACACTAAACATGTATTTAATATTTATACACTAAACATTTATTTAATATTAATACAAAAACATGTATTTAATTTTAATAAACTAAACATATATTTAATATTAATACACTAAACCTGTATTTAATATTTATACACTAAACATGTATTTAATATTAATACAAAAACATGTATTTAATTTTAATAAACTAAACATATATTTAATATTTATACACTAAACATGTATTTAACATTAATACACTAAACATGTATTTAATATTCATTCAATAAACATGTCGTTATTCTTACACTTAATACGTATTTAATATTAATACAAAAACATGTATTTAATTTTAATAAACTAAACATATATTTAATATTAATACATTAAACATGTATTTAATATTTTTACACTAAACGTGTATTTAATATTTATACACTAAAAGTGTACTTAATATTAATACACTAAACATGTATTTGATATTAATACACTAAACATGTATTTAATATTCATACACTAAACATGTAGTTATTATTTATACACTAAACATGTATTTAATATTAATACACTAAACATGTGTTTAATATTAATACACTAAACATGTATTTAGTATTTATACACTAATCATGTATTTAACATTAATAAACTAATCATGTATTTAATATTTATACACTAAATATGTATTTAATATTTATACACTTAACATGTATTTAATATTTATACACCAAAAGTGTATTTAATATTCATACACTAAACATGTATTTAATATTCATACATTAAACATGTATTTAATATTCATACACTAAACATGTATTTAATTTTCATACATTAAACATATATTTAATATTAATACAATAAACCTGTATTTAATATTAATACACTAAACATGTATTTAATATTTATACACTAAACATGTATTTAATATTAATACAAAAACATGTTTTTAATTTTTAATAAACTAAACATAGATTTAATATTAATTAACTAAACATGTATTTAATATTTATACACTAAACATGTATTTAATATTCATACACTAAACATATAGTTATTATTTATACACTAAACATGTATTTAATATTAATACAGTAAACATGTATTAAATATTTATACACTAAACATATATTTAATATTAAAACAAAAAAATGTCTTTAATTTTTAATAAACTGAACATATATTTAATATTAATACACTAAACATGTATTTAATATTTATACACTAAACATGTATTTAACATTTATACACTAAACATGTATTTAATATTAATACACTAAACATGTATTTAATATTATACAAAAACATGTATTTAATTTTAATAAACTAAACATATATTTAATATTAATACACTAAACATGTATTTAATATTTATACACTAAACATGTATTTAACATTCATACACTAAACATTTTTTTAATATTAATACACTAAACATGTATTTAATATTAATACAAAAACATGTATTTAATTTTAAAAAACTAAACATATATTTTATATTAATACACTAAACATGTATTTAATATGAATACACTAAACATGTATTTAATATTCATACACTAAACATCCATCCATCCATTTTCTACCGCTTATTCCCTTTCGGGGTCACTAAACATGTAGTTATTATTTATACACTAGACATGTATTTAATATTTATACACTAAACATGTATTTAACATTTATACACTAAACATGTATTTAATATTAATACACTAAACATGTATTTAATATTAATACAAAAATATGTATTTAATTTTAATAAACTAAACATATATTTAATATTAATACACTAAACATGTATTTAATATTAATACACTAAACATGTATTTAATATTAATTCAAAAACATGTGTTTGAATTTAAAATAAACTAAACATATATTTAATATTAATACACTAAACATGTATTTAATATGAATACACTAAACATGTATTTAATATTCATACACTAAACATGTATTTAACATTCATACACTAAACATGTATTTAATATTAATACACTAAACATGTATTTAATATTAATACAAAAATATGTTTTTAATTTTAATAAACTAAACGTATATATTTAATATTAATACACTAAACCTGTATTTAATATTAATACACTAAACATGTATTTAATATTTATACACTAAACATGTATTTAATATTAATACAAAAACATGTATTTAATTTTTAATAAACTAAACATATATTTAATATTAATACACTAAACATGTATTTAATATTTATACACTAAACATGTATTTAATATTCATACACTAAAAATGTAGTTATTATTTATACACTAAACATGTATTTAATATTAATACAGTAAACATGTATTAAATATTTATACACTAAACATGTATTTAATATTCATTCAATAAACATGTAGTTATTATTCTTACACTTAATATGTATTTAATATTAATACAAAAACATGTATTTAATTTTAATAAACTAAACATATATTTAATATTAATACACTAAACACGTATTTAATATGAATACACTAAACATGTATTAAATATTCATACACTAAACATGTATTTAATATTAATACAAAAACATGTATTTAATTTTAATAAACTAAACATATATTTAATATTAATACACTAAACATGTATTTAACATTTATACACTAAACATGTATTTAATATTTATACACTAAACATGTATTTAATATTAATACAAAAACATGTATTTAATTTTAATAAACTAAACATATATTTAATATTAATACACTAAACACGTATTTAATATGAATACACTAAACATGTATTTAATATTCATACACTAAACATGTAGTTATTATTTTTACACTAAACATGCATTTAATATTAATACACTAAACATGTATTTAATATTCATACACTAAACATATATTTAATATTAATACAAAAACATGTATTTAAGTTTAATAAACTAAACATATATTTAATATTAATACACTAAACATGTATTTAATATTCATACACTAAACATGTATTTAATATTTACACACTAAACATGTATTTAATATTCATACACTAAACATGTATTTAAAATTAATACACTGAACATGTGTTTAATAATCATATACTAAACGTATATGTAATTATACACTAATCATATATTTAATATTCTTACACTAAACATGTATTTAATAATTATACACTAAACATGTATTTAATATTAATACACTAAACATGTATTTAATATTTATACACTAAACATGTATTTAATATTTTCACACTAATCTTGTATTTAATATTTATACACTAAACATGTATTTAATATTAATACAAAAACATGTATTTAATTTTAATAAACTAAACATATATTTAATATTCACACACTAAATATGTATTTAATATTCATACACTAAACATGTATTTAATATTCATACACTAAACATGTATTTAATATTCATACATTAAACATGTATTTAATATTCATTCTTAAACATGTATTTAATATTTATACACTAAATATGTATTTAATATTTATACACTAAACATGTATTTAATATTCATACACTAAACATTGATTTAATATTCATACACTAAACATGTATTTAATATTCATACACAAAAAATGTATTTAATATTAATACACTGAACATATAATTAATAATCATATACTAAACGTATATGTAATCATACACTAATCATATATTTAATAATCATATACTAAACGTATATGTAATCATACACTAATCATATATTCAATATTCATACAGTAAACATGTATTTATTATCCTCTAAATAAGGCACACTTGGAAATAATGAATTTCTTTTTATGTGCAGTTGCGGCAGAAGTCCACAGGAGGGCACACGTTCCCTCTTAAAATAAATCCGGTCCTCTCCGTCTCCCTCTCTCTCTTTTTCCCTTTTTTTTGTTTCTTTAATTTTTTTTTACATAAGTTTGGTTTCTCATACATTTATATTTATATACTAAACATGTATTTAATATTAATACACTAAACACGTATTTAATATTAATACACTAAACATGTATTTAATATTAATACAAAAACATGTATTCAATTTTAATAAACTAAACATATATTTAATATTTATACTCTAAACATGTATTTAATATTCATACACTAAACATGTAGTTATTATTCATACACTAAACATGTATTAAATATTAATACACTAATCGTGTATTTAATATTTATACACTAAATATGTATTTAATATTTATACACTTAACATGTATTTAATATTCATACACGAAACATGTAGTTATTATTTATACACTAAACATGTATTTAATATTCAAACATTAAACATGTATTTAATATTCATACACTAAACATGTATTTAATATTCATACATTAAACATGTATTTAATATGTATACAGTAAACATGTATTTAATATTCATACACAAAACATATATTTAATATTCATACACTAAACATGTATTTAATATTCATACACTAAACATGTATTTAATATTAATACACTAAACATGTATTTAATATTAATACAAAAATATGTATTTAATTTTAATAAACTAAACATATATTTAATATTAATACACTAAACATGTATTAAATATTTATACACTAAACATGTATTTAATATTCATTCAATAAACATGTATTTAATATTTTTACACTAAACGTTTATTTAATATTTATACACTAAAAGTGTATTTAATATTAATGCACTAAACATGTATTTAATATTCATACACTAAACATGTATTTAATATTTATACAAAAACATGTATTTAATTTTAATAAACTTAATATATATTTAATATTAATACACTAAACATGTATCTAATATTCATAAACTAAACATGTATTTAATATTCATACACTAAACATGTATTTAATATTAATACACTAAACCTGTATTTAATATTTATACACTAAACATGTATTTAATATTTATACACTAAACATGTATTTAATATTAATACACTAAATATTTATTTATTATTTATCCACTAAACATGTATTTAATATTCATAAACTAAACATGTATTTAATATTCATACACTAAACATGTATTTAATATTAATACAAACACATGTATTTAAGTTTAATAAACTAAACATATATTTGATATTAATACACTAAACATGTATTTAATATTTATACAGTAAACAAGTATTTAATATTAATACAAAAACATGTATTTAATATTCACACACTAAACATGTATTTAATATTAATACACTAAACATGTATTTAATATTTATACACTAAACATGTATTTAATATTAATACAAAAACATGTATTTAATTTTAATAAACTTAATATATATTTAATATTAATACACTAAACATGTTTTTAATATTCATAAACTAAACATGTATTTAACATTTATACACTAAACATGTATTTAATATTCATAAACTAAATATGTATTTAACATTTATACACTAAACATGTATTTAATATTAATACACTAAACCTGTATTTAATATTCATACACTAAACATGTATTTAATATTCATACACTAAACATGTATTTAATATTAATACACTAAATATGTATTTATTATTTATCCACTAAACATGTATTTAATATTCATAAACTAAACATGTATTTAATATTCATACACTAAACATGTATTTAATATTAATACAAACAAATGTATTTAATATTTATACACTAAACCAGTATTTAATATTGATACACTAAACATTGATTTAATATTAATACACTAAACATGTATTTAATATTTATACACTAAACATGTATTTAATATTTATACACTAAACATGTATTTAATATTCTTACACTAAACATGTATTTAATATTAATACACTAAACATGTATTTAATATTTATACACTAAACAGGTATTTAATATTCATACACTAAACATGTATTTAATATTCATACACTAAACATGTATTTAATATTAATACACTGAACATGTATTTAATAATCGTATACTAAACGAATATGTAATTATACACTAATCATATATTTAATATTCATACAGTAAACATGTATTTATTATCCTCTAAATAAGGCACAGTTGGAAATAATGAATTTCTTTATGTGTGCAGTTGCGACAGAACTCCACAGGAGGGCGCACGTTCCCTCTTAATAAGTCCGGTCCTCTCCGTCTCTCTCTCTTTTTTTCCTTTTTTTTTTTGGTTTCTTTTATTTTTTTTTACATAAGTTTGGTTTTTCATACACTTATATTTATACACTAAACATGTATTTAATATTAATACACTAAACATGTATTTGATATTTATACACTAAACATGTATTTAATATTAATACAAAAACATGTATTTAATTTTAATAAACTAAACATATATTTAATATTTATACACTAAACATGTATTTAACATTTATACACTAAACATGTATTTAATATTAATACACTAAACATGTATTTAATATTAATACACTGAACATGTATTTAATATTAATACAAAAACATGTATTTAATTTTAATAAATTAAACATGTATTTAATATTAATACACTAAACATGTATTTAATATTCATAAACTAAACATGTATTTAATATTCATACACTAAACGTGTATTTAATATTCATACACTAAACATGTATTTAATATTAATACAAACACATGTATTTAAGTTTAATAAACTAAACATATATTTAATATTAATACACTAAACATGTATTTAATATTCTTACACTAAACATGTATTTAATAATAATACAAAAACATGTATTTAATTGTAATAAACTAAACATATATTTAATATTAATACACTAAACATGTATTTAATATTTATACACTAAACATGTATTTAATATTTATACACTAAACATGTTTTTAATATTAATACACTAAACATGTATTTAATATTAATACAAAAACATGTATTTAATTTTAATAATTTAAACATATTTAATATTAATACACTAAACATGTATTTAATATTTATACACTAAACATGTATTTAATATTAATACACTAAACATGTATTTAATATTAATACAAAAACATGTATTTAATTTTAATAAACTAAACATATATTTAATATTAATACACTAAACATGTATTTAATATTTTTACACTAAACATGTATTTAATATTTATACACTAAACATTGATTTAATATTAATACACTAAACATGTATTTAATATTCATACACTAAACATGTATTTGATATTTATACACTAAACATGTACTTAATATTAATACACTAAACATGTATTTAATATTCATACGCTAAACATGTAGTTATTATTTATACACTAAACATGTATTTAATATTTATACACTAAACATGTATTTAACATTTATACACTCAACATGTATTTAATATTAATACATTAAACATGTATTTAATATTAATACACTAAACATGTATTTAATATTTATACACTAAACATGTATTTAACATTTATACACTAAACATGTATTTAATATTAATACACTAAACATGTATTTAATATTTATACACTAAACATTTATTTAATATTAATACAAAAACATGTATTTAATTTTAATAAACTAAACATATATTTAATATTAATACACTAAACCTGTATTTAATATTTATACACTAAACATGTATTTAATATTAATACAAAAACATGTATTTAATTTTAATAAACTAAACATATATTTAATATTTATACACTAAACATGTATTTAACATTAATACACTAAACATGTATTTAATATTCATTCAATAAACATGTCGTTATTCTTACACTTAATACGTATTTAATATTAATACAAAAACATGTATTTAATTTTAATAAACTAAACATATATTTAATATTAATACATTAAACATGTATTTAATATTTTTACACTAAACGTGTATTTAATATTTATACACTAAAAGTGTACTTAATATTAATACACTAAACATGTATTTGATATTAATACACTAAACATGTATTTAATATTCATACACTAAACATGTAGTTATTATTTATACACTAAACATGTATTTAATATTAATACACTAAACATGTGTTTAATATTAATACACTAAACATGTATTTAGTATTTATACACTAATCATGTATTTAACATTAATAAACTAATCATGTATTTAATATTTATACACTAAATATGTATTTAATATTTATACACTTAACATGTATTTAATATTTATACACCAAAAGTGTATTTAATATTCATACACTAAACATGTATTTAATATTCATACATTAAACATGTATTTAATATTCATACACTAAACATGTATTTAATTTTCATACATTAAACATATATTTAATATTAATACAATAAACCTGTATTTAATATTAATACACTAAACATGTATTTAATATTTATACACTAAACATGTATTTAATATTAATACAAAAACATGTTTTTAATTTTTAATAAACTAAACATAGATTTAATATTAATTAACTAAACATGTATTTAATATTTATACACTAAACATGTATTTAATATTCATACACTAAACATATAGTTATTATTTATACACTAAACATGTATTTAATATTAATACAGTAAACATGTATTAAATATTTATACACTAAACATATATTTAATATTAAAACAAAAAAATGTCTTTAATTTTTAATAAACTGAACATATATTTAATATTAATACACTAAACATGTATTTAATATTTATACACTAAACATGTATTTAACATTTATACACTAAACATGTATTTAATATTAATACACTAAACATGTATTTAATATTATACAAAAACATGTATTTAATTTTAATAAACTAAACATATATTTAATATTAATACACTAAACATGTATTTAATATTTATACACTAAACATGTATTTAACATTCATACACTAAACATTTTTTTAATATTAATACACTAAACATGTATTTAATATTAATACAAAAACATGTATTTAATTTTAAAAAACTAAACATATATTTTATATTAATACACTAAACATGTATTTAATATGAATACACTAAACATGTATTTAATATTCATACACTAAACATCCATCCATCCATTTTCTACCGCTTATTCCCTTTCGGGGTCACTAAACATGTAGTTATTATTTATACACTAGACATGTATTTAATATTTATACACTAAACATGTATTTAACATTTATACACTAAACATGTATTTAATATTAATACACTAAACATGTATTTAATATTAATACAAAAATATGTATTTAATTTTAATAAACTAAACATATATTTAATATTAATACACTAAACATGTATTTAATATTAATACACTAAACATGTATTTAATATTAATTCAAAAACATGTGTTTGAATTTAAAATAAACTAAACATATATTTAATATTAATACACTAAACATGTATTTAATATGAATACACTAAACATGTATTTAATATTCATACACTAAACATGTATTTAACATTCATACACTAAACATGTATTTAATATTAATACACTAAACATGTATTTAATATTAATACAAAAATATGTTTTTAATTTTAATAAACTAAACGTATATATTTAATATTAATACACTAAACCTGTATTTAATATTAATACACTAAACATGTATTTAATATTTATACACTAAACATGTATTTAATATTAATACAAAAACATGTATTTAATTTTTAATAAACTAAACATATATTTAATATTAATACACTAAACATGTATTTAATATTTATACACTAAACATGTATTTAATATTCATACACTAAAAATGTAGTTATTATTTATACACTAAACATGTATTTAATATTAATACAGTAAACATGTATTAAATATTTATACACTAAACATGTATTTAATATTCATTCAATAAACATGTAGTTATTATTCTTACACTTAATATGTATTTAATATTAATACAAAAACATGTATTTAATTTTAATAAACTAAACATATATTTAATATTAATACACTAAACACGTATTTAATATGAATACACTAAACATGTATTAAATATTCATACACTAAACATGTATTTAATATTAATACAAAAACATGTATTTAATTTTAATAAACTAAACATATATTTAATATTAATACACTAAACATGTATTTAACATTTATACACTAAACATGTATTTAATATTTATACACTAAACATGTATTTAATATTAATACAAAAACATGTATTTAATTTTAATAAACTAAACATATATTTAATATTAATACACTAAACACGTATTTAATATGAATACACTAAACATGTATTTAATATTCATACACTAAACATGTAGTTATTATTTTTACACTAAACATGCATTTAATATTAATACACTAAACATGTATTTAATATTCATACACTAAACATATATTTAATATTAATACAAAAACATGTATTTAAGTTTAATAAACTAAACATATATTTAATATTAATACACTAAACATGTATTTAATATTCATACACTAAACATGTATTTAATATTTACACACTAAACATGTATTTAATATTCATACACTAAACATGTATTTAAAATTAATACACTGAACATGTGTTTAATAATCATATACTAAACGTATATGTAATTATACACTAATCATATATTTAATATTCTTACACTAAACATGTATTTAATAATTATACACTAAACATGTATTTAATATTAATACACTAAACATGTATTTAATATTTATACACTAAACATGTATTTAATATTTTCACACTAATCTTGTATTTAATATTTATACACTAAACATGTATTTAATATTAATACAAAAACATGTATTTAATTTTAATAAACTAAACATATATTTAATATTCACACACTAAATATGTATTTAATATTCATACACTAAACATGTATTTAATATTCATACACTAAACATGTATTTAATATTCATACATTAAACATGTATTTAATATTCATTCTTAAACATGTATTTAATATTTATACACTAAATATGTATTTAATATTTATACACTAAACATGTATTTAATATTCATACACTAAACATTGATTTAATATTCATACACTAAACATGTATTTAATATTCATACACAAAAAATGTATTTAATATTAATACACTGAACATATAATTAATAATCATATACTAAACGTATATGTAATCATACACTAATCATATATTTAATAATCATATACTAAACGTATATGTAATCATACACTAATCATATATTCAATATTCATACAGTAAACATGTATTTATTATCCTCTAAATAAGGCACACTTGGAAATAATGAATTTCTTTTTATGTGCAGTTGCGGCAGAAGTCCACAGGAGGGCACACGTTCCCTCTTAAAATAAATCCGGTCCTCTCCGTCTCCCTCTCTCTCTTTTTCCCTTTTTTTTGTTTCTTTAATTTTTTTTTACATAAGTTTGGTTTCTCATACATTTATATTTATATACTAAACATGTATTTAATATTAATACACTAAACACGTATTTAATATTAATACACTAAACATGTATTTAATATTAATACAAAAACATGTATTCAATTTTAATAAACTAAACATATATTTAATATTTATACTCTAAACATGTATTTAATATTCATACACTAAACATGTAGTTATTATTCATACACTAAACATGTATTAAATATTAATACACTAATCGTGTATTTAATATTTATACACTAAATATGTATTTAATATTTATACACTTAACATGTATTTAATATTCATACACGAAACATGTAGTTATTATTTATACACTAAACATGTATTTAATATTCAAACATTAAACATGTATTTAATATTCATACACTAAACATGTATTTAATATTCATACATTAAACATGTATTTAATATGTATACAGTAAACATGTATTTAATATTCATACACAAAACATATATTTAATATTCATACACTAAACATGTATTTAATATTCATACACTAAACATGTATTTAATATTAATACACTAAACATGTATTTAATATTAATACAAAAATATGTATTTAATTTTAATAAACTAAACATATATTTAATATTAATACACTAAACATGTATTAAATATTTATACACTAAACATGTATTTAATATTCATTCAATAAACATGTATTTAATATTTTTACACTAAACGTTTATTTAATATTTATACACTAAAAGTGTATTTAATATTAATGCACTAAACATGTATTTAATATTCATACACTAAACATGTATTTAATATTTATACAAAAACATGTATTTAATTTTAATAAACTTAATATATATTTAATATTAATACACTAAACATGTATCTAATATTCATAAACTAAACATGTATTTAATATTCATACACTAAACATGTATTTAATATTAATACACTAAACCTGTATTTAATATTTATACACTAAACATGTATTTAATATTTATACACTAAACATGTATTTAATATTAATACACTAAATATTTATTTATTATTTATCCACTAAACATGTATTTAATATTCATAAACTAAACATGTATTTAATATTCATACACTAAACATGTATTTAATATTAATACAAACACATGTATTTAAGTTTAATAAACTAAACATATATTTGATATTAATACACTAAACATGTATTTAATATTTATACAGTAAACAAGTATTTAATATTAATACAAAAACATGTATTTAATATTCACACACTAAACATGTATTTAATATTAATACACTAAACATGTATTTAATATTTATACACTAAACATGTATTTAATATTAATACAAAAACATGTATTTAATTTTAATAAACTTAATATATATTTAATATTAATACACTAAACATGTTTTTAATATTCATAAACTAAACATGTATTTAACATTTATACACTAAACATGTATTTAATATTCATAAACTAAATATGTATTTAACATTTATACACTAAACATGTATTTAATATTAATACACTAAACCTGTATTTAATATTCATACACTAAACATGTATTTAATATTCATACACTAAACATGTATTTAATATTAATACACTAAATATGTATTTATTATTTATCCACTAAACATGTATTTAATATTCATAAACTAAACATGTATTTAATATTCATACACTAAACATGTATTTAATATTAATACAAACAAATGTATTTAATATTTATACACTAAACCAGTATTTAATATTGATACACTAAACATTGATTTAATATTAATACACTAAACATGTATTTAATATTTATACACTAAACATGTATTTAATATTTATACACTAAACATGTATTTAATATTCTTACACTAAACATGTATTTAATATTAATACACTAAACATGTATTTAATATTTATACACTAAACAGGTATTTAATATTCATACACTAAACATGTATTTAATATTCATACACTAAACATGTATTTAATATTAATACACTGAACATGTATTTAATAATCGTATACTAAACGAATATGTAATTATACACTAATCATATATTTAATATTCATACAGTAAACATGTATTTATTATCCTCTAAATAAGGCACAGTTGGAAATAATGAATTTCTTTATGTGTGCAGTTGCGACAGAACTCCACAGGAGGGCGCACGTTCCCTCTTAATAAGTCCGGTCCTCTCCGTCTCTCTCTCTTTTTTTCCTTTTTTTTTTTGGTTTCTTTTATTTTTTTTTACATAAGTTTGGTTTTTCATACACTTATATTTATACACTAAACATGTATTTAATATTAATACACTAAACATGTATTTGATATTTATACACTAAACATGTATTTAATATTAATACAAAAACATGTATTTAATTTTAATAAACTAAACATATATTTAATATTTATACACTAAACATGTATTTAACATTTATACACTAAACATGTATTTAATATTAATACACTAAACATGTATTTAATATTAATACACTGAACATGTATTTAATATTAATACAAAAACATGTATTTAATTTTAATAAATTAAACATGTATTTAATATTAATACACTAAACATGTATTTAATATTGATACACTAATCATGTATTTGATATTCATAAACTAAAAATGTATTTTATATCCATACAAAAAACATGTATTTAATATTTTTACACTAAACGTGTTTTTAATATTCATACACTAAAAGTGTACTTAATATTCATACACTAAACATGTATTTAATATTAATACAAAAACATGTATTTACTTTTAATAAACTAAACATATATTTAATATTAATACACTAAACATGTATTTAATATTCATACACGAAACATGTATTTATTATTCATACACTAAACATGTATTTAATATTCATACACTAAACATGTATTTAATATTCATACAAAAACATGTATTTAATTTTAATAAACTAAACATATATTTAATAATAATACACTAAACATGTATTTAATATTTATACACTAAACATGTATTTAATATTCATGAACTAAACATGTATTTAATATTCGTACACTAAACATGTATTAAATATTCATACACTAAACATGTATTTAATATTCATACAAAAACATGTATTTAAGTTTAATAAACTAAACATATATTTAATATTAATACAAAAACATGTATTTAATTTTAATAAACTAAACATATATTTAATATTAATACACTAAACATGTATTTAATATTTATACACTAAACATGTATTTAACATTTATACACTAAACATGTTTTTAATATTAATACACTAAACATGTATTTAATATTAATACAAAAACATGTATTTAATTTTAATAAACTAAACATATATTTAATATTAATACACTAAACATGTATTTAATATGAATACACTAAACATGTATTTAATATTCATACACTAAACATGTAGTTATTATTTATACACTAAACATGTATTTAATATTTATACACTAAACATGTATTTAACATTTATACACTAAACATGTATTTAATATTAATACACTAAACATGTATTTAATATTAATACAAAAATATGTATTTAATTTTACTAAACTAAACATATATTTAATATTAATACACTTAACCTGTATTTAATATTAATACACTAAACATGTATTTAATATTTATACACTAAACATTGATTTAATATTAATACACTGAACATGTATTTAATAATCATATAATAAACGTATATGTAATTATATACTAATCATATATTTAATATTCATACAGTAAACATGTATTTATTATCCTCTAAATAAGGCACACTTGGAAATAATGAATTTCTTTATGTGTGCAGTTGCGACAGAACTCCACAGGAGGGCGCACGTTCCCTCTTAATAAGTCCGGTCCTCTCCGTCTCTCTCTCTTTTTTTCCTTTTTTTTTGGGTTCTTTTATTTATTTTTTTTACATAAGTTTGGTTTCTCATACACTTATATTTATACACTAAACATATATTTAATATTAATAGACTAAACATGTATTTAATTTTAATAAACTAAACATATATTGAATATTTATACACTAAACATGTATTTAACATTTATACACTAAACATGTATTTAATATTAATACACTAAACATGTATTTAATATTAATACACTAAACATGTATTTAATATTAATACAAAAACATGTATTTAATTTTAATAAACTAAACATGTATTTAATGTTAATACACTAAACATGTATTTAATATTAATACACTAATCATGTATTTGATATTCATACACTAAACATTTATTTAATATTCATACAAAAAACATGTATTTAATATTTTTACACTAAACGTGTATTTAATATTCATACACTAAAAGTGTACTTAATATTTATACACTAAACATGTATTTAATATTAATACAAAAAACATGTATTTAACTTTAATAAACTAAACATATATTTAATATGAATACACTAAACATGTATTTAATATTAGGGACGGCGTGGCGCAGTGGGAGAGTGGCCGTGCGCAACCCGAGGGTCACTGGTTCAAATCCCACCTAGAACCAACCTCGTCACGTCCGTTGTGTCCTGAGCAAGACACTTCACCCTTGCTCCTGATGGGTGCTGGTTGGCGCCTTGCATGGCAGCTCCCTCCATCAGTGTGTGAATATGTGTGTGAATGGGTAAATGTGGAAGTAGTGTCAAAGCACTTTGAATACCTTGAAGGTAGAAAAAGCGCTATACAAGTACAACCCATTTATTTATTTATTTATTTAATATTCATACACGAAACATGTATTTATTATTCATACACTAAACATGTATTTAATATTCATACACTAAACATGTATTTGATATTCATACAAAAACATGTATTTAATTTTAATAAACTAAACATATATTTAATAATAATACACTAAACATGTATTTAATATTTATACACTCAACATGTATTTAATATTAATACACTAAATATGTATTTATTATTTATCCACTAAACATTTATTTAATATTCATGAACTAAACATGTATTTAATATTCATACACTAAACTTGTATTAAATATTCATACACTAAACATGTATTTAATATTAATACAAAAACATGTATTTAAATTTAATAAACTAAACATATATTTAATATTAATACACTAACCATGTATTTAATTTGAATAAACTAAACATATTTAATTTTAATAAACTAAACATATTTAATATTAATATACTAAACATGTATTTAATATTCATACACTAAACATGTATTTAACATTTATACACTAAACATGTATTTAATATTAATACACTAAACATGTACTTAATATTAATACAAAAACATGTATTTAATTTTAATAAACCAAACATATATTTAATATTAATACACTAAACATGTATTTAATATTTATACACTAAACATGTATTGAACATTTATACACTAAACATGTTTTTAACATTCATACACTAAACATGTTTTTAATATTAATACACTAAACATGTATTTAATATTAACACAAAAACATGTATTTAATTTTAATAAACTACACATATATTTAATATTAATACACTAAACATGTATTTAATATGAATACACTAAACATGTATTTAATATTCATACAATAAACATGTATTTAACATTTATACACTAAACATGTATTTAATATTAATACACTAAACATATATTTAATATTAATACAAAAATATGTATTTAATTTTAATAAACTAAACATATATTTAATATTAATACACTAAACCTGTATTTAATATTAATACACTAAACATGTATTTAATATTTATACACTTAACATGTATTTAATATTAATACAAAAACATATATTTAATTTTTAATAAACTAAACATATATTTAATATTAATACACTAAACATGTATTTAATATTTATACACTAAACATGTATTTAATATTAATACACTAAACATGTATTTAATATTCATACACTAAACATGTATTTAATATTCATAAACTAAACATGTATTTAACATTTATACACTAAACATGTATTTAATATTCATAAACTAAACATGTATTTAACATTTATACACTAAACATGTATTTAATATTAATACACTAAACCTGTATTTAATATTTATACACTAAACATGTATTTAATATTCATACACTAAACATGTATTTAATATTCATAAACTAAACATGTATTTAATATTCATACACTAAACGTGTATTTAATATTCATACACTTAACATGTATTTAATATTTATACACTAAACATGTATTTAATATTAATACAAAAACATGTATTTAATTTTTAATAAACTAAACATATATTTAATATTATTACACTAAACATGTATTTAATATTCATACACGAAACATGTATTTAATATTTTTACACTAAACATGTATTTAATATTCATACATTAAACATGTATTTAATATTCATACACTAAACATATATTTAATATTTATACACTAAACATGTATTTAATATTCATACACTAAACATGTATTTAATATTCATACACTAAACATTGATTTAATATTAATACACTAAACATGTATTTAATATTTATACACTAAACAGGTATTTAATATTTATACACTAAACATGTATTTAATATTCATACACTAAACATGTATTTAATATTAATACACTGAACATGTATTTAATAATCATATACTAAACGTATATGTAATCATATACTAATCATGTATTTAATATTCATACAGTAAACATGTATTTATTATCCTCTAAATAAGGCACACTTGGAAATAATGAATTTCTTTATGTGTGCAGTTGCGACAGAACTCCACAGGAGGGCGCACGTTCCCTCTTAATAAGTCCGGTCCTCTCCGTCTCTCTCTCTTTTTTTCCTTTTTTTTTTGGTTTCTTTTATTTTTTTTTACATAAGTTTGGTTTCTCATACACTTATATTTATACACTAAACATGTATGTTTGCATAAGATTCACTATTATTTCAATTGTTTTTTCAAAATGTAAGGAATAAATACAAACTAAAGACCAAAGTCTTAACTAAAACCACTTTGTTAATGTAGGAACTTGAGGTCCTTAAAACTTCTGTGGACACGGACTACTCCAACTTCATCCACGTGGACAACATTTATGAGGACGTCCTCCTCCAAATGCTGGACAAGGAAGTCACCAAAGGTACAAAATCAAACGCCGTCTTGCATATTCAGGGCCTGATTTACTAAAGTGCCGATACCATTCCTGACAGAGCATGCAAACATCTTGTCACACACGTCTGACTGAGGATTCTCTTTGCAGCACCAGCATCGAGTGTGTGTGTGTGTGTGTGTGTGTCAATACGGACCTACTTTTCAGGGCCGCTAAAGAAAACACTAAATAGTGCTCGCAAAACGGTGATGAGTGTTGATAAATCACATTGCATGTGCTTAACAGCTACATTTGCATCTTTTTCTCCCAGTCTTGTGGACCTTTTGTATATTTAGCAACAATAATGAAGACACACGCCTTATTCTGCTCACTTTACCCATGCAGTACACTTTGCACACCTGGAGTAGATCAGCTTTGCGTGTGCCATCAAGTTGGCACGCCTTTCAGCACACAAAGACTTTTAGCAAATCAGACACTTAGTCTCCCAAGTGCATAAGTGCATTCACTCATGCATACTTGCATTCATCTTTCAAGTGTGTTACACTTGCATACTTATTAGTCTTTTCAGTTCACATTTAGTAAATCAGACAGTCTTTCAAGTGAATAAGTGCATTCACTCATGCATACTTGCATTCATCTTTCAAGTGTGGTACATTTGCACACTGAGTCTTTCCAGTGCATAAGTGCATAAGTGTGTTCACACGTGTATACTTACCCTCAATCTCTCCAGTGTGTTACACTTGCACGCTTAGTAATTCAAGTGCAAAAGTACGTTCACACTTGTACAGTATACGTTATACTAAGACGCAATATTTTAGGTGTTAAATTGTATACTTACACTCAGTCTTCAAAGTTCATAAGTGTGTTTACACTTGTATGTGTACTTACCCTCAATACTTTAGGTGT